>NW_027436584.1:338000-676000 GCF_031877795.1 Strix aluco
TGTGCCTGTTCACATTGCTTCGCAGAATCGCTTTTGTGCAGAAAACAGTAACACTTGTTCAGAATGAAAGAAAGCACAGAGCCCCAGATTCTATGTTGTCCTGGAGAGCTTGCAGAGCACTGGGGAAAGGCAGGCAGAGAATTCCCTGCTAGCACCTTCTCTGTGCCTGGGAAGCAGAAGTGTTCACATTGCTTCGCAAGAATCGCTTTTGTGCAGAAAACACTAACACTTGTTCAGAACGAAAGAAAGCACAGAGGCCCAGATTCTATGTTGTCCTGGAGAGCTTGCAGAGCACTGGGGAAAGGCAGGCAGAGAATTCCCTGCTAGCACCTTCTCTGTGCCTGTTCACATTGCTTCGCAGAATCGCTTTTGTTCAGAAAACAGTAACACTTGTTCAGAACTAAAGAAAGCACAGAGCCCCAGATTCTATGTTGTCCTGGAGAGCTTGCAGAGCACTGGGGAAAGGCAGGCAGAGAATTCCTTGCTAGCACCTTCTCTGTGCCTGGGAAGCAGAAGTGTTCACATTGCTTCGCAGAATCGCTTTTGTGCAGAAAACAGTAACACTTGTTCAGAAGGAAAGAAAGCACAGAGCCCCAGATTCTATGTTGTCTTGGAGAGCTTGCAGAGCACTGGGGAAAGGCAGGCAGAGAATTCCCTGCTAGCACCTTCTCTGTGCCTGGGAAGCAGAAGTGTTCACATTGCTTCGCAAGAATCGCTTTTGTGCAGAAAACACTAACACTTGTTCAGAACGAAAGAAAGCACAGAGCCCCAGATTTTATGTTGTCCTGGAGAGCTTGCAGAGCACTGGGGAAAGGCAGGCAGAGAATTCCCTGCTAGCACCTTCTCTGTGCCTGTTCACATTGCTTCGCAGAATCGCTTTTGTGCAGAAAACAGTAACACTTGTTCAGAACGAAAGAAAGCACAGAGCCCCAGATTCTATGTTGTCCTGGAGAGCTTGCAGAGCACTGGGGAAAGGCAGGCAGAGAATTCCCTGCTAGCACCTTCTCTGTGCCTGGGAAGCAGAAGTGTTCACATTGCTTCGCAAGAATCGCTTTTGTGCAGAAAACACTAACACTTGTTCAGAAGGAAAGAAAGCACAGAGCCGCAGATTTTATGTTGTCCTGGAGAGCTTGCAGAGCAGTGGGGAAAGGCAGGCAGAGAATTCCTTGCTAGCACCTTCTCTGTGCCTGGGAAGCAGAAGTGTTCACATTGGTTCGCAGAATCGCTTTTGTGCAGAAAACAGTAACACTTGTTCAGAAGGAAAGAAAGCACAGAGCCCCAGATTCTATGTTGTCCTGGAGAGCTTGCAGAGCACTGGGGAAAGGCAGGCAGAGAATTCCCTGCTAGCACCTTCTCTGTGCCTGTTCACATTGCTTTGCAGAATCGCTTTTGTGCAGAAAACAGTAACAATTGTTCAGAAGGAAAGAAAGCACAGAGCCCCAGATTCTATGTAGTCCTGGAGAGCTTGCAGAGCACTGGGGAAAGGCAGGCAGAGAATTCCTTGCTAGCACCTTCTCTGTGCCTGGGAAGCAGAAGTGTTCACATTGCTTCGCAGAATCGCTTTTGTGCAGAAAACATTAACACTTGTTCAGAAGGAAAGAAAGCACAGAGCCCCAGATTCTATGTTGTCCTGGAGACCTTGCAGAGCACTGGGGAAAGGCAGGCAGAGAATTCCCTGATAGCACCTTCTCTGTGCCTGGGAAGCAGAAGTGTTCACATTGCTTCGCAGAATCGCTTTTGTTCAGAAAACAGTAACACTTGTTCAGAACTAAAGAAAGCACAGAGCCCCAGATTCTATGTTGTCCTGGAAAGCTTGCAGAGCACTGGGGAAAGGCAGGCAGAGAATTCCCTGATAGAACCTTCTCTGTGCCTGGGAAGCAGAAGTGTTCACATTGCTTCGCAAGAATCGCTTTTGTGCAGAAAACACTAACACTTGTTCAGAACTAAAGAAAGCACAGAGCCCCACATTTTATGTTGTCCTGGAGAGCTTGCAGAGCACTGGGGAAAGGCAGGCAGAGAATTCCCTGATAGCACCTTCTCTGTGCCTGTTCACATTGCTTCGCAGAATCGCTTTTGTGCAGAAAACAGTAACACTTGTTCAGAATGAAAGAAAGCACAGAGCCCCAGATTCTATGTTGTCCTGGAGAGCTTGCAGAGCACTGGGGAAAGGCAGGCAGAGAATTCCCTGATAGCACCTTCTCTGTGCCTGGGAAGCAGAAGTGTTCACATTGCTTCGCAAGAATCGCTTTTGTGCAGAAAACACTAACACTTGTTCAGAACGAAAGAAAGCACAGAGGCCCAGATTCTATGTTGTCCTGGAGAGCTTGCAGAGCACTGGGGAAAGGCAGGCAGAGAATTCCCTGCTAGCACCTTCTCTGTGCCTGTTCACATTGCTTCGCAGAATCGCTTTTGTGCAGAAAACAGTAACACTTGTTCAGAACTAAAGAAAGCACAGAGCCCCAGATTCTATGTTGTCCTGGAGAGCTTGCAGAGCACTGGGGAAAGGCAGGCAGAGAATTCCTTGCTAGCACCTTCTCTGTGCCTGGGAAGCAGAAGTGTTCACATTGCTTCGCAGAATCGCTTTTGTGCAGAAAACAGTAACACTTGTTCAGAAGGAAAGAAAGCACAGAGCCCCAGATTCTATGTTGTCTTGGAGAGCTTGCAGAGCACTGGGGAAAGGCAGGCAGAGAATTCCCTGCTAGCACCTTCTCTGTGCCTGGGAAGCAGAAGTGTTCACATTGCTTCGCAAGAATCGCTTTTGTGCAGAAAACACTAACACTTGTTCAGAACTAAAGAAAGCACAGAGCCCCACATTTTATGTTGTCCTGGAGAGCTTGCAGAGCACTGGGGAAAGGCAGGCAGAGAATTCCCTGCTAGCACCTTCTCTGTGCCTGTTCACATTGCTTCGCAGAATCGCTTTTGTGCAGAAAACAGTAACACTTGTTCAGAACTAAAGAAAGCACAGAGCCCCAGATTTTATGTTGTCCTGGAGAGCTTGCAGAGCACTGGGGAAAGGCAGGCAGAGAATTCCTTGCTAGCACCTTCTCTGTGCCTGGGAAGCAGAAGTGTTCACATTGCTTCGCAGAATCGCTTTTGTGCAGAAAATAGTAACACTTGTTCAGAAGGAAAGAAAGCACAGAGCCCCAGATTTTATGTTGTCCTGGAGAGCTTGCAGAGCACTGGGGAAAGGCAGGCAGAGAATTCCTTGCTAGCACCTTCTCTGTGCCTGGGAAGCAGAAGTATTCACATTGCTTCGCAGAATCGCTTTTGTGCAGAAAACAGTAACACTTGTTCAGAACGAAAGAAAGCACAGAGCCCCAGATTCTATGTTGTCCTGGAGAGCTTGCAGAGCACTGGGGAAAGGCAGGCAGAGAATTCCCTGCTAGCACCTTCTCTGTGCCTGTTCACATTGCTTCGCAGAATCGCTTTTGTGCAGAAAACACTAACACTTGTTCAGAAGGAAAGAAAGCACAGAGCCCCAGATTCTATGTTGTCTTGGAGAGCTTGCAGAGCACTGGGGAAAGGCAGGCAGAGAATTCCCTGCTAGCACCTTCTCTGTGCCTGGGAAGCAGAAGTGTTCACATTGCTTCGCAAGAATCGCTTTTGTGCAGAAAACAGTAACACTTGTTCAGAAGGAAAGAAAGCACAGAGCCCCAGATTTTTTGTTGTCCTGGAGAGCTTGCAGAGCACTGGGGAAAGGCAGGCACAGAATTCCTTGCTAGCACCTTCTCTGTGCCTGGGAAGTAGAAGTGTTCACGTTGCTTCGCAGAATCGCTTTTGTGCAGAAAACAGTAACACTTGTTCAGAACGAAAGAAAGCACAGAGCCCCAGATTCTATGTTGTCCTGGAGAGCTTGCAGAGCACTGGGGAAAGGCAGGCAGAGAATTCCCTGCTAGCACCTTCTCTGTGCCTGGGAAGCAGAAGTGTTTACATTGCTTCGCAGAATCGCTTTTGTGCAGAAAACACTAACACTTGTTCAGAAGGAAAGAAAGCACAGAGCCCCAGATTCTATGTTGTCCTGGAGAGCTTGCAGAGCACTGGGGAAAGGCAGGCAGAGAATTCCCTGATAGCACCTTCTCTGTGCCTGGGAAGCAGAAGTGTTCACATTGCTTCGCAAGAATCGCTTTTGTGCAGAAAACACTAACACTTGTTCAGAACGAAAGAAAGCACAGAGCCCCAGATTTTATGTTGTCCTGGAGAGCTTGCAGAGCACTGGGGAAAGGCAGGCAGAGAATTCCCTGCTAGCACCTTCTCTGTGCCTGTTCACATTGCTTCGCAGAATCGCTTTTGTGCAGAAAACAGTAACACTTGTTCAGAACTAAAGAAAGCACAGAGCCCCAGATTTTATGTTGTCCTGGAGAGCTTGCAGAGCACTGGGGAAAGGCAGGCAGAGAATTCCTTGCTAGCACCTTCTCTGTGCCTGGGAAGCAGAAGTGTTCACATTGCTTCGCAGAATCGCTTTTGTGCAGAAAATAGTAACACTTGTTCAGAAGGAAAGAAAGCACAGAGCCCCAGATTTTATGTTGTCCTGGAGAGCTTGCAGAGCACTGGGGAAAGGCAGGCAGAGAATTCCTTGCTAGCACCTTCTCTGTGCCTGGGAAGCAGAAGTATTCACATTGCTTCGCAGAATCGCTTTTGTGCAGAAAACAGTAACACTTGTTCAGAACGAAAGAAAGCACAGAGCCCCAGATTCTATGTTGTCCTGGAGAGCTTGCAGAGCACTGGGGAAAGGCAGGCAGAGAATTCCCTGCTAGCACCTTCTCTGTGCCTGTTCACATTGCTTCGCAGAATCGCTTTTGTGCAGAAAACACTAACACTTGTTCAGAAGGAAAGAAAGCACAGAGCCCCAGATTCTATGTTGTCTTGGAGAGCTTGCAGAGCACTGGGGAAAGGCAGGCAGAGAATTCCCTGCTAGCACCTTCTCTGTGCCTGGGAAGCAGAAGTGTTCACATTGCTTCGCAAGAATCGCTTTTGTGCAGAAAACAGTAACACTTGTTCAGAAGGAAAGAAAGCACAGAGCCCCAGATTTTTTGTTGTCCTGGAGAGCTTGCAGAGCACTGGGGAAAGGCAGGCAGAGAATTCCTTGCTAGCACCTTCTCTGTGCCTGGGAAGTAGAAGTGTTCACGTTGCTTCGCAGAATCGCTTTTGTGCAGAAAACAGTAACACTTGTTCAGAACGAAAGAAAGCACAGAGCCCCAGATTCTATGTTGTCCTGGAGAGCTTGCAGAGCACTGGGGAAAGGCAGGCAGAGAATTCCCTGCTAGCACCTTCTCTGTGCCTGGGAAGCAGAAGTGTTCACATTGCTTCGCAGAATCGCTTTTGTGCAGAAAACACTAACACTTGTTCAGAAGGAAAGAAAGCACAGAGCCCCAGATTCTATGTTGTCCTGGAGAGCTTGCAGAGCACTGGGGAAAGGCAGGCAGAGAATTCCCTGATAGCACCTTCTCTGTGCCTGTTCACATTGCTTCGCAGAATCGCTTTTGTGCAGAAAACATTAACACTTTTTCAGAAGGAAAGAAAGCACAGAGCCCCAGATTCTATGTTGTCCTGGAGAGCTTGCAGAGCACTGGGGAAAGGCAGGCAGAGAATTCCTTGCTAGCACCTTCTCTGTGCCTGGGAAGCAGAAGTGTTCACATTGCTTCGCAGAATCGCTTTTGTGCAGAAAACAGTAACACTTGTTCAGAAGGAAAGAAAGCACAGAGCCCCAGATTCTATGTTGTCTTGGAGAGCTTGCAGAGCACTGGGGAAAGGCAGGCAGAGAATTCCCTGCTAGCACCTTCTCTGTGCCTGGGAAGCAGAAGTGTTCACATTGCTTCGCAAGAATCGCTTTTGTGCAGAAAACACTAACACTTGTTCAGAACGAAAGAAAGCACAGAGCCCCAGATTTTATGTTGTCCTGGAGAGCTTGCAGAGCACTGGGGAAAGGCAGGCAGAGAATTCCCTGCTAGCACCTTCTCTGTGCCTGTTCACATTGCTTCGCAGAATCGCTTTTGTGCAGAAAACAGTAACACTTGTTCAGAACTAAAGAAAGCACAGAGCCCCAGATTTTATGTTGTCCTGGAGAGCTTGCAGAGCACTGGGGAAAGGCAGGCAGAGAATTCCTTGCTAGCACCTTCTCTGTGCCTGGGAAGCAGAAGTGTTCACATTGCTTCGCAGAATCGCTTTTGTGCAGAAAACAGTAACACTTGTTCAGAAGGAAAGAAAGCACAGAGCCCCAGATTTTATGTTGTCCTGGAGAGCTTGCAGAGCACTGGGGAAAGGCAGGCAGAGAATTCCCTGATAGCACCTTCTCTGTGCCTGTTCACATTGCTTCGCAGAATCGCTTTTGTGCAGAAAACAGTAACACTTGTTCAGAGGAAAAGAAAGCACAGAGCCCCAGATTCTATGTTGTCCTGGAGAGCTTGCAGAGCACTGGGGAAAGGCAGGCAGAGAATTCCCTGCTAGCACCTTCTCTGTGCCTGGGAAGCAGAAGTGTTCACATTGCTTCGCAAGAATCGCTTTTGTGCAGAAAACAGTAACACTTGTTCAGAACGAAAGAAAGCACAGAGGCCCAGATTCTATGTTGTCCTGGAGAGCTTGCAGAGCACTGGGGAAAGGCAGGCAGAGAATTCCCTGCTAGCACCTTCTCTGTGCCTGTTCACATTGCTTCGCAGAATCGCTTTTGTGCAGAAAACAGTAACACTTGTTCAGAACTAAAGAAAGCACAGAGCCCCAGATTTTATGTTGTCCTGGAGAGCTTGCAGAGCACTGGGGAAAGGCAGGCAGAGAATTCCTTGCTAGCACCTTCTCTGTGCCTGGGAAGCAGAAGTGTTCACATTGCTTCGCAGAATCGCTTTTGTGCAGAAAACAGTAACACTTGTTCAGAAGGAAAGAAAGCACAGAGCCCCAGATTCTATGTTGTCTTGGAGAGCTTGCAGAGCACTGGGGAAAGGCAGGCAGAGAATTCCCTGATAGCACCTTCTCTGTGCCTGGGAAGCAGAAGTGTTCACATTGCTTCGCAAGAATCGCTTTTGTGCAGAAAACAGTAACACTTGTTCAGAAGGAAAGAAAGCACAGAGCCCCAGATTTTATGTTGTCCTGGAGAGCTTGCAGAGCACTGGGGAAAGGCAGGCAGAGAATTCCCTGATAGCACCTTCTCTGTGCCTGTTCACATTGCTTCGCAGAATCGCTTTTGTGCAGAAAACAGTAACACTTGTTCAGAACGAAAGAAAGCACAGAGCCCCAGATTCTATGTTGTCCTGGAGAGCTTGCAGAGCACTGGGGAAAGGCAGGCAGAGAATTCCCTGATAGCACCTTCTCTGTGCCTGTTCACATTGCTTCGCAGAATCGCTTTTGTGCAGAAAACAGTAACACTTGTTCAGAAGGAAAGAAAGCACAGAGCCCCAGATTCTATGTTGTCCTGGAGAGCTTGCAGAGCACTGGGGAAAGGCAGGCAGAGAATTCCCTGCTAGCACCTTCTCTGTGCCTGGGAAACAGAAGTCTTCACATTGCTTCGCAGAATCGCTTTTGTGCAGAAAACACTAACACTTGTTCAGAAGGAAAGAAAGCACAGAGCCCCAGATTTTATGTTGTCCTGGAGAGCTTGCAGAGCACTAGGGAAAGGCAGGCAGAGAATTCCCTGATAGCACCTTCTCTGTGCCTGTTCACATTGCTTCGCAGAATCGCTTTTGTGCAGAAAACAGTAACACTTGTTCAGAAGGAAAGAAAGCACAGAGCCCCAGATTCTATGTTGTCCTGGAGAGCTTGCAGAGCACTGGGGAAAGGCAGGCAGAGAATTCCCTGCTAGCACCTTCTCTGTGCCTGGGAAGCAGAAGTGTTCACATTGCTTCGCAAGAATCGCTTTTGTGCAGAAAACAGTAACACTTGTTCAGAAGGAAAGAAAGCACAGAGCCCCAGATTCTATGTTGTCCTGGAGAGCTTGCAGAGCACTGGGGAAAGGCAGGCAGAGAATTCCCTGCTAGCACCTTCTCTGTGCCTGGGAAGCAGAAGTGTTCACATTGCTTCGCAAGAATCGCTTTTGTGCAGAAAACACTAACACTTGTTCAGAACGAAAGAAAGCACAGAGGCCCAGATTCTATGTTGTCCTGGAGAGCTTGCAGAGCACTGGGGAAAGGCAGGCAGAGAATTCCCTGCTAGCACCTTCTCTGTGCCTGTTCACATTGCTTCGCAGAATCGCTTTTGTTCAGAAAACAGTAACACTTGTTCAGAACTAAAGAAAGCACAGAGCCCCAGATTCTATGTTGTCCTGGAGAGCTTGCAGAGCACTGGGGAAAGGCAGGCAGAGAATTCCTTGCTAGCACCTTCTCTGTGCCTGGGAAGCAGAAGTGTTCACATTGCTTCGCAGAATCGCTTTTGTGCAGAAAACAGTAACACTTGTTCAGAAGGAAAGAAAGCACAGAGCCCCAGATTCTATGTTGTCTTGGAGAGCTTGCAGAGCACTGGGGAAAGGCAGGCAGAGAATTCCCTGATAGCACCTTCTCTGTGCCTGGGAAGCAGAAGTGTTCACATTGCTTCGCAAGAATCGCTTTTGTGCAGAAAACAGTAACACTTGTTCAGAAGGAAAGAAAGCACAGAGCCCCAGATTTTATGTTGTCCTGGAGAGCTTGCAGACCACTGGGGAAAGGCAGGCAGAGAATTCCCTGATAGCACCTTCTCTGTGCCTGTTCACATTGCTTCGCAGAATCGCTTTTGTGCAGAAAACAGTAACACTTGTTCAGAACGAAAGAAAGCACAGAGCCCCAGATTCTATGTTGTCCTGGAGAGCTTGCAGAGCACTGGGGAAAGGCAGGCAGAGAATTCCCTGATAGCACCTTCTCTGTGCCTGTTCACATTGCTTCGCAGAATCGCTTTTGTGCAGAAAACAGTAACACTTGTTCAGAAGGAAAGAAAGCACAGAGCCCCAGATTCTATGTTGTCCTGGAGAGCTTGCAGAGCACTGGGGAAAGGCAGGCAGAGAATTCCCTGCTAGCACCTTCTCTGTGCCTGGGAAACAGAAGTCTTCACATTGCTTCGCAGAATCGCTTTTGTGCAGAAAACACTAACACTTGTTCAGAAGGAAAGAAAGCACAGAGCCCCAGATTTTATGTTGTCCTGGAGAGCTTGCAGAGCACTAGGGAAAGGCAGGCAGAGAATTCCCTGATAGCACCTTCTCTGTGCCTGTTCACATTGCTTCGCAGAATCGCTTTTGTGCAGAAAACAGTAACACTTGTTCAGAAGGAAAGAAAGCACAGAGCCCCAGATTCTATGTTGTCCTGGAGAGCTTGCAGAGCACTGGGGAAAGGCAGGCAGAGAATTCCCTGCTAGCACCTTCTCTGTGCCTGGGAAGCAGAAGTGTTCACATTGCTTCGCAAGAATCGCTTTTGTGCAGAAAACACTAACACTTGTTCAGAAGGAAAGAAAGCACAGAGCCCCAGATTCTATGTTGTCCTGGAGAGCTTGCAGAGCACTGGGGAAAGGCAGGCAGAGAAATCCTTGCTAGCACCTTCTCTGTGCCTGGGAAGCAGAAGTGTTCACATTGCTTCGCAGAATCGCTTTTGTGCAGAAAACAGTAACACTTGTTCAGAAGGAAAGAAAGCACAGAGCCCCAGATTCTATGTTGTCCTGGAGAGCTTGCAGAGCACTGGGGAAAGGCAGGCAGAGAATTCCCTGCTAGCACCTTCTCTGTGCCTGGGAAGCAGAAGTGTTCACATTGCTTCGCAAGAATCGCTTTTGTGCAGAAAACAGTAACACTTGTTCAGAAGGAAAGAAAGCACAGAGCCCCAGATTTTATGTTGTCCTGGAGAGCTTGCAGAGCACTGGGGAAAGGCAGGCAGAGAATTCCCTGATAGCACCTTCTCTGTGCCTGTTCACATTGCTTCGCAGAATCGCTTTTGTGCAGAAAACAGTAACACTTGTTCAGAACGAAAGAAAGCACAGAGCCCCAGATTCTATGTTGTCCTGGAGAGCTTGCAGAGCACTGGGGAAAGGCAGGCAGAGAATTCCCTGATAGCACCTTCTCTGTGCCTGTTCACATTGCTTCGCAGAATCGCTTTTGTGCAGAAAACAGTAACACTTGTTCAGAAGGAAAGAAAGCACAGAGCCCCAGATTCTATGTTGTCCTGGAGAGCTTGCAGAGCACTGGGGAAAGGCAGGCAGAGAATTCCCTGCTAGCACCTTCTCTGTGCCTGGGAAACAGAAGTCTTCACATTGCTTCGCAGAATCGCTTTTGTGCAGAAAACACTAACACTTGTTCAGAAGGAAAGAAAGCACAGAGCCCCAGATTTTATGTTGTCCTGGAGAGCTTGCAGAGCACTAGGGAAAGGCAGGCAGAGAATTCCCTGATAGCACCTTCTCTGTGCCTGTTCACATTGCTTCGCAGAATCGCTTTTGTGCAGAAAACAGTAACACTTGTTCAGAACGAAAGAAAGCACAGAGCCCCAGATTCTATGTTGTCCTGGAGAGCTTGCAGAGCACTGGGGAAAGGCAGGCAGAGAATTCCCTGCTAGCACCTTCTCTGTGCCTGGGAAGCAGAAGTGTTCACATTGCTTCGCAAGAATCGCTTTTGTGCAGAAAACAGTAACACTTGTTCAGAAGGAAAGAAAGCACAGAGCCCCAGATTCTATGTTGTCCTGGAGAGCTTGCAGAGCACTGGGGAAAGGCAGGCAGAGAATTCCCTGCTAGCACCTTCTCTGTGCCTGGGAAGCAGAAGTGTTCACATTGCTTCGCAAGAATCGCTTTTGTGCAGAAAACACTAACACTTGTTCAGAACGAAAGAAAGCACAGAGGCCCAGATTCTATGTTGTCCTGGAGAGCTTGCAGAGCACTGGGGAAAGGCAGGCAGAGAATTCCCTGCTAGCACCTTCTCTGTGCCTGTTCACATTGCTTCGCAGAATCGCTTTTGTTCAGAAAACAGTAACACTTGTTCAGAACTAAAGAAAGCACAGAGCCCCAGATTCTATGTTGTCCTGGAGAGCTTGCAGAGCACTGGGGAAAGGCAGGCAGAGAATTCCTTGCTAGCACCTTCTCTGTGCCTGGGAAGCAGAAGTGTTCACATTGCTTCGCAGAATCGCTTTTGTGCAGAAAACAGTAACACTTGTTCAGAAGGAAAGAAAGCACAGAGCCCCAGATTCTATGTTGTCTTGGAGAGCTTGCAGAGCACTGGGGAAAGGCAGGCAGAGAATTCCCTGATAGCACCTTCTCTGTGCCTGGGAAGCAGAAGTGTTCACATTGCTTCGCAAGAATCGCTTTTGTGCAGAAAACAGTAACACTTGTTCAGAAGGAAAGAAAGCACAGAGCCCCAGATTTTATGTTGTCCTGGAGAGCTTGCAGACCACTGGGGAAAGGCAGGCAGAGAATTCCCTGATAGCACCTTCTCTGTGCCTGTTCACATTGCTTCGCAGAATCGCTTTTGTGCAGAAAACAGTAACACTTGTTCAGAACGAAAGAAAGCACAGAGCCCCAGATTCTATGTTGTCCTGGAGAGCTTGCAGAGCACTGGGGAAAGGCAGGCAGAGAATTCCCTGATAGCACCTTCTCTGTGCCTGTTCACATTGCTTCGCAGAATCGCTTTTGTGCAGAAAACAGTAACACTTGTTCAGAAGGAAAGAAAGCACAGAGCCCCAGATTCTATGTTGTCCTGGAGAGCTTGCAGAGCACTGGGGAAAGGCAGGCAGAGAATTCCCTGCTAGCACCTTCTCTGTGCCTGGGAAACAGAAGTCTTCACATTGCTTCGCAGAATCGCTTTTGTGCAGAAAACACTAACACTTGTTCAGAAGGAAAGAAAGCACAGAGCCCCAGATTTTATGTTGTCCTGGAGAGCTTGCAGAGCACTAGGGAAAGGCAGGCAGAGAATTCCCTGATAGCACCTTCTCTGTGCCTGTTCACATTGCTTCGCAGAATCGCTTTTGTGCAGAAAACAGTAACACTTGTTCAGAAGGAAAGAAAGCACAGAGCCCCAGATTCTATGTTGTCCTGGAGAGCTTGCAGAGCACTGGGGAAAGGCAGGCAGAGAATTCCCTGCTAGCACCTTCTCTGTGCCTGGGAAGCAGAAGTGTTCACATTGCTTCGCAAGAATCGCTTTTGTGCAGAAAACACTAACACTTGTTCAGAAGGAAAGAAAGCACAGAGCCCCAGATTCTATGTTGTCCTGGAGAGCTTGCAGAGCACTGGGGAAAGGCAGGCAGAGAAATCCTTGCTAGCACCTTCTCTGTGCCTGGGAAGCAGAAGTGTTCACATTGCTTCGCAGAATCGCTTTTGTGCAGAAAACAGTAACACTTGTTCAGAAGGAAAGAAAGCACAGAGCCCCAGATTCTATGTTGTCCTGGAGAGCTTGCAGAGCACTGGGGAAAGGCAGGCAGAGAATTCCCTGCTAGCACCTTCTCTGTGCCTGGGAAGCAGAAGTGTTCACATTGCTTCGCAAGAATCGCTTTTGTGCAGAAAACACTAACACTTGTTCAGAAGGAAAGAAAGCACAGAGCCCCAGATTTTATGTTGTCCTGGAGAGCTTGCAGAGCACTGGGGAAAGGCAGGCAGAGAATTCCCTGATAGCACCTTCTCTGTGCCTGTTCACATTGCTTCGCAGAATCGCTTTTGTGCAGAAAACAGTAACACTTGTTCAGAACGAAAGAAAGCACAGAGCCCCAGATTCTATGTTGTCCTGGAGAGCTTGCAGAGCACTGGGGAAAGGCAGGCAGAGAATTCCCTGCTAGCACCTTCTCTGTGCCTGGGAAGCAGAAGTGTTCACATTGCTTCGCAAGAATCGCTTTTGTGCAGAAAACACTAACACTTGTTCAGAAGGAAAGAAAGCACAGAGCCCCAGATTTTATGTTGTCCTGGAGAGCTTGCAGAGCACTGGGGAAAGGCAGGCAGAGAATTCCTTGCTAGCACCTTCTCTGTGCCTGGGAAGCAGAAGTGTTCACATTGCTTCGCAGAATCGCTTTTGTGCAGAAAACAGTAACACTTGTTCAGAAGGAAAGAAAGCACAGAGCCCCAGATTCTATGTTGTCCTGGAGAGCTTGCAGAGCACTGGGGAAAGGCAGGCAGAGAATTCCCTGATAGCACCTTCTCTGTGCCTGTTCACATTGCTTTGCAGAATCGCTTTTGTGCAGAAAACAGTAACACTTGTTCAGAAGGAAAGAAAGCACAGAGCCCCAGATTCTATGTAGTCCTGGAGAGCTTGCAGAGCACTGGGGAAAGGCAGGCAGAGAATTCCTTGCTAGCACCTTCTCTGTGCCTGGGAAGCAGAAGTGTTCACATTGCTTCGCAAGAATCGCTTTTGTGCAGAAAACAGTAACACTTGTTCAGAAGGAAAGAAAGCACAGAGCCCCAGATTTTATGTTGTCCTGGAGAGCTTGCAGAGCACTGGGGAAAGGCAGGCAGAGAATTCCTTTCTAGCACCTTCTCTGTGCCTGGGAAGCAGAAGTGTTCACATTGGTTCGCAGAATCGCTTTTGTGCAGAAAACAGTAACACTTGTTCAGAAGGAAAGAAAGCACAGAGCCCCAGATTCTATGTTGTCCTGGAGAGCTTGCAGAGCACTGGGGAAAGGCAGGCAGAGAATTCCTTGCTAGCACCTTCTCTGTGCCTGGGAAGCAGAAGTGTTCACATTGCTTCGCAGAATCGCTTTTGTGCAGAAAACAGTAACACTTGTTCAGAAGGAAAGAAAGCACAGAGCCCCAGATTCTATGTTGTCCTGGAGAGCTTGCAGAGCACTGGGGAAAGGCAGGCAGAGAATTCCCTGATAGCACCTTCTCTGTGCCTGTTCACATTGCTTCGCAGAATCGCTTTTGTTCAGAAAACAGTAACACTTGTTCAGAACTAAAGAAAGCACAGAGCCCCAGATTCTATGTTGTCCTGGAGAGCTTGCAGAGCACTGGGGAAAGGCAGGCAGAGAATTCCTTGCTAGCACCTTCTCTGTGCCTGGGAAGCAGAAGTGTTCACATTGCTTCGCAGAATCGCTTTTGTGCAGAAAACAGTAACACTTGTTCAGAAGGAAAGAAAGCACAGAGCCCCAGATTCTATGTTGTCTTGGAGAGCTTGCAGAGCACTGGGGAAAGGCAGGCAGAGAATTCCCTGCTAGCACCTTCTCTGTGCCTGGGAAGCAGAAGTGTTCACATTGCTTCGCAAGAATCGCTTTTGTGCAGAAAACACTAACACTTGTTCAGAACGAAAGAAAGCACAGAGCCCCAGATTTTATGTTGTCCTGGAGAGCTTGCAGAGCACTGGGGAAAGGCAGGCAGAGCATTCCCTGCTAGCACCTTCTCTGTGCCTGTTCACATTGCTTCGCAGAATCGCTTTTGTTCAGAAAACAGTAACACTTGTTCAGAAGGAAAGAAAGCACAGAGCCCCAGATTCTATGTTGTCCTGGAGAGCTTGCAGAGCACTGGGGAAAGGCAGGCAGAGAATTCCCTGCTAGCACCTTCTCTGTGCCTGGGAAGCAGAAGTGTTCACATTGCTTCGCAAGAATCGCTTTTGTGCAGAAAACACTAACACTTGTTCAGAAGGAAAGAAAGCACAGAGCCGCAGATTTTATGTTGTCCTGGAGAGCTTGCAGAGCACTGGGGAAAGGCAGGCAGAGAATTCCTTGCTAGCACCTTCTCTGTGCCTGGGAAGCAGAAGTGTTCACATTGGTTCGCAGAATCGCTTTTGTGCAGAAAACAGTAACACTTGTTCAGAAGGAAAGAAAGCACAGAGCCCCAGATTCTATGTTGTCCTGGAGAGCTTGCAGAGCACTGGGGAAAGGCAGGCAGAGAATTCCCTGCTAGCACCTTCTCTGTGCCTGTTCACATTGCTTTGCAGAATCGCTTTTGTGCAGAAAACAGTAACAATTGTTCAGAAGGAAAGAAAGCACAGAGCCCCAGATTCTATGTAGTCCTGGAGAGCTTGCAGAGCACTGGGGAAAGGCAGGCAGAGAATTCCTTGCTAGCACCTTCTCTGTGCCTGGGAAGCAGAAGTGTTCACATTGCTTCGCAAGAATCGCTTTTGTGCAGAAAACACTAACACTTGTTCAGAAGGAAAGAAAGCACAGAGCCCCAGATTTTATGTTGTCCTGGAGAGCTTGCAGAGCACTGGGGAAAGGCAGGCAGAGAATTCCTTGCTAGCACCTTCTCTGTGCCTGGGAAGCAGAAGTGTTCACATTGGTTCGCAGAATCGCTTTTGTGCAGAAAACAGTAACACTTGTTCAGAAGGAAAGAAAGCACAGAGCCCCAGATTCTGTGTTGTCCTGGAGAGCTTGCAGAGCACTGGGGAAAGGCAGGCAGAGAATTCCCTGATAGCACCTTCTCTGTGCCTGTTCACATTGCTTCGCAGAATCGCTTTTGTGCAGAAAACATTAACACTTGTTCAGAAGGAAAGAAAGCACAGAGCCCCAGATTCTATGTTGTCCTGGAGAGCTTGCAGAGCACTGGGGAAAGGCAGGCAGAGAATTCCTTGCTAGCACCTTCTCTGTGCCTGGGAAGCAGAAGTGTTCACATTGCTTCGCAGAATCGCTTTTGTGCAGAAAACATTAACACTTGTTCAGAAGGAAAGAAAGCACAGAGCCCCAGATTCTATGTTGTCCTGGAGACCTTGCAGAGCACTGGGGAAAGGCAGGCAGAGAATTCCCTGATAGCACCTTCTCTGTGACTGGGAAGCAGAAGTGTTCACATTGCTTCGCAGAATCGCTTTTGTTCAGAAAACAGTAACACTTGTTCAGAACTAAAGAAAGCACAGAGCCCCAGATTCTATGTTGTCCTGGAAAGCTTGCAGAGCACTGGGGAAAGGCAGGCAGAGAATTCCCTGATAGCACCTTCTCTGTGCCTGTTCACATTGCTTCGCAGAATCGCTTTTGTGCAGAAAACAGTAACACTTGTTCAGAACGAAAGAAAGCACAGAGCCCCAGATTCTATGTTGTCCTGGAGAGCTTGCAGAGCACTGGGGAAAGGCAGGCAGAGAATTCCCTGCTAGCACCTTCTCTGTGCCTGGGAAGCAGAAGTGTTCACATTGCTTCGCAAGAATCGCTTTTGTGCAGAAAACACTAACACTTGTTCAGAAGGAAAGAAAGCACAGAGCCCCAGATTTTATGTTGTCCTGGAGAGCTTGCAGAGCACTGGGGAAAGGCAGGCAGAGAATTCCTTGCTAGCACCTTCTCTGTGCCTGGGAAGCAGAAGTGTTCACATTGCTTCGCAGAATCGCTTTTGTGCAGAAAACAGTAACACTTGTTCAGAAGGAAAGAAAGCACAGAGCCCCAGATTCTATGTTGTCCTGGAGAGCTTGCAGAGCACTGGGGAAAGGCAGGCAGAGAATTCCCTGATAGCACCTTCTCTGTGCCTGTTCACATTGCTTTGCAGAATCGCTTTTGTGCAGAAAACAGTAACACTTGTTCAGAAGGAAAGAAAGCACAGAGCCCCAGATTCTATGTAGTCCTGGAGAGCTTGCAGAGCACTGGGGAAAGGCAGGCAGAGAATTCCTTGCTAGCACCTTCTCTGTGCCTGGGAAGCAGAAGTGTTCACATTGCTTCGCAAGAATCGCTTTTGTGCAGAAAACAGTAACACTTGTTCAGAAGGAAAGAAAGCACAGAGCCCCAGATTTTATGTTGTCCTGGAGAGCTTGCAGAGCACTGGGGAAAGGCAGGCAGAGAATTCCTTTCTAGCACCTTCTCTGTGCCTGGGAAGCAGAAGTGTTCACATTGGTTCGCAGAATCGCTTTTGTGCAGAAAACAGTAACACTTGTTCAGAAGGAAAGAAAGCACAGAGCCCCAGATTCTATGTTGTCCTGGAGAGCTTGCAGAGCACTGGGGAAAGGCAGGCAGAGAATTCCTTGCTAGCACCTTCTCTGTGCCTGGGAAGCAGAAGTGTTCACATTGCTTCGCAGAATCGCTTTTGTGCAGAAAACAGTAACACTTGTTCAGAAGGAAAGAAAGCACAGAGCCCCAGATTCTATGTTGTCCTGGAGAGCTTGCAGAGCACTGGGGAAAGGCAGGCAGAGAATTCCCTGATAGCACCTTCTCTGTGCCTGTTCACATTGCTTCGCAGAATCGCTTTTGTGCAGAAAACATTAACACTTGTTCAGAAGGAAAGAAAGCACAGAGCCCCAGATTCTATGTTGTCCTGGAGAGCTTGCTGAGCACTGGGGAAAGGCAGGCAGAGAATTCCTTGCTAGCACCTTCTCTGTGCCTGGGAAGCAGAAGTGTTCACATTGCTTCGCAGAATCGCTTTTGTGCAGAAAACAGTAATACTTGTTCAGAACTAAAGAAAGCACAGAGCCCCAGATTCTATGTTGTCCTGGAGAGCTTGCAGAGCACTGGGGAAAGGCAGGCAGAGAATTCCCTGATAGAACCTTCTCTGTGCCTGTTCACATTGCTTCGCAGAATCGCTTTTGTTCAGAAAACAGTAACACTTGTTCAGAACTAAAGAAAGCACAGAGCCCCAGATTCTATGTTGTCCTGGAGAGCTTGCAGAGCACTGGGGAAAGGCAGGCAGAGAATTCCTTGCTAGCACCTTCTCTGTGCCTGGGAAGCAGAAGTGTTCACATTGCTTCGCAGAATCGCTTTTGTGCAGAAAACAGTAACACTTGTTCAGAAGGAAAGAAAGCACAGAGCCCCAGATTCTATGTTGTCTTGGAGAGCTTGCAGAGCACTGGGGAAAGGCAGGCAGAGAATTCCCTGCTAGCACCTTCTCTGTGCCTGGGAAGCAGAAGTGTTCACATTGCTTCGCAAGAATCGCTTTTGTGCAGAAAACACTAACACTTGTTCAGAACGAAAGAAAGCACAGAGCCCCAGATTTTATGTTGTCCTGGAGAGCTTGCAGAGCACTGGGGAAAGGCAGGCAGAGCATTCCCTGCTAGCACCTTCTCTGTGCCTGTTCACATTGCTTCGCAGAATCGCTTTTGTTCAGAAAACAGTAACACTTGTTCAGAAGGAAAGAAAGCACAGAGCCCCAGATTCTATGTTGTCCTGGAGAGCTTGCAGAGCACTGGGGAAAGGCAGGCAGAGAATTCCCTGCTAGCACCTTCTCTGTGCCTGGGAAGCAGAAGTGTTCACATTGCTTCGCAAGAATCGCTTTTGTGCAGAAAACACTAACACTTGTTCAGAAGGAAAGAAAGCACAGAGCCGCAGATTTTATGTTGTCCTGGAGAGCTTGCAGAGCACTGGGGAAAGGCAGGCAGAGAATTCCTTGCTAGCACCTTCTCTGTGCCTGGGAAGCAGAAGTGTTCACATTGGTTCGCAGAATCGCTTTTGTGCAGAAAACAGTAACACTTGTTCAGAAGGAAAGAAAGCACAGAGCCCCAGATTCTATGTTGTCCTGGAGAGCTTGCAGAGCACTGGGGAAAGGCAGGCAGAGAATTCCCTGCTAGCACCTTCTCTGTGCCTGTTCACATTGCTTTGCAGAATCGCTTTTGTGCAGAAAACAGTAACAATTGTTCAGAAGGAAAGAAAGCACAGAGCCCCAGATTCTATGTAGTCCTGGAGAGCTTGCAGAGCACTGGGGAAAGGCAGGCAGAGAATTCCTTGCTAGCACCTTCTCTGTGCCTGGGAAGCAGAAGTGTTCACATTGCTTCGCAAGAATCGCTTTTGTGCAGAAAACACTAACACTTGTTCAGAAGGAAAGAAAGCACAGAGCCCCAGATTTTATGTTGTCCTGGAGAGCTTGCAGAGCACTGGGGAAAGGCAGGCAGAGAATTCCTTGCTAGCACCTTCTCTGTGCCTGGGAAGCAGAAGTGTTCACATTGGTTCGCAGAATCGCTTTTGTGCAGAAAACAGTAACACTTGTTCAGAAGGAAAGAAAGCACAGAGCCCCAGATTCTGTGTTGTCCTGGAGAGCTTGCAGAGCACTGGGGAAAGGCAGGCAGAGAATTCCCTGATAGCACCTTCTCTGTGCCTGTTCACATTGCTTCGCAGAATCGCTTTTGTGCAGAAAACATTAACACTTGTTCAGAAGGAAAGAAAGCACAGAGCCCCAGATTCTATGTTGTCCTGGAGAGCTTGCAGAGCACTGGGGAAAGGCAGGCAGAGAATTCCTTGCTAGCACCTTCTCTGTGCCTGGGAAGCAGAAGTGTTCACATTGCTTCGCAGAATCGCTTTTGTGCAGAAAACATTAACACTTGTTCAGAAGGAAAGAAAGCACAGAGCCCCAGATTCTATGTTGTCCTGGAGACCTTGCAGAGCACTGGGGAAAGGCAGGCAGAGAATTCCCTGATAGCACCTTCTCTGTGACTGGGAAGCAGAAGTGTTCACATTGCTTCGCAGAATCGCTTTTGTTCAGAAAACAGTAACACTTGTTCAGAACTAAAGAAAGCACAGAGCCCCAGATTCTATGTTGTCCTGGAAAGCTTGCAGAGCACTGGGGAAAGGCAGGCAGAGAATTCCCTGATAGAACCTTCTCTGTGCCTGGGAAGCAGAAGTGTTCACATTGCTTCGCAAGAATCGCTTTTGTGCAGAAAACACTAACACTTGTTCAGAAGGAAAGAAAGCACAGAGCCCCACATTTTATGTTGTCCTGGAGAGCTTGCAGAGCACTGGGGAAAGGCAGGCAGAGAATTCCCTGATAGCACCTTCTCTGTGCCTGTTCACATTGCTTCGCAGAATCGCTTTTGTGCAGAAAACAGTAACACTTGTTCAGAATGAAAGAAAGCACAGAGCCCCAGATTCTATGTTGTCCTGGAGAGCTTGCAGAGCACTGGGGAAAGGCAGGCAGAGAATTCCCTGATAGCACCTTCTCTGTGCCTGGGAAGCAGAAGTGTTCACATTGCTTCACAAGAATCGCTTTTGTGCAGAAAACACTAACACTTGTTCAGAACGAAAGAAAGCACAGAGGCCCAGATTCTATGTTGTCCTGGAGAGCTTGCAGAGCACTGGGGAAAGGCAGGCAGAGAATTCCCTGCTAGCACCTTCTCTGTGCCTGTTCACATTGCTTCGCAGAATCGCTTTTGTGCAGAAAACAGTAACACTTGTTCAGAACTAAAGAAAGCACAGAGCCCCAGATTCTATGTTGTCCTGGAGAGCTTGCAGAGCACTGGGGAAAGGCAGGCAGAGAATTCCTTGCTAGCACCTTCTCTGTGCCTGGGAAGCAGAAGTGTTCACATTGCTTCGCAGAATCGCTTTTGTGCAGAAAACAGTAACACTTGTTCAGAAGGAAAGAAAGCACAGAGCCCCAGATTCTATGTTGTCTTGGAGAGCTTGCAGAGCACTGGGGAAAGGCAGGCAGAGAATTCCCTGCTAGCACCTTCTCTGTGCCTGGGAAGCAGAAGTGTTCACATTGCTTCGCAAGAATCGCTTTTGTGCAGAAAACACTAACACTTGTTCAGAACGAAAGAAAGCACAGAGCCCCAGATTTTATGTTGTCCTGGAGAGCTTGCAGAGCACTGGGGAAAGGCAGGCAGAGAATTCCCTGCTAGCACCTTCTCTGTGCCTGTTCACATTGCTTCGCAGAATCGCTTTTGTGCAGAAAACAGTAACACTTGTTCAGAAGGAAAGAAAGCACAGAGCCCCAGATTTTATGTTGTCCTGGAGAGCTTGCAGAGCACTGGGGAAAGGCAGGCAGAGAATTCCTTGCTAGCACCTTCTCTGTGCCTGGGAAGCAGAAGTGTTCACATTGCTTCGCAGAATCGCTTTTGTGCAGAAAATAGTAACACTTGTTCAGAAGGAAAGAAAGCACAGAGCCCCAGATTTTATGTTGTCCTGGAGAGCTTGCAGAGCACTGGGGAAAGGCAGGCAGAGAATTCCTTGCTAGCACCTTCTCTGTGCCTGGGAAGCAGAAGTATTCACATTGCTTCGCAGAATCGCTTTTGTGCAGAAAACAGTAACACTTGTTCAGAACGAAAGAAAGCACAGAGCCCCAGATTCTATGTTGTCCTGGAGAGCTTGCAGAGCACTGGGGAAAGGCAGGCAGAGAATTCCCTGATAGCACCTTCTCTGTGCCTGTTCACATTGCTTCGCAGAATCGCTTTTGTGCAGAAAACACTAACACTTGTTCAGAAGGAAAGAAAGCACAGAGCCCCAGATTCTATGTTGTCTTGGAGAGCTTGCAGAGCACTGGGGAAAGGCAGGCAGAGAATTCCCTGCTAGCACCTTCTCTGTGCCTGGGAAGCAGAAGTGTTCACATTGCTTCGCAAGAATCGCTTTTGTGCAGAAAACAGTAACACTTGTTCAGAAGGAAAGAAAGCACAGAGCCCCAGATTTTATGTTGTCCTGGAGAGCTTGCAGAGCACTGGGGAAAGGCAGGCAGAGAATTCCTTGCTAGCACCTTCTCTGTGCCTGGGAAGTAGAAGTGTTAACGTTGCTTCGCAGAATCGCTTTTGTGCAGAAAACAGTAACACTTGTTCAGAACGAAAGAAAGCACAGAGCCCCAGATTCTATGTTGTCCTGGAGAGCTTGCAGAGCACTGGGGAAAGGCAGGCAGAGAATTCCCTGCTAGCACCTTCTCTGTGCCTGGGAAGCAGAAGTGTTTACATTGCTTCGCAGAATCGCTTTTGTGCAGAAAACACTAACACTTGTTCAGAAGGAAAGAAAGCACAGAGCCCCAGATTCTATGTTGTCCTGGAGAGCTTGCAGAGCACTGGGGAAAGGCAGGCAGAGAATTCCCTGATAGCACCTTCTCTGTGCCTGTTCACATTGCTTCGCAGAATCGCTTTTGTGCAGAAAACATTAACACTTGTTCAGAAGGAAAGAAAGCACAGAGCCCCAGATTCTATGTTGTCCTGGAGAGCTTGCTGAGCACTGGGGAAAGGCAGGCAGAGAATTCCTTGCTAGCACCTTCTCTGTGCCTGGGAAGCAGAAGTGTTCACATTGCTTTGCAGAATCGCTTTTGTGCAGAAAACAGTAACACTTGTTCAGAAGGAAAGAAAGCACAGAGCCCCAGATTCTATGTTGTCCTGGAGAGCTTGCAGAGCACTGGGGAAAGGCAGGCAGAGAATTCCCTGCTAGCACCTTCTCTGTGCCTGTTCACATTGCTTCGCAGAATCGCTTTTGTTCAGAAAACAGTAACACTTGTTCAGAACTAAAGAAAGCACAGAGCCCCAGATTCTATGTTGTCCTGGAGAGCTTGCAGAGCACTGGGGAAAGGCAGGCAGAGAATTCCTTGCTAGCACCTTCTCTGTGCCTGGGAAGCAGAAGTGTTCACATTGCTTCGCAGAATCGCTTTTGTGCAGAAAACAGTAACACTTGTTCAGAAGGAAAGAAAGCACAGAGCCCCAGATTCTATGTTGTCTTGGAGAGCTTGCAGAGCACTGGGGAAAGGCAGGCAGAGAATTCCCTGATAGCACCTTCTCTGTGCCTGGGAAGCAGAAGTGTTCACATTGCTTCGCAAGAATCGCTTTTGTGCAGAAAACAGTAACACTTGTTCAGAAGGAAAGAAAGCACAGAGCCCCAGATTTTATGTTGTCCTGGAGAGCTTGCAGAGCACTGGGGAAAGGCAGGCAGAGAATTCCCTGATAGCACCTTCTCTGTGGCTGTTCACATTGCTTCGCAGAATCGCTTTTGTGCAGAAAACAGTAACACTTGTTCAGAACGAAAGAAAGCACAGAGCCCCAGATTCTATGTTGTCCTGGAGAGCTTGCAGAGCACTGGGGAAAGGCAGGCAGAGAATTCCCTGATAGCACCTTCTCTGTGCCTGTTCACATTGCTTCGCAGAATCGCTTTTGTGCAGAAAACAGTAACACTTGTTCAGAAGGAAAGAAAGCACAGAGCCCCAGATTCTATGTTGTCCTGGAGAGCTTGCAGAGCACTGGGGAAAGGCAGGCAGAGAATTCCCTGCTAGCACCTTCTCTGTGCCTGGGAAACAGAAGTCTTCACATTGCTTCGCAGAATCGCTTTTGTGCAGAAAACACTAACACTTGTTCAGAAGGAAAGAAAGCACAGAGCCCCAGATTTTATGTTGTCCTGGAGAGCTTGCAGAGCACTAGGGAAAGGCAGGCAGAGAATTCCCTGATAGCACCTTCTCTGTGCCTGTTCACATTGCTTCGCAGAATCGCTTTTGTGCAGAAAACAGTAACACTTGTTCAGAACGAAAGAAAGCACAGAGCCCCAGATTCTATGTTGTCCTGGAGAGCTTGCAGAGCACTGGGGAAAGGCAGGCAGAGAATTCCCTGCTAGCACCTTCTCTGTGCCTGGGAAGCAGAAGTGTTCACATTGCTTCGCAAGAATCGCTTTTGTGCAGAAAACAGTAACACTTGTTCAGAAGGAAAGAAAGCACAGAGCCCCAGATTCTATGTTGTCCTGGAGACCTTGCAGAGCACTGGGGAAAGGCAGGCAGAGAATTCCCTGATAGCACCTTCTCTGTGCCTGGGAAGCAGAAGTGTTCACATTGCTTCGCAGAATCGCTTTTGTGCAGAAAACAGTAACACTTGTTCAGAACTAAAGAAAGCACAGAGCCCCAGATTCTATGTTGTCCTGGAAAGCTTGCAGAGCACTGGGGAAAGGCAGGCAGAGAATTCCCTGATAGAACCTTCTCTGTGCCTGGGAAGCAGAAGTGTTCACATTGCTTCGCAAGAATCGCTTTTGTGCAGAAAACACTAACACTTGTTCAGAAGGAAAGAAAGCAGAGAGCCCCACATTTTATGTTGTCCTGGAGAGCTTGCAGAGCACTGGGGAAAGGCAGGCAGAGAATTCCCTGATAGCACCTTCTCTGTGCCTGTTCACATTGCTTCGCAGAATCGCTTTTGTGCAGAAAACAGTAACACTTGTTCAGAATGAAAGAAAGCACAGAGCCCCAGATTCTATGTTGTCCTGGAGAGCTTGCAGAGCACTGGGGAAAGGCAGGCAGAGAATTCCCTGATAGCACCTTCTCTGTGCCTGGGAAGCAGAAGTGTTCACATTGCTTCACAAGAATCGCTTTTGTGCAGAAAACACTAACACTTGTTCAGAACGAAAGAAAGCACAGAGGCCCAGATTCTATGTTGTCCTGGAGAGCTTGCAGAGCACTGGGGAAAGGCAGGCAGAGAATTCCCTGCTAGCACCTTCTCTGTGCCTGTTCACATTGCTTCGCAGAATCGCTTTTGTTCAGAAAACAGTAACACTTGTTCAGAACTAAAGAAAGCACAGAGCCCCAGATTCTATGTTGTCCTGGAGAGCTTGCAGAGCACTGGGGAAAGGCAGGCAGAGAATTCCTTGCTAGCACCTTCTCTGTGCCTGGGAAGCAGAAGTGTTCACATTGCTTCGCAGAATCGCTTTTGTGCAGAAAACAGTAACACTTGTTCAGAAGGAAAGAAAGCACAGAGCCCCAGATTCTATGTTGTCTTGGAGAGCTTGCAGAGCACTGGGGAAAGGCAGGCAGAGAATTCCCTGATAGCACCTTCTCTGTGCCTGGGAAGCAGAAGTGTTCACATTGCTTCGCAAGAATCGCTTTTGTGCAGAAAACACTAACACTTGTTCAGAAGGAAAGAAAGCACAGAGCCCCAGATTTTATGTTGTCCTGGAGAGCTTGCAGAGCACTGGGGAAAGGCAGGCAGAGAATTCCCTGCTAGCACCTTCTCTGTGCCTGTTCACATTGCTTCGCAGAATCGCTTTTGTGCAGAAAACAGTAACACTTGTTCAGAAGGAAAGAAAGCACAGAGCCCCAGATTTTATGTTGTCCTGGAGAGCTTGCAGAGCACTGGGGAAAGGCAGGCAGAGAATTCCTTGCTAGCACCTTCTCTGTGCCTGGGAAGCAGAAGTGTTCACATTGCTTCGCAGAATCGCTTTTGTGCAGAAAATAGTAACACTTGTTCAGAAGGAAAGAAAGCACAGAGCCCCAGATTTTATGTTGTCCTGGAGAGCTTGCAGAGCACTGGGGAAAGGCAGGCAGAGAATTCCTTGCTAGCACCTTCTCTGTGCCTGGGAAGCAGAAGTATTCACATTGCTTCGCAGAATCGCTTTTGTGCAGAAAACAGTAACACTTGTTCAGAACGAAAGAAAGCACAGAGCCCCAGATTCTATGTTGTCCTGGAGAGCTTGCAGAGCACTGGGGAAAGGCAGGCAGAGAATTCCCTGATAGCACCTTCTCTGTGCCTGTTCACATTGCTTCGCAGAATCGCTTTTGTGCAGAAAACACTAACACTTGTTCAGAAGGAAAGAAAGCACAGAGCCCCAGATTCTATGTTGTCTTGGAGAGCTTGCAGAGCACTGGGGAAAGGCAGGCAGAGAATTCCCTGCTAGCACCTTCTCTGTGCCTGGGAAGCAGAAGTGTTCACATTGCTTCGCAAGAATCGCTTTTGTGCAGAAAACAGTAACACTTGTTCAGAAGGAAAGAAAGCACAGAGCCCCAGATTTTATGTTGTCCTGGAGAGCTTGCAGAGCACTGGGGAAAGGCAGGCAGAGAATTCCTTGCTAGCACCTTCTCTGTGCCTGGGAAGTAGAAGTGTTAACGTTGCTTCGCAGAATCGCTTTTGTGCAGAAAACAGTAACACTTGTTCAGAACGAAAGAAAGCACAGAGCCCCAGATTCTATGTTGTCCTGGAGAGCTTGCAGAGCACTGGGGAAAGGCAGGCAGAGAATTCCCTGCTAGCACCTTCTCTGTGCCTGGGAAGCAGAAGTGTTTACATTGCTTCGCAGAATCGCTTTTGTGCAGAAAACATTAACACTTGTTCAGAAGGAAAGAAAGCACAGAGCCCCAGATTCTATGTTGTCCTGGAGAGCTTGCAGAGCACTGGGGAAAGGCAGGCAGAGAATTCCCTGCTAGCACCTTCTCTGTGCCTGTTCACATTGCTTCGCAGAATCGCTTTTGTGCAGAAAACAGTAACACTTGTTCAGAAGGAAAGAAAGCACAGAGCCCCAGATTCTATGTTGTCCTGGAGAGCTTGCAGAGCACTGGGGAAAGGCAGGCAGAGAATTCCTTGCTAGCACCTTCTCTGTGCTTGGGAAGCAGAAGTGTTCACATTGCTTTGCAGAATCGCTTTTGTGCAGAAAACAGTAACACTTGTTCAGAAGGAAAGAAAGCACAGAGCCCCAGATTCTATGTTGTCCTGGAGAGCTTGCAGAGCACTGGGGAAAGGCAGGCAGAGAATTCCCTGCTAGCACCTTCTCTGTGCCTGGGAAGCAGAAGTGTTCACATTGCTTCGCAAGAATCGCTTTTGTGCAGAAAACACTAACACTTGTTCAGAAGGAAAGAAAGCACAGAGCCGCAGATTTTATGTTGTCCTGGAGAGCTTGCAGAGCACTGGGGAAAGGCAGGCAGAGAATTCCTTGCTAGCACCTTCTCTGTGCCTGGGAAGCAGAAGTGTTCACATTGGTTCGCAGAATCGCTTTTGTGCAGAAAACAGTAACACTTGTTCAGAAGGAAAGAAAGCACAGAGCCCCAGATTCTATGTTGTCCTGGAGAGCTTGCAGAGCACTGGGGAAAGGCAGGCAGAGAATTCCCTGCTAGCACCTTCTCTGTGCCTGTTCACATTGCTTTGCAGAATCGCTTTTGTGCAGAAAACAGTAACAATTGTTCAGAAGGAAAGAAAGCACAGAGCCCCAGATTCTATGTAGTCCTGGAGAGCTTGCAGAGCACTGGGGAAAGGCAGGCAGAGAATTCCTTGCTAGCACCTTCTCTGTGCCTGGGAAGCAGAAGTGTTCACATTGCTTCGCAAGAATCGCTTTTGTGCAGAAAACACTAACACTTGTTCAGAAGGAAAGAAAGCACAGAGCCCCAGATTTTATGTTGTCCTGGAGAGCTTGCAGAGCACTGGGGAAAGGCAGGCAGAGAATTCCTTGCTAGCACCTTCTCTGTGCCTGGGAAGCAGAAGTGTTCACATTGGTTCGCAGAATCGCTTTTGTGCAGAAAACAGTAACACTTGTTCAGAAGGAAAGAAAGCACAGAGCCCCAGATTCTGTGTTGTCCTGGAGAGCTTGCAGAGCACTGGGGAAAGGCAGGCAGAGAATTCCTTGCTAGCACCTTCTCTGTGCCTGTTCACATTGCTTCGCAGAATCGCTTTTGTGCAGAAAACATTAACACTTGTTCAGAAGGAAAGAAAGCACAGAGCCCCAGATTCTATGTTGTCCTGGAGAGCTTGCAGAGCACTGGGGAAAGGCAGGCAGAGAATTCCTTGCTAGCACCTTCTCTGTGCCTGGGAAGCAGAAGTGTTCACATTGCTTCGCAGAATCGCTTTTGTGCAGAAAACATTAACACTTGTTCAGAAGGAAAGAAAGCACAGAGCCCCAGATTCTATGTTGTCCTGGAGACCTTGCAGAGCACTGGGGAAAGGCAGGCAGAGAATTCCCTGATAGCACCTTCTCTGTGACTGGGAAGCAGAAGTGTTCACATTGCTTCGCAGAATCGCTTTTGTTCAGAAAACAGTAACACTTGTTCAGAACTAAAGAAAGCACAGAGCCCCAGATTCTATGTTGTCCTGGAAAGCTTGCAGAGCACTGGGGAAAGGCAGGCAGAGAATTCCCTGATAGAACCTTCTCTGTGCCTGGGAAGCAGAAGTGTTCACATTGCTTCGCAAGAATCGCTTTTGTGCAGAAAACACTAACACTTGTTCAGAAGGAAAGAAAGCACAGAGCCCCACATTTTATGTTGTCCTGGAGAGCTTGCAGAGCACTGGGGAAAGGCAGGCAGAGAATTCCCTGATAGCACCTTCTCTGTGCCTGTTCACATTGCTTCGCAGAATCGCTTTTGTGCAGAAAACAGTAACACTTGTTCAGAATGAAAGAAAGCACAGAGCCCCAGATTCTATGTTGTCCTGGAGAGCTTGCAGAGCACTGGGGAAAGGCAGGCAGAGAATTCCCTGATAGCACCTTCTCTGTGCCTGGGAAGCAGAAGTGTTCACATTGCTTCACAAGAATCGCTTTTGTGCAGAAAACACTAACACTTGTTCAGAACGAAAGAAAGCACAGAGGCCCAGATTCTATGTTGTCCTGGAGAGCTTGCAGAGCACTGGGGAAAGGCAGGCAGAGAATTCCCTGCTAGCACCTTCTCTGTGCCTGTTCACATTGCTTCGCAGAATCGCTTTTGTTCAGAAAACAGTAACACTTGTTCAGAACTAAAGAAAGCACAGAGCCCCAGATTCTATGTTGTCCTGGAGAGCTTGCAGAGCACTGGGGAAAGGCAGGCAGAGAATTCCTTGCTAGCACCTTCTCTGTGCCTGGGAAGCAGAAGTGTTCACATTGCTTCGCAGAATCGCTTTTGTGCAGAAAACAGTAACACTTGTTCAGAAGGAAAGAAAGCACAGAGCCCCAGATTCTATGTTGTCTTGGAGAGCTTGCAGAGCACTGGGGAAAGGCAGGCAGAGAATTCCCTGCTAGCACCTTCTCTGTGCCTGGGAAGCAGAAGTGTTCACATTGCTTCGCAAGAATCGCTTTTGTGCAGAAAACAGTAACACTTGTTCAGAACGAAAGAAAGCACAGAGCCCCAGATTTTATGTTGTCCTGGAGAGCTTGCAGAGCACTGGGGAAAGGCAGGCAGAGAATTCCCTGCTAGCACCTTCTCTGTGCCTGTTCACATTGCTTCGCAGAATCGCTTTTGTGCAGAAAACAGTAACACTTGTTCAGAAGGAAAGAAAGCACAGAGCCCCAGATTTTATGTTGTCCTGGAGAGCTTGCAGAGCACTGGGGAAAGGCAGGCAGAGAATTCCTTGCTAGCACCTTCTCTGTGCCTGGGAAGCAGAAGTGTTCACATTGCTTCGCAGAATCGCTTTTGTGCAGAAAATAGTAACACTTGTTCAGAAGGAAAGAAAGCACAGAGCCCCAGATTTTATGTTGTCCTGGAGAGCTTGCAGAGCACTGGGGAAAGGCAGGCAGAGAATTCCTTGCTAGCACCTTCTCTGTGCCTGGGAAGCAGAAGTATTCACATTGCTTCGCAGAATCGCTTTTGTGCAGAAAACAGTAACACTTGTTCAGAACGAAAGAAAGCACAGAGCCCCAGATTCTATGTTGTCCTGGAGAGCTTGCAGAGCACTGGGGAAAGGCAGGCAGAGAATTCCCTGATAGCACCTTCTCTGTGCCTGTTCACATTGCTTCGCAGAATCGCTTTTGTGCAGAAAACACTAACACTTGTTCAGAAGGAAAGAAAGCACAGAGCCCCAGATTCTATGTTGTCTTGGAGAGCTTGCAGAGCACTGGGGAAAGGCAGGCAGAGAATTCCCTGCTAGCACCTTCTCTGTGCCTGGGAAGCAGAAGTGTTCACATTGCTTCGCAAGAATCGCTTTTGTGCAGAAAACAGTAACACTTGTTCAGAAGGAAAGAAAGCACAGAGCCCCAGATTTTATGTTGTCCTGGAGAGCTTGCAGAGCACTGGGGAAAGGCAGGCAGAGAATTCCTTGCTAGCACCTTCTCTGTGCCTGGGAAGTAGAAGTGTTAACGTTGCTTCGCAGAATCGCTTTTGTGCAGAAAACAGTAACACTTGTTCAGAACGAAAGAAAGCACAGAGCCCCAGATTCTATGTTGTCCTGGAGAGCTTGCAGAGCACTGGGGAAAGGCAGGCAGAGAATTCCCTGCTAGCACCTTCTCTGTGCCTGGGAAGCAGAAGTGTTTACATTGCTTCGCAGAATCGCTTTTGTGCAGAAAACACTAACACTTGTTCAGAAGGAAAGAAAGCACAGAGCCCCAGATTCTATGTTGTCCTGGAGAGCTTGCAGAGCACTGGGGAAAGGCAGGCAGAGAATTCCCTGATAGCACCTTCTCTGTGCCTGTTCACATTGCTTCGCAGAATCGCTTTTGTGCAGAAAACATTAACACTTGTTCAGAAGGAAAGAAAGCACAGAGCCCCAGATTCTATGTTGTCCTGGAGAGCTTGCTGAGCACTGGGGAAAGGCAGGCAGAGAATTCCTTGCTAGCACCTTCTCTGTGCCTGGGAAGCAGAAGTGTTCACATTGCTTTGCAGAATCGCTTTTGTGCAGAAAACAGTAACACTTGTTCAGAAGGAAAGAAAGCACAGAGCCCCAGATTCTATGTTGTCCTGGAGAGCTTGCAGAGCACTGGGGAAAGGCAGGCAGAGAATTCCCTGCTAGCACCTTCTCTGTGCCTGTTCACATTGCTTCGCAGAATCGCTTTTGTTCAGAAAACAGTAACACTTGTTCAGAACTAAAGAAAGCACAGAGCCCCAGATTCTATGTTGTCCTGGAGAGCTTGCAGAGCACTGGGGAAAGGCAGGCAGAGAATTCCTTGCTAGCACCTTCTCTGTGCCTGGGAAGCAGAAGTGTTCACATTGCTTCGCAGAATCGCTTTTGTGCAGAAAACAGTAACACTTGTTCAGAAGGAAAGAAAGCACAGAGCCCCAGATTCTATGTTGTCTTGGAGAGCTTGCAGAGCACTGGGGAAAGGCAGGCAGAGAATTCCCTGATAGCACCTTCTCTGTGCCTGGGAAGCAGAAGTGTTCACATTGCTTCGCAAGAATCGCTTTTGTGCAGAAAACAGTAACACTTGTTCAGAAGGAAAGAAAGCACAGAGCCCCAGATTTTATGTTGTCCTGGAGAGCTTGCAGAGCACTGGGGAAAGGCAGGCAGAGAATTCCCTGATAGCACCTTCTCTGTGGCTGTTCACATTGCTTCGCAGAATCGCTTTTGTGCAGAAAACAGTAACACTTGTTCAGAACGAAAGAAAGCACAGAGCCCCAGATTCTATGTTGTCCTGGAGAGCTTGCAGAGCACTGGGGAAAGGCAGGCAGAGAATTCCCTGATAGCACCTTCTCTGTGCCTGTTCACATTGCTTCGCAGAATCGCTTTTGTGCAGAAAACAGTAACACTTGTTCAGAAGGAAAGAAAGCACAGAGCCCCAGATTCTATGTTGTCCTGGAGAGCTTGCAGAGCACTGGGGAAAGGCAGGCAGAGAATTCCCTGCTAGCACCTTCTCTGTGCCTGGGAAACAGAAGTCTTCACATTGCTTCGCAGAATCGCTTTTGTGCAGAAAACACTAACACTTGTTCAGAAGGAAAGAAAGCACAGAGCCCCAGATTTTATGTTGTCCTGGAGAGCTTGCAGAGCACTAGGGAAAGGCAGGCAGAGAATTCCCTGATAGCACCTTCTCTGTGCCTGTTCACATTGCTTCGCAGAATCGCTTTTGTGCAGAAAACAGTAACACTTGTTCAGAACGAAAGAAAGCACAGAGCCCCAGATTCTATGTTGTCCTGGAGAGCTTGCAGAGCACTGGGGAAAGGCAGGCAGAGAATTCCCTGCTAGCACCTTCTCTGTGCCTGGGAAGCAGAAGTGTTCACATTGCTTCGCAAGAATCGCTTTTGTGCAGAAAACAGTAACACTTGTTCAGAAGGAAAGAAAGCACAGAGCCCCAGATTCTATGTTGTCCTGGAGACCTTGCAGAGCACTGGGGAAAGGCAGGCAGAGAATTCCCTGATAGCACCTTCTCTGTGCCTGGGAAGCAGAAGTGTTCACATTGCTTCGCAGAATCGCTTTTGTGCAGAAAACAGTAACACTTGTTCAGAACTAAAGAAAGCACAGAGCCCCAGATTCTATGTTGTCCTGGAAAGCTTGCAGAGCACTGGGGAAAGGCAGGCAGAGAATTCCCTGATAGAACCTTCTCTGTGCCTGGGAAGCAGAAGTGTTCACATTGCTTCGCAAGAATCGCTTTTGTGCAGAAAACACTAACACTTGTTCAGAAGGAAAGAAAGCAGAGAGCCCCACATTTTATGTTGTCCTGGAGAGCTTGCAGAGCACTGGGGAAAGGCAGGCAGAGAATTCCCTGATAGCACCTTCTCTGTGCCTGTTCACATTGCTTCGCAGAATCGCTTTTGTGCAGAAAACAGTAACACTTGTTCAGAATGAAAGAAAGCACAGAGCCCCAGATTCTATGTTGTCCTGGAGAGCTTGCAGAGCACTGGGGAAAGGCAGGCAGAGAATTCCCTGATAGCACCTTCTCTGTGCCTGGGAAGCAGAAGTGTTCACATTGCTTCACAAGAATCGCTTTTGTGCAGAAAACACTAACACTTGTTCAGAACGAAAGAAAGCACAGAGGCCCAGATTCTATGTTGTCCTGGAGAGCTTGCAGAGCACTGGGGAAAGGCAGGCAGAGAATTCCCTGCTAGCACCTTCTCTGTGCCTGTTCACATTGCTTCGCAGAATCGCTTTTGTTCAGAAAACAGTAACACTTGTTCAGAACTAAAGAAAGCACAGAGCCCCAGATTCTATGTTGTCCTGGAGAGCTTGCAGAGCACTGGGGAAAGGCAGGCAGAGAATTCCTTGCTAGCACCTTCTCTGTGCCTGGGAAGCAGAAGTGTTCACATTGCTTCGCAGAATCGCTTTTGTGCAGAAAACAGTAACACTTGTTCAGAAGGAAAGAAAGCACAGAGCCCCAGATTCTATGTTGTCTTGGAGAGCTTGCAGAGCACTGGGGAAAGGCAGGCAGAGAATTCCCTGATAGCACCTTCTCTGTGCCTGGGAAGCAGAAGTGTTCACATTGCTTCGCAAGAATCGCTTTTGTGCAGAAAACACTAACACTTGTTCAGAAGGAAAGAAAGCACAGAGCCCCAGATTTTATGTTGTCCTGGAGAGCTTGCAGAGCACTGGGGAAAGGCAGGCAGAGAATTCCCTGCTAGCACCTTCTCTGTGCCTGTTCACATTGCTTCGCAGAATCGCTTTTGTGCAGAAAACAGTAACACTTGTTCAGAAGGAAAGAAAGCACAGAGCCCCAGATTTTATGTTGTCCTGGAGAGCTTGCAGAGCACTGGGGAAAGGCAGGCAGAGAATTCCTTGCTAGCACCTTCTCTGTGCCTGGGAAGCAGAAGTGTTCACATTGCTTCGCAGAATCGCTTTTGTGCAGAAAATAGTAACACTTGTTCAGAAGGAAAGAAAGCACAGAGCCCCAGATTTTATGTTGTCCTGGAGAGCTTGCAGAGCACTGGGGAAAGGCAGGCAGAGAATTCCTTGCTAGCACCTTCTCTGTGCCTGGGAAGCAGAAGTATTCACATTGCTTCGCAGAATCGCTTTTGTGCAGAAAACAGTAACACTTGTTCAGAACGAAAGAAAGCACAGAGCCCCAGATTCTATGTTGTCCTGGAGAGCTTGCAGAGCACTGGGGAAAGGCAGGCAGAGAATTCCCTGATAGCACCTTCTCTGTGCCTGTTCACATTGCTTCGCAGAATCGCTTTTGTGCAGAAAACACTAACACTTGTTCAGAAGGAAAGAAAGCACAGAGCCCCAGATTCTATGTTGTCTTGGAGAGCTTGCAGAGCACTGGGGAAAGGCAGGCAGAGAATTCCCTGCTAGCACCTTCTCTGTGCCTGGGAAGCAGAAGTGTTCACATTGCTTCGCAAGAATCGCTTTTGTGCAGAAAACAGTAACACTTGTTCAGAAGGAAAGAAAGCACAGAGCCCCAGATTTTATGTTGTCCTGGAGAGCTTGCAGAGCACTGGGGAAAGGCAGGCAGAGAATTCCTTGCTAGCACCTTCTCTGTGCCTGGGAAGTAGAAGTGTTAACGTTGCTTCGCAGAATCGCTTTTGTGCAGAAAACAGTAACACTTGTTCAGAACGAAAGAAAGCACAGAGCCCCAGATTCTATGTTGTCCTGGAGAGCTTGCAGAGCACTGGGGAAAGGCAGGCAGAGAATTCCCTGCTAGCACCTTCTCTGTGCCTGGGAAGCAGAAGTGTTTACATTGCTTCGCAGAATCGCTTTTGTGCAGAAAACATTAACACTTGTTCAGAAGGAAAGAAAGCACAGAGCCCCAGATTCTATGTTGTCCTGGAGAGCTTGCAGAGCACTGGGGAAAGGCAGGCAGAGAATTCCCTGCTAGCACCTTCTCTGTGCCTGTTCACATTGCTTCGCAGAATCGCTTTTGTGCAGAAAACAGTAACACTTGTTCAGAAGGAAAGAAAGCACAGAGCCCCAGATTCTATGTTGTCCTGGAGAGCTTGCAGAGCACTGGGGAAAGGCAGGCAGAGAATTCCTTGCTAGCACCTTCTCTGTGCTTGGGAAGCAGAAGTGTTCACATTGCTTTGCAGAATCGCTTTTGTGCAGAAAACAGTAACACTTGTTCAGAAGGAAAGAAAGCACAGAGCCCCAGATTCTATGTTGTCCTGGAGAGCTTGCAGAGCACTGGGGAAAGGCAGGCAGAGAATTCCCTGCTAGCACCTTCTCTGTGCCTGTTCACATTGCTTCGCAGAATCGCTTTTGTTCAGAAAACAGTAACACTTGTTCAGAACTAAAGAAAGCACAGAGCACCAGATTCTATGTTGTCCTGGAAAGCTCGCAGAGCACTGGGGAAAGGCAGGCAGAGAATTCCCTGATAGCACCTTCTCTGTGCCTGAGAAGCAGAAGTGTTCACATTGCTTCGCAAGAATCGCTTTTGTGCAGAAAACACTAACACTTGTTCAGAAGGAAAGAAAGCACAGAGCCCCACATTTTATGTTGTCCTGGAGAGCTTGCAGAGCACTGGGGAAAGGCAGGCAGAGAATTCCCTGATAGCACCTTCTCTGTGCCTGTTCACATTGCTTCGCAGAATCGCTTTTGTGCAGAAAACAGTAACACTTGTTCAGAAGAAAAGAAAGCACAGAGCCCCAGATTCTATGTTGTCCTGGAGAGCTTGCAGAGCACTGGGGAAAGGCAGGCAGAGAATTCCCTGCTAGCACCTTCTCTGTGCCTGGGAAGCAGAAGTGTTCACATTGCTTCGCAAGAATCGCTTTTGTGCAGAAAACAGTAACACTTGTTCAGAACGAAAGAAAGCACAGAGGCCCAGATTCTATGTTGTCCTGGAGAGCTTGCAGAGCACTGGGGAAAGGCAGGCAGAGAATTCCCTGCTAGCACCTTCTCTGTGCCTGTTCACATTGCTTCGCAGAATCGCTTTTGTTCAGAAAACAGTAACACTTGTTCAGAACTAAAGAAAGCACAGAGCCCCAGATTCTATGTTGTCCTGGAGAGCTTGCAGAGCACTGGGGAAAGGCAGGCAGAGAATTCCTTGCTAGCACCTTCTCTGTGCCTGGGAAGCAGAAGTGTTCACATTGCTTCGCAGAATCGCTTTTGTGCAGAAAACAGTAACACTTGTTCAGAAGGAAAGAAAGCACAGAGCCCCAGATTCTATGTTGTCTTGGAGAGCTTGCAGAGCACTGGGGAAAGGCAGGCAGAGAATTCCCTGATAGCACCTTCTCTGTGCCTGGGAAGCAGAAGTGTTCACATTGCTTCGCAAGAATCGCTTTTGTGCAGAAAACACTAACACTTGTTCAGAAGGAAAGAAAGCACAGAGCCCCAGATTTTATGTTGTCCTGGAGAGCTTGCAGAGCACTGGGGAAAGGCAGGCAGAGAATTCCCTGCTAGCACCTTCTCTGTGCCTGTTCACATTGCTTCGCAGAATCGCTTTTGTGCAGAAAACAGTAACACTTGTTCAGAAGGAAAGAAAGCACAGAGCCCCAGATTTTATGTTGTCCTGGAGAGCTTGCAGAGCACTGGGGAAAGGCAGGCAGAGAATTCCTTGCTAGCACCTTCTCTGTGCCTGGGAAGCAGAAGTGTTCACATTGCTTCGCAGAATCGCTTTTGTGCAGAAAATAGTAACACTTGTTCAGAAGGAAAGAAAGCACAGAGCCCCAGATTTTATGTTGTCCTGGAGAGCTTGCAGAGCACTGGGGAAAGGCAGGCAGAGAATTCCTTGCTAGCACCTTCTCTGTGCCTGGGAAGCAGAAGTATTCACATTGCTTCGCAGAATCGCTTTTGTGCAGAAAACAGTAACACTTGTTCAGAACGAAAGAAAGCACAGAGCCCCAGATTCTATGTTGTCCTGGAGAGCTTGCAGAGCACTGGGGAAAGGCAGGCAGAGAATTCCCTGATAGCACCTTCTCTGTGCCTGTTCACATTGCTTCGCAGAATCGCTTTTGTGCAGAAAACACTAACACTTGTTCAGAAGGAAAGAAAGCACAGAGCCCCAGATTCTATGTTGTCTTGGAGAGCTTGCAGAGCACTGGGGAAAGGCAGGCAGAGAATTCCCTGCTAGCACCTTCTCTGTGCCTGGGAAGCAGAAGTGTTCACATTGCTTCGCAAGAATCGCTTTTGTGCAGAAAACAGTAACACTTGTTCAGAAGGAAAGAAAGCACAGAGCCCCAGATTTTATGTTGTCCTGGAGAGCTTGCAGAGCACTGGGGAAAGGCAGGCAGAGAATTCCTTGCTAGCACCTTCTCTGTGCCTGGGAAGTAGAAGTGTTAACGTTGCTTCGCAGAATCGCTTTTGTGCAGAAAACAGTAACACTTGTTCAGAACGAAAGAAAGCACAGAGCCCCAGATTCTATGTTGTCCTGGAGAGCTTGCAGAGCACTGGGGAAAGGCAGGCAGAGAATTCCCTGCTAGCACCTTCTCTGTGCCTGGGAAGCAGAAGTGTTTACATTGCTTCGCAGAATCGCTTTTGTGCAGAAAACATTAACACTTGTTCAGAAGGAAAGAAAGCACAGAGCCCCAGATTCTATGTTGTCCTGGAGAGCTTGCAGAGCACTGGGGAAAGGCAGGCAGAGAATTCCCTGCTAGCACCTTCTCTGTGCCTGTTCACATTGCTTCGCAGAATCGCTTTTGTGCAGAAAACAGTAACACTTGTTCAGAAGGAAAGAAAGCACAGAGCCCCAGATTCTATGTTGTCCTGGAGAGCTTGCAGAGCACTGGGGAAAGGCAGGCAGAGAATTCCTTGCTAGCACCTTCTCTGTGCTTGGGAAGCAGAAGTGTTCACATTGCTTTGCAGAATCGCTTTTGTGCAGAAAACAGTAACACTTGTTCAGAAGGAAAGAAAGCACAGAGCCCCAGATTCTATGTTGTCCTGGAGAGCTTGCAGAGCACTGGGGAAAGGCAGGCAGAGAATTCCCTGCTAGCACCTTCTCTGTGCCTGTTCACATTGCTTCGCAGAATCGCTTTTGTTCAGAAAACAGTAACACTTGTTCAGAACTAAAGAAAGCACAGAGCACCAGATTCTATGTTGTCCTGGAAAGCTCGCAGAGCACTGGGGAAAGGCAGGCAGAGAATTCCCTGATAGCACCTTCTCTGTGCCTGAGAAGCAGAAGTGTTCACATTGCTTCGCAAGAATCGCTTTTGTGCAGAAAACACTAACACTTGTTCAGAAGGAAAGAAAGCACAGAGCCCCACATTTTATGTTGTCCTGGAGAGCTTGCAGAGCACTGGGGAAAGGCAGGCAGAGAATTCCCTGATAGCACCTTCTCTGTGCCTGTTCACATTGCTTCGCAGAATCGCTTTTGTGCAGAAAACAGTAACACTTGTTCAGAAGAAAAGAAAGCACAGAGCCCCAGATTCTATGTTGTCCTGGAGAGCTTGCAGAGCACTGGGGAAAGGCAGGCAGAGAATTCCCTGCTAGCACCTTCTCTGTGCCTGGGAAGCAGAAGTGTTCACATTGCTTCGCAAGAATCGCTTTTGTGCAGAAAACAGTAACACTTGTTCAGAACGAAAGAAAGCACAGAGGCCCAGATTCTATGTTGTCCTGGAGAGCTTGCAGAGCACTGGGGAAAGGCAGGCAGAGAATTCCCTGCTAGCACCTTCTCTGTGCCTGTTCACATTGCTTCGCAGAATCGCTTTTGTTCAGAAAACAGTAACACTTGTTCAGAACTAAAGAAAGCACAGAGCCCCAGATTCTATGTTGTCCTGGAGAGCTTGCAGAGCACTGGGGAAAGGCAGGCAGAGAATTCCTTGCTAGCACCTTCTCTGTGCCTGGGAAGCAGAAGTGTTCACATTGCTTCGCAGAATCGCTTTTGTGCAGAAAACAGTAACACTTGTTCAGAAGGAAAGAAAGCACAGAGCCCCAGATTCTATGTTGTCTTGGAGAGCTTGCAGAGCACTGGGGAAAGGCAGGCAGAGAATTCCCTGATAGCACCTTCTCTGTGCCTGGGAAGCAGAAGTGTTCACATTGCTTAGCAAGAATCGCTTTTGTGCAGAAAACAGTAACACTTGTTCAGAAGGAAAGAAAGCACAGAGCCCCAGATTTTATGTTGTCCTGGAGAGCTTGCAGAGCACTGGGGAAAGGCAGGCAGAGAATTCCCTGATAGCACCTTCTCTGTGCCTGTTCACATTGCTTCGCAGAATCGCTTTTGTGCAGAAAACAGTAACACTTATTCAGAACGAAAGAAAGCACAGAGCCCCAGATTCTATGTTGTCCTGGAGAGCTTGCAGAGCACTGGGGAAAGGCAGGCAGAGAATTCCCTGCTAGCACCTTCTCTGTGCCTGTTCACATTGCTTCGCAGAATCGCTTTTGTGCAGAAAACAGTAACACTTGTTCAGAAGGAAAGAAAGCACAGAGCCCCAGATTTTATGTTGTCCTGGAGAGCTTGCAGAGCACTAGGGAAAGGCAGGCAGAGAATTCCCTGATAGCACCTTCTCTGTGCCTGTTCACATTGCTTCGCAGAATCGCTTTTGTGCAGAAAACAGTAACACTTGTTCAGAACGAAAGAAAGCACAGAGCCCCAGATTCTATGTTGTCCTGGAGAGCTTGCAGAGCACTGGGGAAAGGCAGGCAGAGAATTCCCTGCTAGCACCTTCTCTGTGCCTGGGAAGCAGAAGTGTTCACATTGCTTCGCAAGAATCGCTTTTGTGCAGAAAACAGTAACACTTGTTCAGAAGGAAAGAAAGCACAGAGCCCCAGATTCTATGTTGTCCTGGAGAGCTTGCAGAGCACTGGGGAAAGGCAGGCAGAGAAATCCTTGCTAGCACCTTCTCTGTGCCTGGGAAGCAGAAGTGTTCACATTGCTTCGCAGAATCGCTTTTGTGCAGAAAACAGTAACACTTGTTCAGAAGGAAAGAAAGCACAGAGCCCCAGATTCTATGTTGTCCTGGAGAGCTTGCAGAGCACTGGGGAAAGGCAGGCAGAGAATTCCTTTCTAGCACCTTCTCTGTGCCTGTTCACATTGCTTCGCAGAATCGCTTTTGTGCAGAAAACAGTAACACTTGTTCAGAACGAAAGAAAGCACAGAGCCCCAGATTCTATGTTGTCCTGGAGAGCTTGCAGAGCACTGGGGAAAGGCAGGCAGAGAATTCCCTGCTAGCACCTTCTCTGTGCCTGGGAAGCAGAAGTGTTCACATTGCTTCGCAAGAATCGCTTTTGTGCAGAAAACAGTAACACTTGTTCAGAACGAAAGAAAGCACAGAGGCCCAGATTCTATGTTGTCCTGGAGAGCTTGCAGAGCACTGGGGAAAGGCAGGCAGAGAATTCCCTGCTAGCACCTTCTCTGTGCCTGTTCACATTGCTTCGCAGAATCGCTTTTGTTCAGAAAACAGTAACACTTGTTCAGAACTAAAGAAAGCACAGAGCCCCAGATTCTATGTTGTCCTGGAGAGCTTGCAGAGCACTGGGGAAAGGCAGGCAGAGAATTCCTTGCTAGCACCTTCTCTGTGCCTGGGAAGCAGAAGTGTTCACATTGCTTCGCAGAATCGCTTTTGTGCAGAAAACAGTAACACTTGTTCAGAAGGAAAGAAAGCACAGAGCCCCAGATTCTATGTTGTCTTGGAGAGCTTGCAGAGCACTGGGGAAAGGCAGGCAGAGAATTCCCTGCTAGCACCTTCTCTGTGCCTGGGAAGCAGAAGTGTTCACATTGCTTCGCAAGAATCGCTTTTGTGCAGAAAACACTAACACTTGTTCAGAACGAAAGAAAGCACAGAGCCCCAGATTTTATGTTGTCCTGGAGAGCTTGCAGAGCACTGGGGAAAGGCAGGCAGAGAATTCCCTGCTAGCACCTTCTCTGTGCCTGTTCACATTGCTTCGCAGAATCGCTTTTGTGCAGAAAACAGTAACACTTGTTCAGAAGGAAAGAAAGCACAGAGCCCCAGATTTTATGTTGTCCTGGAGAGCTTGCAGAGCACTGGGGAAAGGCAGGCAGAGAATTCCTTGCTAGCACCTTCTCTGTGCCTGGGAAGCAGAAGTGTTCACATTGCTTCGCAGAATCGCTTTTGTGCAGAAAATAGTAACACTTGTTCAGAAGGAAAGAAAGCACAGAGCCCCAGATTTTATGTTGTCCTGGAGAGCTTGCAGAGCACTGGGGAAAGGCAGGCAGAGAATTCCTTGCTAGCACCTTCTCTGTGCCTGGGAAGCAGAAGTATTCACATTGCTTCGCAGAATCGCTTTTGTGCAGAAAACAGTAACACTTGTTCAGAACGAAAGAAAGCACAGAGCCCCAGATTCTATGTTGTCCTGGAGAGCTTGCAGAGCACTGGGGAAAGGCAGGCAGAGAATTCCCTGATAGCACCTTCTCTGTGCCTGTTCACATTGCTTCGCAGAATCGCTTTTGTGCAGAAAACACTAACACTTGTTCAGAAGGAAAGAAAGCACAGAGCCCCAGATTCTATGTTGTCTTGGAGAGCTTGCAGAGCACTGGGGAAAGGCAGGCAGAGAATTCCCTGCTAGCACCTTCTCTGTGCCTGGGAAGCAGAAGTGTTCACATTGCTTCGCAAGAATCGCTTTTGTGCAGAAAACAGTAACACTTGTTCAGAAGGAAAGAAAGCACAGAGCCCCAGATTTTATGTTGTCCTGGAGAGCTTGCAGAGCACTGGGGAAAGGCAGGCAGAGAATTCCTTGCTAGCACCTTCTCTGTGCCTGGGAAGTAGAAGTGTTAACGTTGCTTCGCAGAATCGCTTTTGTGCAGAAAACAGTAACACTTGTTCAGAACGAAAGAAAGCACAGAGCCCCAGATTCTATGTTGTCCTGGAGAGCTTGCAGAGCACTGGGGAAAGGCAGGCAGAGAATTCCCTGCTAGCACCTTCTCTGTGCCTGGGAAGCAGAAGTGTTTACATTGCTTCGCAGAATCGCTTTTGTGCAGAAAACACTAACACTTGTTCAGAAGGAAAGAAAGCACAGAGCCCCAGATTCTATGTTGTCCTGGAGAGCTTGCAGAGCACTGGGGAAAGGCAGGCAGAGAATTCCCTGATAGCACCTTCTCTGTGCCTGTTCACATTGCTTCGCAGAATCGCTTTTGTGCAGAAAACATTAACACTTGTTCAGAAGGAAAGAAAGCACAGAGCCCCAGATTCTATGTTGTCCTGGAGAGCTTGCTGAGCACTGGGGAAAGGCAGGCAGAGAATTCCTTGCTAGCACCTTCTCTGTGCCTGGGAAGCAGAAGTGTTCACATTGCTTTGCAGAATCGCTTTTGTGCAGAAAACAGTAACACTTGTTCAGAAGGAAAGAAAGCACAGAGCCCCAGATTCTATGTTGTCCTGGAGAGCTTGCAGAGCACTGGGGAAATGCAGGCAGAGAATTCCCTGCTAGCACCTTCTCTGTGCCTGTTCACATTGCTTCGCAGAATCGCTTTTGTTCAGAAAACAGTAACACTTGTTCAGAACTAAAGAAAGCACAGAGCCCCAGATTCTATGTTGTCCTGGAGAGCTTGCAGAGCACTGGGGAAAGGCAGGCAGAGAATTCCTTGCTAGCACCTTCTCTGTGCCTGGGAAGCAGAAGTGTTCACATTGCTTCGCAGAATCGCTTTTGTGCAGAAAACAGTAACACTTGTTCAGAAGGAAAGAAAGCACAGAGCCCCAGATTCTATGTTGTCTTGGAGAGCTTGCAGAGCACTGGGGAAAGGCAGGCAGAGAATTCCCTGATAGCACCTTCTCTGTGCCTGGGAAGCAGAAGTGTTCACATTGCTTCGCAAGAATCGCTTTTGTGCAGAAAACAGTAACACTTGTTCAGAAGGAAAGAAAGCACAGAGCCCCAGATTTTATGTTGTCCTGGAGAGCTTGCAGAGCACTGGGGAAAGGCAGGCAGAGAATTCCCTGATAGCACCTTCTCTGTGGCTGTTCACATTGCTTCGCAGAATCGCTTTTGTGCAGAAAACAGTAACACTTGTTCAGAACGAAAGAAAGCACAGAGCCCCAGATTCTATGTTGTCCTGGAGAGCTTGCAGAGCACTGGGGAAAGGCAGGCAGAGAATTCCCTGATAGCACCTTCTCTGTGCCTGTTCACATTGCTTCGCAGAATCGCTTTTGTGCAGAAAACAGTAACACTTGTTCAGAAGGAAAGAAAGCACAGAGCCCCAGATTCTATGTTGTCCTGGAGAGCTTGCAGAGCACTGGGGAAAGGCAGGCAGAGAATTCCCTGCTAGCACCTTCTCTGTGCCTGGGAAACAGAAGTCTTCACATTGCTTCGCAGAATCGCTTTTGTGCAGAAAACACTAACACTTGTTCAGAAGGAAAGAAAGCACAGAGCCCCAGATTTTATGTTGTCCTGGAGAGCTTGCAGAGCACTAGGGAAAGGCAGGCAGAGAATTCCCTGATAGCACCTTCTCTGTGCCTGTTCACATTGCTTCGCAGAATCGCTTTTGTGCAGAAAACAGTAACACTTGTTCAGAACGAAAGAAAGCACAGAGCCCCAGATTCTATGTTGTCCTGGAGAGCTTGCAGAGCACTGGGGAAAGGCAGGCAGAGAATTCCCTGCTAGCACCTTCTCTGTGCCTGGGAAGCAGAAGTGTTCACATTGCTTCGCAAGAATCGCTTTTGTGCAGAAAACAGTAACACTTGTTCAGAAGGAAAGAAAGCACAGAGCCCCAGATTCTATGTTGTCCTGGAGACCTTGCAGAGCACTGGGGAAAGGCAGGCAGAGAATTCCCTGATAGCACCTTCTCTGTGCCTGGGAAGCAGAAGTGTTCACATTGCTTCGCAGAATCGCTTTTGTGCAGAAAACAGTAACACTTGTTCAGAACTAAAGAAAGCACAGAGCCCCAGATTCTATGTTGTCCTGGAAAGCTTGCAGAGCACTGGGGAAAGGCAGGCAGAGAATTCCCTGATAGAACCTTCTCTGTGCCTGGGAAGCAGAAGTGTTCACATTGCTTCGCAAGAATCGCTTTTGTGCAGAAAACACTAACACTTGTTCAGAAGGAAAGAAAGCAGAGAGCCCCACATTTTATGTTGTCCTGGAGAGCTTGCAGAGCACTGGGGAAAGGCAGGCAGAGAATTCCCTGATAGCACCTTCTCTGTGCCTGTTCACATTGCTTCGCAGAATCGCTTTTGTGCAGAAAACAGTAACACTTGTTCAGAATGAAAGAAAGCACAGAGCCCCAGATTCTATGTTGTCCTGGAGAGCTTGCAGAGCACTGGGGAAAGGCAGGCAGAGAATTCCCTGATAGCACCTTCTCTGTGCCTGGGAAGCAGAAGTGTTCACATTGCTTCACAAGAATCGCTTTTGTGCAGAAAACACTAACACTTGTTCAGAACGAAAGAAAGCACAGAGGCCCAGATTCTATGTTGTCCTGGAGAGCTTGCAGAGCACTGGGGAAAGGCAGGCAGAGAATTCCCTGCTAGCACCTTCTCTGTGCCTGTTCACATTGCTTCGCAGAATCGCTTTTGTTCAGAAAACAGTAACACTTGTTCAGAAGGAAAGAAAGCACAGAGCCCCAGATTCTATGTTGTCCTGGAGAGCTTGCAGAGCACTGGGGAAAGGCAGGCAGAGAATTCCTTGCTAGCACCTTCTCTGTGCCTGGGAAGCAGAAGTGTTCACATTGCTTCGCAGAATCGCTTTTGTGCAGAAAACAGTAACACTTGTTCAGAAGGAAAGAAAGCACAGAGCCCCAGATTCTATGTTGTCTTGGAGAGCTTGCAGAGCACTGGGGAAAGGCAGGCAGAGAATTCCCTGATAGCACCTTCTCTGTGCCTGGGAAGCAGAAGTGTTCACATTGCTTCGCAAGAATCGCTTTTGTGCAGAAAACACTAACACTTGTTCAGAAGGAAAGAAAGCACAGAGCCCCAGATTTTATGTTGTCCTGGAGAGCTTGCAGAGCACTGGGGAAAGGCAGGCAGAGAATTCCCTGCTAGCACCTTCTCTGTGCCTGTTCACATTGCTTCGCAGAATCGCTTTTGTGCAGAAAACAGTAACACTTGTTCAGAAGGAAAGAAAGCACAGAGCCCCAGATTTTATGTTGTCCTGGAGAGCTTGCAGAGCACTGGGGAAAGGCAGGCAGAGAATTCCTTGCTAGCACCTTCTCTGTGCCTGGGAAGCAGAAGTGTTCACATTGCTTCGCAGAATCGCTTTTGTGCAGAAAATAGTAACACTTGTTCAGAAGGAAAGAAAGCACAGAGCCCCAGATTTTATGTTGTCCTGGAGAGCTTGCAGAGCACTGGGGAAAGGCAGGCAGAGAATTCCTTGCTAGCACCTTCTCTGTGCCTGGGAAGCAGAAGTATTCACATTGCTTCGCAGAATCGCTTTTGTGCAGAAAACAGTAACACTTGTTCAGAAGGAAAGAAATCACAGAGCCCCAGATTCTATGTTGTCCTGGAGAGCTTGCAGAGCACTGGGGAAAGGCAGGCAGAGAATTCCCTGATAGCACCTTCTCTGTGCCTGTTCACATTGCTTCGCAGAATCGCTTTTGTGCAGAAAACACTAACACTTGTTCAGAAGGAAAGAAAGCACAGAGCCCCAGATTCTATGTTGTCTTGGAGAGCTTGCAGAGCACTGGGGAAAGGCAGGCAGAGAATTCCCTGCTAGCACCTTCTCTGTGCCTGGGAAGCAGAAGTGTTCACATTGCTTCGCAAGAATCGCTTTTGTGCAGAAAACAGTAACACTTGTTCAGAAGGAAAGAAAGCACAGAGCCCCAGATTTTATGTTGTCCTGGAGAGCTTGCAGAGCACTGGGGAAAGGCAGGCAGAGAATTCCTTGCTAGCACCTTCTCTGTGCCTGGGAAGTAGAAGTGTTAACGTTGCTTCGCAGAATCGCTTTTGTGCAGAAAACAGTAACACTTGTTCAGAACGAAAGAAAGCACAGAGCCCCAGATTCTATGTTGTCCTGGAGAGCTTGCAGAGCACTGGGGAAAGGCAGGCAGAGAATTCCCTGCTAGCACCTTCTCTGTGCCTGGGAAGCAGAAGTGTTTACATTGCTTCGCAGAATCGCTTTTGTGCAGAAAACATTAACACTTGTTCAGAAGGAAAGAAAGCACAGAGCCCCAGATTCTATGTTGTCCTGGAGAGCTTGCAGAGCACTGGGGAAAGGCAGGCAGAGAATTCCCTGCTAGCACCTTCTCTGTGCCTGTTCACATTGCTTCGCAGAATCGCTTTTGTGCAGAAAACAGTAACACTTGTTCAGAAGGAAAGAAAGCACAGAGCCCCAGATTCTATGTTGTCCTGGAGAGCTTGCAGAGCACTGGGGAAAGGCAGGCAGAGAATTCCTTGCTAGCACCTTCTCTGTGCTTGGGAAGCAGAAGTGTTCACATTGCTTTGCAGAATCGCTTTTGTGCAGAAAACAGTAACACTTGTTCAGAAGGAAAGAAAGCACAGAGCCCCAGATTCTATGTTGTCCTGGAGAGCTTGCAGAGCACTGGGGAAAGGCAGGCAGAGAATTCCCTGCTAGCACCTTCTCTGTGCCTGTTCACATTGCTTCGCAGAATCGCTTTTGTTCAGAAAACAGTAACACTTGTTCAGAACTAAAGAAAGCACAGAGCACCAGATTCTATGTTGTCCTGGAAAGCTCGCAGAGCACTGGGGAAAGGCAGGCAGAGAATTCCCTGATAGCACCTTCTCTGTGCCTGAGAAGCAGAAGTGTTCACATTGCTTCGCAAGAATCGCTTTTGTGCAGAAAACACTAACACTTGTTCAGAAGGAAAGAAAGCACAGAGCCCTAGATTTTATGTTGTCCTGGAGAGCTTGCAGAGCACTGGGGAAAGGCAGGCAGAGAATTCCCTGATAGCACCTTCTCTGTGCCTGTTCACATTGCTTCGCAGAATCGCTTTTGTGCAGAAAACAGTAACACTTGTTCAGAAGAAAAGAAAGCACAGAGCCCCAGATTCTATGTTGTCCTGGAGAGCTTGCAGAGCACTGGGGAAAGGCAGGCAGAGAATTCCCTGCTAGCACCTTCTCTGTGCCTGGGAAGCAGAAGTGTTCACATTGCTTCGCAAGAATCGCTTTTGTGCAGAAAACAGTAACACTTGTTCAGAACGAAAGAAAGCACAGAGGCCCAGATTCTATGTTGTCCTGGAGAGCTTGCAGAGCACTGGGGAAAGGCAGGCAGAGAATTCCCTGCTAGCACCTTCTCTGTGCCTGTTCACATTGCTTCGCAGAATCGCTTTTGTTCAGAAAACAGTAACACTTGTTCAGAACTAAAGAAAGCACAGAGCCCCAGATTCTATGTTGTCCTGGAGAGCTTGCAGAGCACTGGGGAAAGGCAGGCAGAGAATTCCTTGCTAGCACCTTCTCTGTGCCTGGGAAGCAGAAGTGTTCACATTGCTTCGCAGAATCGCTTTTGTGCAGAAAACAGTAACACTTGTTCAGAAGGAAAGAAAGCACAGAGCCCCAGATTCTATGTTGTCTTGGAGAGCTTGCAGAGCACTGGGGAAAGGCAGGCAGAGAATTCCCTGATAGCACCTTCTCTGTGCCTGGGAAGCAGAAGTGTTCACATTGCTTCGCAAGAATCGCTTTTGTGCAGAAAACAGTAACACTTGTTCAGAAGGAAAGAAAGCACAGAGCCCCAGATTTTATGTTGTCCTGGAGAGCTTGCAGAGCACTGGGGAAAGGCAGGCAGAGAATTCCCTGATAGCACCTTCTCTGTGCCTGTTCACATTGCTTCGCAGAATCGCTTTTGTGCAGAAAACAGTAACACTTGTTCAGAACGAAAGAAAGCACAGAGCCCCAGATTCTATGTTGTCCTGGAGAGCTTGCAGAGCACTGGGGAAAGGCAGGCAGAGAATTCCCTGCTAGCACCTTCTCTGTGCCTGTTCACATTGCTTCGCAGAATCGCTTTTGTGCAGAAAACAGTAACACTTGTTCAGAAGGAAAGAAAGCACAGAGCCCCAGATTTTATGTTGTCCTGGAGAGCTTGCAGAGCACTAGGGAAAGGCAGGCAGAGAATTCCCTGATAGCACCTTCTCTGTGCCTGTTCACATTGCTTCGCAGAATCGCTTTTGTGCAGAAAACAGTAACACTTGTTCAGAACGAAAGAAAGCACAGAGCCCCAGATTCTATGTTGTCCTGGAGAGCTTGCAGAGCACTGGGGAAAGGCAGGCAGAGAATTCCCTGCTAGCACCTTCTCTGTGCCTGGGAAGCAGAAGTGTTCACATTGCTTCGCAAGAATCGCTTTTGTGCAGAAAACAGTAACACTTGTTCAGAAGGAAAGAAAGCACAGAGCCCCAGATTCTATGTTGTCCTGGAGAGCTTGCAGAGCACTGGGGAAAGGCAGGCAGAGAAATCCTTGCTAGCACCTTCTCTGTGCCTGGGAAGCAGAAGTGTTCACATTGCTTCGCAGAATCGCTTTTGTGCAGAAAACAGTAACACTTGTTCAGAAGGAAAGAAAGCACAGAGCCCCAGATTCTATGTTGTCCTGGAGAGCTTGCAGAGCACTGGGGAAAGGCAGGCAGAGAATTCCTTTCTAGCACCTTCTCTGTGCCTGTTCACATTGCTTCGCAGAATCGCTTTTGTGCAGAAAACAGTAACACTTGTTCAGAACGAAAGAAAGCACAGAGCCCCAGATTCTATGTTGTCCTGGAGAGCTTGCAGAGCACTGGGGAAAGGCAGGCAGAGAATTCCCTGCTAGCACCTTCTCTGTGCCTGGGAAGCAGAAGTGTTCACATTGCTTCGCAAGAATCGCTTTTGTGCAGAAAACAGTAACACTTGTTCAGAACGAAAGAAAGCACAGAGGCCCAGATTCTATGTTGTCCTGGAGAGCTTGCAGAGCACTGGGGAAAGGCAGGCAGAGAATTCCCTGCTAGCACCTTCTCTGTGCCTGTTCACATTGCTTCGCAGAATCGCTTTTGTTCAGAAAACAGTAACACTTGTTCAGAACTAAAGAAAGCACAGAGCCCCAGATTCTATGTTGTCCTGGAGAGCTTGCAGAGCACTGGGGAAAGGCAGGCAGAGAATTCCTTGCTAGCACCTTCTCTGTGCCTGGGAAGCAGAAGTGTTCACATTGCTTCGCAGAATCGCTTTTGTGCAGAAAACAGTAACACTTGTTCAGAAGGAAAGAAAGCACAGAGCCCCAGATTCTATGTTGTCTTGGAGAGCTTGCAGAGCACTGGGGAAAGGCAGGCAGAGAATTCCCTGATAGCACCTTCTCTGTGCCTGGGAAGCAGAAGTGTTCACATTGCTTCGCAAGAATCGCTTTTGTGCAGAAAACAGTAACACTTGTTCAGAAGGAAAGAAAGCACAGAGCCCCAGATTTTATGTTGTCCTGGAGAGCTTGCAGAGCACTGGGGAAAGGCAGGCAGAGAATTCCCTGATAGCACCTTCTCTGTGCCTGTTCACATTGCTTCGCAGAATCGCTTTTGTGCAGAAAACAGTAACACTTGTTCAGAACGAAAGAAAGCACAGAGCCCCAGATTCTATGTTGTCCTGGAGAGCTTGCAGAGCACTGGGGAAAGGCAGGCAGAGAATTCCCTGCTAGCACCTTCTCTGTGCCTGTTCACATTGCTTCGCAGAATCGCTTTTGTGCAGAAAACAGTAACACTTGTTCAGAAGGAAAGAAAGCACAGAGCCCCAGATTTTATGTTGTCCTGGAGAGCTTGCAGAGCACTAGGGAAAGGCAGGCAGAGAATTCCCTGATAGCACCTTCTCTGTGCCTGTTCACATTGCTTCGCAGAATCGCTTTTGTGCAGAAAACAGTAACACTTGTTCAGAACGAAAGAAAGCACAGAGCCCCAGATTCTATGTTGTCCTGGAGAGCTTGCAGAGCACTGGGGAAAGGCAGGCAGAGAATTCCCTGCTAGCACCTTCTCTGTGCCTGGGAAGCAGAAGTGTTCACATTGCTTCGCAAGAATCGCTTTTGTGCAGAAAACAGTAACACTTGTTCAGAAGGAAAGAAAGCACAGAGCCCCAGATTCTATGTTGTCCTGGAGAGCTTGCAGAGCACTGGGGAAAGGCAGGCAGAGAAATCCTTGCTAGCACCTTCTCTGTGCCTGGGAAGCAGAAGTGTTCACATTGCTTCGCAGAATCGCTTTTGTGCAGAAAACAGTAACACTTGTTCAGAAGGAAAGAAAGCACAGAGCCCCAGATTCTATGTTGTCCTGGAGAGCTTGCAGAGCACTGGGGAAAGGCAGGCAGAGAATTCCTTTCTAGCACCTTCTCTGTGCCTGTTCACATTGCTTCGCAGAATCGCTTTTGTGCAGAAAACAGTAACACTTGTTCAGAACGAAAGAAAGCACAGAGCCCCAGATTCTATGTTGTCCTGGAGAGCTTGCAGAGCACTGGGGAAAGGCAGGCAGAGAATTCCCTGCTAGCACCTTCTCTGTGCCTGGGAAGCAGAAGTGTTCACATTGCTTCGCAAGAATCGCTTTTGTGCAGAAAACACTAACACTTGTTCAGAAGGAAAGAAAGCACAGAGCCCCAGATTCTATGTTGTCCTGGAGAGCTTGCAGAGCACTGGGGAAAGGCAGGCAGAGAATTCCTTGCTAGCACCTTCTCTGTGCCTGGGAAGGAGAAGTGTTCACATTGCTTCGCAGAATCGCTTTTGTGCAGAAAACAGTAACACTTGTTCAGAAGGAAAGAAAGCACAGAGCCCCAGATTCTATGTTGTCCTGGAGAGCTTGCAGAGCACTGGGGAAAGGCAGGCAGAGAATTCCCTGCTAGCACCTTCTCTGTGCCTGTTCACATTGCTTTGCAGAATCGCTTTTGTGCAGAAAACAGTAACACTTGTTCAGAAGGAAAGAAAGCACAGAGCCCCAGATTCTATATAGTCCTGGAGAGCTTGCAGAGCACTGGGGAAAGGCAGGCAGAGAATTCCTTGCTAGCACCTTCTCTGTGCCTGGGAAGCAGAAGTGTTCACATTGCTTCGCAAGAATCGCTTTTGTGCAGAAAACAGTAACACTTGTTCAGAAGGAAAGAAAGCACAGAGCCCCAGATTCTATGTTGTCCTGGAGAGCTTGCAGAGCACTGGGGAAAGGCAGGCAGAGAATTCCCTGATAGCACCTTCTCTGTGCCTGTTCACATTGCTTCGCAGAATCGCTTTTGTGCAGAAAACATTAACACTTGTTCAGAAGGAAAGAAAGCACAGAGCCCCAGATTCTATGTTGTCCTGGAGAGCTTGCTGAGCACTGGGGAAAGGCAGGCAGAGAATTCCTTGCTAGCACCTTCTCTGTGCCTGGGAAGCAGAAGTGTTCACATTGCTTCGCAGAATCGCTTTTGTTCAGAAAACAGTAACACTTGTTCAGAACTAAAGAAAGCACAGAGCCCCAGATTCTATGTTGTCCTGGAGAGCTTGCAGAGCACTGGGGAAAGGCAGGCAGAGAATTCCCTGATAGAACCTTCTCTGTGCCTGGGAAGCAGAAGTGTTCACATTGCTTCGCAAGAATCGCTTTTGTGCAGAAAACAGTAACACTTGTTCAGAAGGAAAGAAAGCACAGAGCCCCACATTTTATGTTGTCCTGGAGAGCTTGCAGAGCACTGGGGAAAGGCAGGCAGAGAATTCCCTGATAGCACCTTCTCTGTGCCTGTTCACATTGCTTCGCAGAATCGCTTTTGTGCAGAAAACAGTAACACTTGTTCAGAATGAAAGAAAGCACAGAGCCCCAGATTCTATGTTGTCCTGGAGAGCTTGCAGAGCACTGGGGAAAGGCAGGCAGAGAATTCCCTGCTAGCACCTTCTCTGTGCCTGGGAAGCAGAAGTGTTCACATTGCTTCGCAAGAATCGCTTTTGTGCAGAAAACAGTAACACTTGTTCAGAACTAAAGAAAGCACAGAGCCCCAGATTCTATGTTGTCCTGGAGAGCTTGCAGAGCACTGGGGAAAGGCAGGCAGAGAATTCCTTGCTAGCACCTTCTCTGTGCCTGGGAAGCAGAAGTGTTCACATTGCTTCGCAAGAATCGCTTTTGTGCAGAAAACACTAACACTTGTTCAGAAGGAAAGAAAGCACAGAGCCGCAGATTTTATGTTGTCCTGGAGAGCTTGCAGAGCACTGGGGAAAGGCAGGCAGAGAATTCCTTGCTAGCACCTTCTCTGTGCCTGGGAAGCAGAAGTGTTCACATTGCTTCGCAGAATCGCTTTTGTGCAGAAAACAGTAACACTTGTTCAGAAGGAAAGAAAGCACAGAGCCCCAGATTCTATGTTGTCCTGGAGAGCTTGCAGAGCACTGGGGAAAGGCAGGCAGAGAATTCCCTGCTAGCACCTTCTCTGTGCCTGTTCACATTGCTTTGCAGAATCGCTTTTGTGCAGAAAACAGTCACAATTGTTCAGAAGGAAAGAAAGCACAGAGCCCCAGATTCTATGTAGTCCTGGAGAGCTTGCAGAGCACTGGGGAAAGGCAGGCAGAGAATTCCTTGCTAGCACCTTCTCTGTGCCTGGGAAGCAGAAGTCTTCACATTGCTTCGCAAGAATCGCTTTTGTGCAGAAAACACTAACACTTGTTCAGAAGGAAAGAAAGCACAGAGCCCCAGATTTTATGTTGTCCTGGAGAGCTTGCAGAGCACTGGGGAAAGGCAGGCAGAGAATTCCTTGCTAGCACCTTCTCTGTGCCTGGGAAGCAGAAGTGTTCACATTGGTTCGCAGAATCGCTTTTGTGCAGAAAACAGTAACACTTGTTCAGAAGGAAAGAAAGCACAGAGCCCCAGATTTTATGTTGTCCTGGAGAGCTTGCAGAGCACTGGGGAAAGGCAGGCAGAGAATTCCCTGATAGCACCTTCTCTGTGCCTGTTCACATTGCTTCGCAGAATCGCTTTTGTGCAGAAAACAGTAACACTTGTTCAGAAGGAAAGAAAGCACAGAGCCCCAGATTCTATGTTGTCCTGGAGAGCTTGCAGAGCACTGGGGAAAGGCAGGCAGAGAATTCCTTGCTAGCACCTTCTCTGTGCCTGGGAAGCAGAAGTGTTCACATTGCTTCGCAGAATCGCTTTTGTGCAGAAAACATTAACACTTGTTCAGAAGGAAAGAAAGCACAGAGCCCCAGATTCTATGTTGTCCTGGAGACCTTGCAGAGCACTGGGGAAAGGCAGGCAGAGAATTCCCTGATAGCACCTTCTCTGTGCCTGGGAAGCAGAAGTGTTCACATTGCTTCGCAGAATCGCTTTTGTTCAGAAAACAGTAACACTTGTTCAGAACTAAAGAAAGCACAGAGCCCCAGATTCTATGTTGTCCTGGAAAGCTTGCAGAGCACTGGGGAAAGGCAGGCAGAGAATTCCCTGATAGAACCTTCTCTGTGCCTGGGAAGCAGAAGTGTTCACATTGCTTCGCAAGAATCGCTTTTGTGCAGAAAACACTAACACTTGTTCAGAAGGAAAGAAAGCACAGAGCCCCAGATTTTATGTTGTCCTGGAGAGCTTGCAGAGCACTGGGGAAAGGCAGGCAGAGAATTCCCTGATAGCACCTTCTCTGTGCCTGTTCACATTGCTTCGCAGAATCGCTTTTGTGCAGAAAACAGTAACACTTGTTCAGAATGAAAGAAAGCACAGAGCCCCAGATTCTATGTTGTCCTGGAGAGCTTGCAGAGCACTGGGGAAAGGCAGGCAGAGAATTCCCTGATAGCACCTTCTCTGTGCCTGGGAAGCAGAAGTGTTCACATTGCTTCGCAAGAATCGCTTTTGTGCAGAAAACACTAACACTTGTTCAGAACGAAAGAAAGCACAGAGGCCCAGATTCTATGTTGTCCTGGAGAGCTTGCAGAGCACTGGGGAAAGGCAGGCAGAGAATTCCCTGCTAGCACCTTCTCTGTGCCTGTTCACATTGCTTCGCAGAATCGCTTTTGTTCAGAAAACAGTAACACTTGTTCAGAACTAAAGAAAGCACAGAGCCCCAGATTCTATGTTGTCCTGGAGAGCTTGCAGAGCACTGGGGAAAGGCAGGCAGAGAATTCCTTGCTAGCACCTTCTCTGTGCCTGGGAAGCAGAAGTGTTCACATTGCTTCGCAGAATCGCTTTTGTGCAGAAAACAGTAACACTTGTTCAGAAGGAAAGAAAGCACAGAGCCCCAGATTTTATGTTGTCTTGGAGAGCTTGCAGAGCACTGGGGAAAGGCAGGCAGAGAATTCCCTGCTAGCACCTTCTCTGTGCCTGGGAAGCAGAAGTGTTCACATTGCTTCGCAAGAATCGCTTTTGTGCAGAAAACACTAACACTTGTTCAGAACGAAAGAAAGCACAGAGCCCCAGATTTTATGTTGTCCTGGAGAGCTTGCAGAGCACTGGGGAAAGGCAGGCAGAGAATTCCCTGCTAGCACCTTCTCTGTGCCTGTTCACATTGCTTCGCAGAATCGCTTTTGTGCAGAAAACAGTAACACTTGTTCAGAAGGAAAGAAAGCACAGAGCCCCAGATTCTATGTTGTCCTGGAGAGCTTGCAGAGCACTGGGGAAAGGCAGGCAGAGAATTCCCTGCTAGCACCTTCTCTGTGCCTGGGAAGCAGAAGTGTTCACATTGCTTCGCAAGAATCGCTTTTGTGCAGAAAACACTAACACTTGTTCAGAAGGAAAGAAAGCACAGAGCCCCAGATTTTATGTTGTCCTGGAGAGCTTGCAGAGCACTGGGGAAAGGCAGGCAGAGAATTCCTTGCTAGCACCTTCTCTGTGCCTGGGAAGCAGAAGTGTTCACATTGCTTCGCAGAATCGCTTTTGTTCAGAAAACAGTAACACTTGTTCAGAAGGAAAGAAAGCACAGAGCCCCAGATTTTATGTTGTCCTGGAGAGCTTGTAGAGCACTGGGGAAAGGCAGGCAGAGAATTCCCTGATAGCACCTTCTCTGTGCCTGTTCACATTGCTTCGCAAGAATCGCTTTTGTGCAGAAAACATTAACACTTGTTCAGAAGGAAAGAAAGCACAGAGCCCCAGATTCTATGTTGTCCTGGAGAGCTTGCAGAGCACTGGGGAAAGGCAGGCAGAGAATTCCTTGCTAGCACCTTCTCTGTGCCTGGGAAGCAGAAGTGTTCACATTGCTTCGCAGAATCGCTTTTGTGCAGAAAACACTAACACTTGTTCAGAAGGAAAGAAAGCACAGAGCCCCAGATTCTATGTTGTCCTGGAGAGCTTGCAGAGCACTGGGGAAAGGCAGGCAGAGAATTCCCTGATAGCACCTTCTCTGTGCCTGTTCACATTGCTTCGCAGAATCGCTTTTGTGCAGAAAACAGTAACACTTGTTCAGAAGGAAAGAAAGCACAGAGCCCCAGATTCTATGTTGTCCTGGAGAGCTTGCTGAGCACTGGGGAAAGGCAGGCAGAGAATTAATGCTAGCACCTTCTCTGTGCCTGGGAAGCAGAAGTGTTCACATTGCTTCGCAGAATCGCTTTTGTTCAGAAAACAGTAACACTTGTTCAGAACTAAAGAAAGCACAGAGCCCCAGATTCTATGTTGTCCTGGAAAGCTTGCAGAGCACTGGGGAAAGGCAGGCAGAGAATTCCCTGATAGAACCTTCTCTGTGCCTGGGAAGCAGAAGTGTTCACATTGCTTCGCAAGAATCGCTTTTGTGCAGAAAACACTAACACTTGTTCAGAAGGAAAGAAAGCACAGAGCCCCACATTTTATGTTGTCCTGGAGAGCTTGCAGAGCACTGGGGAAAGGCAGGCAGAGAATTCCCTGATAGCACCTTCTCTGTGCCTGTTCACATTGCTTCGCAGAATCGCTTTTGTGCAGAAAACAGTAACACTTGTTCAGAATGAAAGAAAGCACAGAGCCCCAGATTCTATGTTGTCCTGGAGAGCTTGCAGAGCACTGGGGAAAGGCAGGCAGAGAATTCCCTGCTAGCACCTTCTCTGTGCCTGGGAAGCAGAAGTGTTCACATTGCTTCGCAAGAATCGCTTTTGTGCAGAAAACACTAACACTTGTTCAGAACGAAAGAAAGCACAGAGGCCCAGATTCTATGTTGTCCTGGAGAGCTTGCAGAGCACTGGGGAAAGGCAGGCAGAGAATTCCCTGCTAGCACCTTCTCTGTGCCTGTTCACATTGCTTCGCAGAATCGCTTTTGTTCAGAAAACAGTAACACTTGTTCAGAACTAAAGAAAGCACAGAGCCCCAGATTCTATGTTGTCCTGGAGAGCTTGCAGAGCACTGGGGAAAGGCAGGCAGAGAATTCCTTGCTAGCACCTTCTCTGTGCCTGGGAAGCAGAAGTGTTCACATTGCTTCGCAGAATCGCTTTTGTGCAGAAAACAGTAACACTTGTTCAGAAGGAAAGAAAGCACAGAGCCCCAGATTCTATGTTGTCCTGGAGAGCTTGCAGAGCACTGGGGAAAGGCAGGCAGAGAATTCCCTGCTAGCACCTTCTCTGTGCCTGGGAAGCAGAAGTGTTCACATTGCTTCGCAAGAATCGCTTTTGTGCAGAAAACAGTAACACTTGTTCAGAAGGAAAGAAAGCACAGAGCCCCAGATTTTATGTTGTCCTGGAGAGCTTGCAGAGCACTGGGGAAAGGCAGGCAGAGAATTCCCTGATAGCACCTTCTCTGTGCCTGTTCACATTGCTTCGCAGAATCGCTTTTGTGCAGAAAACAGTAACACTTGTTCAGAATGAAAGAAAGCACAGAGCCCCAGATTCTATGTTGTCCTGGAGAGCTTGCAGAGCACTGGGGAAAGGCAGGCAGAGAATTCCCTGCTAGCACCTTCTCTGTGCCTGGGAAGCAGAAGTGTTCACATTGCTTCGCAGAATCGCTTTTGTGCAGAAAACAGTAACACTTGTTCAGAACTAAAGAAAGCACAGAGCCCCAGATTCTATGTTGTCCTGGAGAGCTTGCAGAGCACTGGGGAAAGGCAGGCAGAGAATTCCTTGCTAGCACCTTCTCTGTGCCTGGGAAGCAGAAGTGTTCACATTGCTTCGCAAGAATCGCTTTTGTGCAGAAAACACTAACACTTGTTCAGAAGGAAAGAAAGCACAGAGCCGCAGATTTTATGTTGTCCTGGAGAGCTTGCAGAGCACTGGGGAAAGGCAGGCAGAGAATTCCTTGCTAGCACCTTCTCTGTGCCTGGGAAGCAGAAGTGTTCACATTGGTTCGCAGAATCGCTTTTGTGCAGAAAACAGTAACACTTGTTCAGAAGGAAAGAAAGCACAGAGCCCCAGATTCTATGTTGTCCTGGAGAGCTTGCAGAGCACTGGGGAAAGGCAGGCAGAGAATTCCCTGCTAGCACCTTCTCTGTGCCTGTTCACATTGCTTTGCAGAATCGCTTTTGTGCAGAAAACAGTCACAATTGTTCAGAAGGAAAGAAAGCACAGAGCCCCAGATTCTATGTAGTCCTGGAGAGCTTGCAGAGCACTGGGGAAAGGCAGGCAGAGAATTCCTTGCTAGCACCTTCTCTGTGCCTGGGAAGCAGAAGTCTTCACATTGCTTCGCAAGAATCGCTTTTGTGCAGAAAACACTAACACTTGTTCAGAAGGAAAGAAAGCACAGAGCCCCAGATTTTATGTTGTCCTGGAGAGCTTGCAGAGCACTGGGGAAAGGCAGGCAGAGAATTCCTTGCTAGCACCTTCTCTGTGCCTGGGAAGCAGAAGTGTTCACATTGGTTCGCAGAATCGCTTTTGTGCAGAAAACAGTAACACTTGTTCAGAAGGAAAGAAAGCACAGAGCCCCAGATTTTATGTTGTCCTGGAGAGCTTGCAGAGCACTGGGGAAAGGCAGGCAGAGAATTCCCTGATAGCACCTTCTCTGTGCCTGTTCACATTGCTTCGCAGAATCGCTTTTGTGCAGAAAACAGTAACACTTGTTCAGAAGGAAAGAAAGCACAGAGCCCCAGATTCTATGTTGTCCTGGAGAGCTTGCAGAGCACTGGGGAAAGGCAGGCAGAGAATTCCTTGCTAGCACCTTCTCTGTGCCTGGGAAGCAGAAGTGTTCACATTGCTTCGCAGAATCGCTTTTGTGCAGAAAACATTAACACTTGTTCAGAAGGAAAGAAAGCACAGAGCCCCAGATTCTATGTTGTCCTGGAGACCTTGCAGAGCACTGGGGAAAGGCAGGCAGAGAATTCCCTGATAGCACCTTCTCTGTGCCTGGGAAGCAGAAGTGTTCACATTGCTTCGCAGAATCGCTTTTGTTCAGAAAACAGTAACACTTGTTCAGAACTAAAGAAAGCACAGAGCCCCAGATTCTATGTTGTCCTGGAAAGCTTGCAGAGCACTGGGGAAAGGCAGGCAGAGAATTCCCTGATAGAACCTTCTCTGTGCCTGGGAAGCAGAAGTGTTCACATTGCTTCGCAAGAATCGCTTTTGTGCAGAAAACACTAACACTTGTTCAGAAGGAAAGAAAGCACAGAGCCCCAGATTTTATGTTGTCCTGGAGAGCTTGCAGAGCACTGGGGAAAGGCAGGCAGAGAATTCCCTGATAGCACCTTCTCTGTGCCTGTTCACATTGCTTCGCAGAATCGCTTTTGTGCAGAAAACAGTAACACTTGTTCAGAATGAAAGAAAGCACAGAGCCCCAGATTCTATGTTGTCCTGGAGAGCTTGCAGAGCACTGGGGAAAGGCAGGCAGAGAATTCCCTGATAGCACCTTCTCTGTGCCTGGGAAGCAGAAGTGTTCACATTGCTTCGCAAGAATCGCTTTTGTGCAGAAAACACTAACACTTGTTCAGAACGAAAGAAAGCACAGAGGCCCAGATTCTATGTTGTCCTGGAGAGCTTGCAGAGCACTGGGGAAAGGCAGGCAGAGAATTCCCTGCTAGCACCTTCTCTGTGCCTGTTCACATTGCTTCGCAGAATCGCTTTTGTGCAGAAAACAGTAACACTTGTTCAGAACTAAAGAAAGCACAGAGCCCCAGATTCTATGTTGTCCTGGAGAGCTTGCAGAGCACTGGGGAAAGGCAGGCAGAGAATTCCTTGCTAGCACCTTCTCTGTGCCTGGGAAGCAGAAGTGTTCACATTGCTTCGCAGAATCGCTTTTGTGCAGAAAACAGTAACACTTGTTCAGAAGGAAAGAAAGCACAGAGCCCCAGATTCTATGTTGTCTTGGAGAGCTTGCAGAGCACTGGGGAAAGGCAGGCAGAGAATTCCCTGCTAGCACCTTCTCTGTGCCTGGGAAGCAGAAGTGTTCACATTGCTTCGCAAGAATCGCTTTTGTGCAGAAAACACTAACACTTGTTCAGAACGAAAGAAAGCACAGAGCCCCAGATTTTATGTTGTCCTGGAGAGCTTGCAGAGCACTGGGGAAAGGCAGGCAGAGAATTCCCTGCTAGCACCTTCTCTGTGCCTGTTCACATTGCTTCGCAGAATCGCTTTTGTGCAGAAAACAGTAACACTTGTTCAGAAGGAAAGAAAGCACAGAGCCCCAGATTCTATGTTGTCCTGGAGAGCTTGCAGAGCACTGGGGAAAGGCAGGCAGAGAATTCCCTGCTAGCACCTTCTCTGTGCCTGGGAAGCAGAAGTGTTCACATTGCTTCGCAAGAATCGCTTTTGTGCAGAAAACACTAACACTTGTTCAGAAGGAAAGAAAGCACAGAGCCCCAGATTTTATGTTGTCCTGGAGAGCTTGCAGAGCACTGGGGAAAGGCAGGCAGAGAATTCCTTGCTAGCACCTTCTCTGTGCCTGGGAAGCAGAAGTGTTCACATTGCTTCGCAGAATCGCTTTTGTTCAGAAAACAGTAACACTTGTTCAGAAGGAAAGAAAGCACAGAGCCCCAGATTTTATGTTGTCCTGGAGAGCTTGTAGAGCACTGGGGAAAGGCAGGCAGAGAATTCCCTGATAGCACCTTCTCTGTGCCTGTTCACATTGCTTCGCAAGAATCGCTTTTGTGCAGAAAACATTAACACTTGTTCAGAAGGAAAGAAAGCACAGAGCCCCAGATTCTATGTTGTCCTGGAGAGCTTGCAGAGCACTGGGGAAAGGCAGGCAGAGAATTCCTTGCTAGCACCTTCTCTGTGCCTGGGAAGCAGAAGTGTTCACATTGCTTCGCAGAATCGCTTTTGTGCAGAAAACACTAACACTTGTTCAGAAGGAAAGAAAGCACAGAGCCCCAGATTCTATGTTGTCCTGGAGAGCTTGCAGAGCACTGGGGAAAGGCAGGCAGAGAATTCCCTGATAGCACCTTCTCTGTGCCTGTTCACATTGCTTCGCAGAATCGCTTTTGTGCAGAAAACAGTAACACTTGTTCAGAAGGAAAGAAAGCACAGAGCCCCAGATTCTATGTTGTCCTGGAGAGCTTGCTGAGCACTGGGGAAAGGCAGGCAGAGAATTAATGCTAGCACCTTCTCTGTGCCTGGGAAGCAGAAGTGTTCACATTGCTTCGCAGAATCGCTTTTGTTCAGAAAACAGTAACACTTGTTCAGAACTAAAGAAAGCACAGAGCCCCAGATTCTATGTTGTCCTGGAAAGCTTGCAGAGCACTGGGGAAAGGCAGGCAGAGAATTCCCTGATAGAACCTTCTCTGTGCCTGGGAAGCAGAAGTGTTCACATTGCTTCGCAAGAATCGCTTTTGTGCAGAAAACACTAACACTTGTTCAGAAGGAAAGAAAGCACAGAGCCCCACATTTTATGTTGTCCTGGAGAGCTTGCAGAGCACTGGGGAAAGGCAGGCAGAGAATTCCCTGATAGCACCTTCTCTGTGCCTGTTCACATTGCTTCGCAGAATCGCTTTTGTGCAGAAAACAGTAACACTTGTTCAGAATGAAAGAAAGCACAGAGCCCCAGATTCTATGTTGTCCTGGAGAGCTTGCAGAGCACTGGGGAAAGGCAGGCAGAGAATTCCCTGCTAGCACCTTCTCTGTGCCTGGGAAGCAGAAGTGTTCACATTGCTTCGCAAGAATCGCTTTTGTGCAGAAAACACTAACACTTGTTCAGAACGAAAGAAAGCACAGAGGCCCAGATTCTATGTTGTCCTGGAGAGCTTGCAGAGCACTGGGGAAAGGCAGGCAGAGAATTCCCTGCTAGCACCTTCTCTGTGCCTGTTCACATTGCTTCGCAGAATCGCTTTTGTTCAGAAAACAGTAACACTTGTTCAGAACTAAAGAAAGCACAGAGCCCCAGATTCTATGTTGTCCTGGAGAGCTTGCAGAGCACTGGGGAAAGGCAGGCAGAGAATTCCTTGCTAGCACCTTCTCTGTGCCTGGGAAGCAGAAGTGTTCACATTGCTTCGCAGAATCGCTTTTGTGCAGAAAACAGTAACACTTGTTCAGAAGGAAAGAAAGCACAGAGCCCCAGATTCTATGTTGTCCTGGAGAGCTTGCAGAGCACTGGGGAAAGGCAGGCAGAGAATTCCCTGCTAGCACCTTCTCTGTGCCTGGGAAGCAGAAGTGTTCACATTGCTTCGCAAGAATCGCTTTTGTGCAGAAAACACTAACACTTGTTCAGAAGGAAAGAAAGCACAGAGCCCCAGATTTTATGTTGTCCTGGAGAGCTTGCAGAGCACTGGGGAAAGGCAGGCAGAGAATTCCCTGCTAGCACCTTCTCTGTGCCTGTTCACATTGCTTCGCAGAATCGCTTTTGTGCAGAAAACAGTAACACTTGTTCAGAACGAAAGAAAGCACAGAGCCCCAGATTCTATGTTGTCCTGGAGAGCTTGCAGAGCACTGGGGAAAGGCAGGCAGAGAATTCCCTGCTAGCACCTTCTCTGTGCCTGGGAAGCAGAAGTGTTCACATTGCTTCGCAAGAATCGCTTTTGTGCAGAAAACAGTAACACTTGTTCAGAACTAAAGAAAGCACAGAGCCCCAGATTCTATGTTGTCCTGGAGAGCTTGCAGAGCACTGGGGAAAGGCAGGCAGAGAATTCCCTGATAGAACCTTCTCTGTGCCTGGGAAGCAGAAGTGTTCACATTGCTTCGCAAGAATCGCTTTTGTGCAGAAAACACTAACACTTGTTCAGAAGGAAAGAAAGCACAGAGCCCCACATTTTATGTTGTCCTGGAGAGCTTGCAGAGCACTGGGGAAAGGCAGGCAGAGAATTCCCTGATAGCACCTTCTCTGTGCCTGTTCACATTGCTTCGCAGAATCGCTTTTGTGCAGAAAACAGTAACACTTGTTCAGAATGAAAGAAAGCACAGAGCCCCAGATTCTATGTTGTCCTGGAGAGCTTGCAGAGCACTGGGGAAAGGCAGGCAGAGAATTCCCTGCTAGCACCTTCTCTGTGCCTGGGAAGCAGAAGTGTTCACATTGCTTCGCAAGAATCGCTTTTGTGCAGAAAACACTAACACTTGTTCAGAACGAAAGAAAGCACAGAGGCCCAGATTCTATGTTGTCCTGGAGAGCTTGCAGAGCACTGGGGAAAGGCAGGCAGAGAATTCCCTGCTAGCACCTTCTCTGTGCCTGTTCACATTGCTTCGCAGAATCGCTTTTGTGCAGAAAACAGTAACACTTGTTCAGAAGGAAAGAAAGCACAGAGCCCCAGATTCTATGTTGTCCTGGAGAGCTTGCAGAGCACTGGGGAAAGGCAGGCAGAGAATTCCCTGCTAGCACCTTCTCTGTGCCTGTTCACATTGCTTCGCAGAATCGCTTTTGTGCAGAAAACAGTAACACTTGTTCAGAAGGAAAGAAAGCACAGAGCCCCAGATTTTATGTTGTCCTGGAGAGCTTGCAGAGCACTAGGGAAAGGCAGGCAGAGAATTCCCTGATAGCACCTTCTCTGTGCCTGTTCACATTGCTTCGCAGAATCGCTTTTGTGCAGAAAACAGTAACACTTGTTCAGAACGAAAGAAAGCACAGAGCCCCAGATTCTATGTTGTCCTGGAGAGCTTGCAGAGCACTGGGGAAAGGCAGGCAGAGAATTCCCTGCTAGCACCTTCTCTGTGCCTGGGAAGCAGAAGTGTTCACATTGCTTCGCAAGAATCGCTTTTGTGCAGAAAACAGTAACACTTGTTCAGAAGGAAAGAAAGCACAGAGCCCCAGATTCTATGTTGTCCTGGAGAGCTTGCAGAGCACTGGGGAAAGGCAGGCAGAGAAATCCTTGCTAGCACCTTCTCTGTGCCTGGGAAGCAGAAGTGTTCACATTGCTTCGCAGAATCGCTTTTGTGCAGAAAACAGTAACACTTGTTCAGAAGGAAAGAAAGCACAGAGCCCCAGATTCTATGTTGTCCTGGAGAGCTTGCAGAGCACTGGGGAAAGGCAGGCAGAGAATTCCTTTCTAGCACCTTCTCTGTGCCTGTTCACATTGCTTCGCAGAATCGCTTTTGTGCAGAAAACAGTAACACTTGTTCAGAACGAAAGAAAGCACAGAGCCCCAGATTCTATGTTGTCCTGGAGAGCTTGCAGAGCACTGGGGAAAGGCAGGCAGAGAATTCCCTGCTAGCACCTTCTCTGTGCCTGGGAAGCAGAAGTGTTCACATTGCTTCGCAAGAATCGCTTTTGTGCAGAAAACACTAACACTTGTTCAGAAGGAAAGAAAGCACAGAGCCCCAGATTCTATGTTGTCCTGGAGAGCTTGCAGAGCACTGGGGAAAGGCAGGCAGAGAATTCCTTGCTAGCACCTTCTCTGTGCCTGGGAAGGAGAAGTGTTCACATTGCTTCGCAGAATCGCTTTTGTGCAGAAAACAGTAACACTTGTTCAGAAGGAAAGAAAGCACAGAGCCCCAGATTCTATGTTGTCCTGGAGAGCTTGCAGAGCACTGGGGAAAGGCAGGCAGAGAATTCCCTGCTAGCACCTTCTCTGTGCCTGTTCACATTGCTTTGCAGAATCGCTTTTGTGCAGAAAACAGTAACACTTGTTCAGAAGGAAAGAAAGCACAGAGCCCCAGATTCTATATAGTCCTGGAGAGCTTGCAGAGCACTGGGGAAAGGCAGGCAGAGAATTCCTTGCTAGCACCTTCTCTGTGCCTGGGAAGCAGAAGTGTTCACATTGCTTCACAAGAATCGCTTTTGTGCAGAAAACAGTAACACTTGTTCAGAAGGAAAGAAAGCACAGAGCCCCAGATTCTATGTTGTCCTGGAGAGCTTGCAGAGCACTGGGGAAAGGCAGGCAGAGAATTCCCTGATAGCACCTTCTCTGTGCCTGTTCACATTGCTTCGCAGAATCGCTTTTGTGCAGAAAACATTAACACTTGTTCAGAAGGAAAGAAAGCACAGAGCCCCAGATTCTATGTTGTCCTGGAGAGCTTGCTGAGCACTGGGGAAAGGCAGGCAGAGAATTCCTTGCTAGCACCTTCTCTGTGCCTGGGAAGCAGAAGTGTTCACATTGCTTCGCAGAATCGCTTTTGTTCAGAAAACAGTAACACTTGTTCAGAACTAAAGAAAGCACAGAGCCCCAGATTCTATGTTGTCCTGGAGAGCTTGCAGAGCACTGGGGAAAGGCAGGCAGAGAATTCCCTGATAGAACCTTCTCTGTGCCTGGGAAGCAGAAGTGTTCACATTGCTTCGCAAGAATCGCTTTTGTGCAGAAAACAGTAACACTTGTTCAGAAGGAAAGAAAGCACAGAGCCCCACATTTTATGTTGTCCTGGAGAGCTTGCAGAGCACTGGGGAAAGGCAGGCAGAGAATTCCCTGATAGCACCTTCTCTGTGCCTGTTCACATTGCTTCGCAGAATCGCTTTTGTGCAGAAAACAGTAACACTTGTTCAGAATGAAAGAAAGCACAGAGCCCCAGATTCTATGTTGTCCTGGAGAGCTTGCAGAGCACTGGGGAAAGGCAGGCAGAGAATTCCCTGCTAGCACCTTCTCTGTGCCTGGGAAGCAGAAGTGTTCACATTGCTTCGCAGAATCGCTTTTGTTCAGAAAACAGTAACACTTGTTCAGAACTAAAGAAAGCACAGAGCCCCAGATTCTATGTTGTCCTGGAGAGCTTGCAGAGCACTGGGGAAAGGCAGGCAGAGAATTCCTTGCTAGCACCTTCTCTGTGCCTGGGAAGCAGAAGTGTTCACATTGCTTCGCAAGAATCGCTTTTGTGCAGAAAACACTAACACTTGTTCAGAAGGAAAGAAAGCACAGAGCCGCAGATTTTATGTTGTCCTGGAGAGCTTGCAGAGCACTGGGGAAAGGCAGGCAGAGAATTCCTTGCTAGCACCTTCTCTGTGCCTGGGAAGCAGAAGTGTTCACATTGGTTCGCAGAATCGCTTTTGTGCAGAAAACAGTAACACTTGTTCAGAAGGAAAGAAAGCACAGAGCCCCAGATTCTATGTTGTCCTGGAGAGCTTGCAGAGCACTGGGGAAAGGCAGGCAGAGAATTCCCTGCTAGCACCTTCTCTGTGCCTGTTCACATTGCTTTGCAGAATCGCTTTTGTGCAGAAAACAGTCACAATTGTTCAGAAGGAAAGAAAGCACAGAGCCCCAGATTCTATGTAGTCCTGGAGAGCTTGCAGAGCACTGGGGAAAGGCAGGCAGAGAATTCCTTGCTAGCACCTTCTCTGTGCCTGGGAAGCAGAAGTCTTCACATTGCTTCGCAAGAATCGCTTTTGTGCAGAAAATAGTAACACTTGTTCAGAAGGAAAGAAAGCACAGAGCCCCAGATTTTATGTTGTCCTGGAGAGCTTGCAGAGCACTGGGGAAAGGCAGGCAGAGAATTCCTTGCTAGCACCTTCTCTGTGCCTGGGAAGCAGAAGTGTTCACATTGGTTCGCAGAATCGCTTTTGTGCAGAAAACAGTAACACTTGTTCAGAAGGAAAGAAAGCACAGAGCCCCAGATTTTATGTTGTCCTGGAGAGCTTGCAGAGCACTGGGGAAAGGCAGGCAGAGAATTCCCTGATAGCACCTTCTCTGTGCCTGTTCACATTGCTTCGCAGAATCGCTTTTGTGCAGAAAACAGTAACACTTGTTCAGAAGGAAAGAAAGCACAGAGCCCCAGATTCTATGTTGTCCTGGAGAGCTTGCAGAGCACTGGGGAAAGGCAGGCAGAGAATTCCTTGCTAGCACCTTCTCTGTGCCTGGGAAGCAGAAGTGTTCACATTGCTTCGCAGAATCGCTTTTGTGCAGAAAACATTAACACTTGTTCAGAAGGAAAGAAAGCACAGAGCCCCAGATTCTATGTTGTCCTGGAGACCTTGCAGAGCACTGGGGAAAGGCAGGCAGAGAATTCCCTGATAGCACCTTCTCTGTGCCTGGGAAGCAGAAGTGTTCACATTGCTTCGCAGAATCGCTTTTGTTCAGAAAACAGTAACACTTGTTCAGAACTAAAGAAAGCACAGAGCCCCAGATTCTATGTTGTCCTGGAAAGCTTGCAGAGCACTGGGGAAAGGCAGGCAGAGAATTCCCTGATAGAACCTTCTCTGTGCCTGGGAAGCAGAAGTGTTCACATTGCTTCGCAAGAATCGCTTTTGTGCAGAAAACACTAACACTTGTTCAGAAGGAAAGAAAGCACAGAGCCCCAGATTTTATGTTGTCCTGGAGAGCTTGCAGAGCACTGGGGAAAGGCAGGCAGAGAATTCCCTGATAGCACCTTCTCTGTGCCTGTTCACATTGCTTCGCAGAATCGCTTTTGTGCAGAAAACAGTAACACTTGTTCAGAATGAAAGAAAGCACAGAGCCCCAGATTCTATGTTGTCCTGGAGAGCTTGCAGAGCACTGGGGAAAGGCAGGCAGAGAATTCCCTGATAGCACCTTCTCTGTGCCTGGGAAGCAGAAGTGTTCACATTGCTTCGCAAGAATCGCTTTTGTGCAGAAAACACTAACACTTGTTCAGAACGAAAGAAAGCACAGAGGCCCAGATTCTATGTTGTCCTGGAGAGCTTGCAGAGCACTGGGGAAAGGCAGGCAGAGAATTCCCTGCTAGCACCTTCTCTGTGCCTGTTCACATTGCTTCGCAGAATCGCTTTTGTTCAGAAAACAGTAACACTTGTTCAGAACTAAAGAAAGCACAGAGCCCCAGATTCTATGTTGTCCTGGAGAGCTTGCAGAGCACTGGGGAAAGGCAGGCAGAGAATTCCTTGCTAGCACCTTCTCTGTGCCTGGGAAGCAGAAGTGTTCACATTGCTTCGCAGAATCGCTTTTGTGCAGAAAACAGTAACACTTGTTCAGAAGGAAAGAAAGCACAGAGCCCCAGATTCTATGTTGTCTTGGAGAGCTTGCAGAGCACTGGGGAAAGGCAGGCAGAGAATTCCCTGCTAGCACCTTCTCTGTGCCTGGGAAGCAGAAGTGTTCACATTGCTTCGCAAGAATCGCTTTTGTGCAGAAAACACTAACACTTGTTCAGAACGAAAGAAAGCACAGAGCCCCAGATTTTATGTTGTCCTGGAGAGCTTGCAGAGCACTGGGGAAAGGCAGGCAGAGAATTCCCTGCTAGCACCTTCTCTGTGCCTGTTCACATTGCTTCGCAGAATCGCTTTTGTGCAGAAAACAGTAACACTTGTTCAGAAGGAAAGAAAGCACAGAGCCCCAGATTCTATGTTGTCCTGGAGAGCTTGCAGAGCACTGGGGAAAGGCAGGCAGAGAATTCCCTGCTAGCACCTTCTCTGTGCCTGGGAAGCAGAAGTGTTCACATTGCTTCGCAAGAATCGCTTTTGTGCAGAAAACACTAACACTTGTTCAGAAGGAAAGAAAGCACAGAGCCCCAGATTTTATGTTGTCCTGGAGAGCTTGCAGAGCACTGGGGAAAGGCAGGCAGAGAATTCCTTGCTAGCACCTTCTCTGTGCCTGGGAAGCAGAAGTGTTCACATTGCTTCGCAGAATCGCTTTTGTTCAGAAAACAGTAACACTTGTTCAGAAGGAAAGAAAGCACAGAGCCCCAGATTTTATGTTGTCCTGGAGAGCTTGTAGAGCACTGGGGAAAGGCAGGCAGAGAATTCCCTGATAGCACCTTCTCTGTGCCTGTTCACATTGCTTCGCAAGAATCGCTTTTGTGCAGAAAACATTAACACTTGTTCAGAAGGAAAGAAAGCACAGAGCCCCAGATTCTATGTTGTCCTGGAGAGCTTGCAGAGCACTGGGGAAAGGCAGGCAGAGAATTCCTTGCTAGCACCTTCTCTGTGCCTGGGAAGCAGAAGTGTTCACATTGCTTCGCAGAATCGCTTTTGTGCAGAAAACACTAACACTTGTTCAGAAGGAAAGAAAGCACAGAGCCCCAGATTCTATGTTGTCCTGGAGAGCTTGCAGAGCACTGGGGAAAGGCAGGCAGAGAATTCCTTGCTAGCACCTTCTCTGTGCCTGGGAAGCAGAAGTGTTCACATTGCTTCGCAGAATCGCTTTTGTGCAGAAAACAGTAACACTTGTTCAGAAGGAAAGAAAGCACAGAGCCCCAGATTCTATGTTGTCCTGGAGAGCTTGCAGAGCACTGGGGAAAGGCAGGCAGAGAATTCCCTGCTAGCACCTTCTCTGTGCCTGGGAAGCAGAAGTGTTCACATTGCTTCGCAAGAATCGCTTTTGTGCAGAAAACACTAACACTTGTTCAGAAGGAAAGAAAGCACAGAGCCCCAGATTTTATGTTGTCCTGGAGAGCTTGCAGAGCACTGGGGAAAGGCAGGCAGAGAATTCCCTGCTAGCACCTTCTCTGTGCCTGTTCACATTGCTTCGCAGAATCGCTTTTGTGCAGAAAACAGTAACACTTGTTCAGAAGGAAAGAAAGCACAGAGCCCCAGATTCTATGTTGTCCTGGAGAGCTTGCAGAGCACTGGGGAAAGGCAGGCAGAGAATTCCCTGCTAGCACCTTCTCTGTGCCTGGGAAGCAGAAGTGTTCACATTGCTTCGCAAGAATCGCTTTTGTGCAGAAAACAGTAACACTTGTTCAGAACTAAAGAAAGCACAGAGCCCCAGATTCTATGTTGTCCTGGAGAGCTTGCAGAGCACTGGGGAAAGGCAGGCAGAGAATTCCCTGATAGAACCTTCTCTGTGCCTGGGAAGCAGAAGTGTTCACATTGCTTCGCAAGAATCGCTTTTGTGCAGAAAACACTAACACTTGTTCAGAAGGAAAGAAAGCACAGAGCCCCACATTTTATGTTGTCCTGGAGAGCTTGCAGAGCACTGGGGAAAGGCAGGCAGAGAATTCCCTGATAGCACCTTCTCTGTGCCTGTTCACATTGCTTCGCAGAATCGCTTTTGTGCAGAAAACAGTAACACTTGTTCAGAATGAAAGAAAGCACAGAGCCCCAGATTCTATGTTGTCCTGGAGAGCTTGCAGAGCACTGGGGAAAGGCAGGCAGAGAATTCCCTGCTAGCACCTTCTCTGTGCCTGGGAAGCAGAAGTGTTCACATTGCTTCGCAAGAATCGCTTTTGTGCAGAAAACACTAACACTTGTTCAGAACGAAAGAAAGCACAGAGGCCCAGATTCTATGTTGTCCTGGAGAGCTTGCAGAGCACTGGGGAAAGGCAGGCAGAGAATTCCCTGCTAGCACCTTCTCTGTGCCTGTTCACATTGCTTCGCAGAATCGCTTTTGTTCAGAAAACAGTAACACTTGTTCAGAACTAAAGAAAGCACAGAGCCCCAGATTCTATGTTGTCCTGGAGAGCTTGCAGAGCACTGGGGAAAGGCAGGCAGAGAATTCCTTGCTAGCACCTTCTCTGTGCCTGGGAAGCAGAAGTGTTCACATTGCTTCGCAGAATCGCTTTTGTGCAGAAAACAGTAACACTTGTTCAGAAGGAAAGAAAGCACAGAGCCCCAGATTCTATGTTGTCTTGGAGAGCTTGCAGAGCACTGGGGAAAGGCAGGCAGAGAATTCCTTGCTAGCACCTTCTCTGTGCCTGCTAAGCAGAAGTGTTCACATTGCTTCGCAAGAATCGCTTTTGTGCAGAAAACACTAACACTTGTTCAGAAGGAAAGAAAGCACAGAGCCCCAGATTTTATGTTGTCCTGGAGAGCTTGCAGAGCACTGGGGAAAGGCAGGCAGAGAATTCCCTGCTAGCACCTTCTCTGTGCCTGTTCACATTGCTTCGCAGAATCGCTTTTGTGCAGAAAACAGTAACACTTGTTCAGAAGGAAAGAAAGCACAGAGCCCCAGATTCTATGTTGTCCTGGAGAGCTTGCAGACCACTGGGGAAAGGCAGGCAGAGAATTCCCTGCTAGCACCTTCTCTGTGCCTGGGAAGCAGAAGTGTTCACATTGCTTCGCAAGAATCGCTTTTGTGCAGAAAACACTAACACTTGTTCAGAAGGAAAGAAAGCACAGAGCCCCAGATTTTATGTTGTCCTGGAGAGCTTGCAGAGCACTGGGGAAAGGCAGGCAGAGAATTCCTTGCTAGCACCTTCTCTGTGCCTGGGAAGCAGAAGTGTTCACATTGGTTCGCAGAATCGCTTTTGTGCAGAAAACAGTAACACTTGTTCAGAAGGAAAGAAAGCACAGAGCCCCAGATTCTATGTTGTCCTGGAGAGCTTGCAGAGCACTGGGGAAAGGCAGGCAGAGAATTCCCTGCTAGCACCTTCTCTGTGCCTGTTCACATTGCTTCGCAGAATCGCTTTTGTGCAGAAAACAGTAACAATTGTTCAGAAGGAAAGAAAGCACAGAGCCCCAGATTCTATGTAGTCCTGGAGAGCTTGCAGAGCACTGGGGAAAGGCAGGCAGAGAATTCCTTGCTAGCACCTTCTCTGTGCCTGGGAAGCAGAAGTGTTCACATTGCTTCGCAAGAATCGCTTTTGTGCAGAAAACACTAACACTTGTTCAGAAGGAAAGAAAGCACAGAGCCCCAGATTTTATGTTGTCCTGGAGAGCTTGCAGAGCACTGGGGAAAGGCAGGCAGAGAATTCCTTGCTAGCACCTTCTCTGTGCCTGGGAAGCAGAAGTGTTCACATTGGTTCGCAGAATCGCTTTTGTGCAGAAAACAGTAACACTTGTTCAGAAGGAAAGAAAGCACAGAGCCCCAGATTTTATGTTGTCCTGGAGAGCTTGCAGAGCACTGGGGAAAGGCAGGCAGAGAATTCCCTGCTAGCACCTTCTCTGTGCCTGTTCACATTGCTTCGCAGAATCGCTTTTGTGCAGAAAACATTAACACTTGTTCAGAAGGAAAGAAAGCACAGAGCCCCAGATTCTATGTTGTCCTGGAGAGCTTGCAGAGCACTGGGGAAAGGCAGGCAGAGAATTCCTTGCTAGCACCTTCTCTGTGCCTGGGAAGCAGAAGTGTTCACATTGCTTCGCAGAATCGCTTTTGTGCAGAAAACATTAACACTTGTTCAGAAGGAAAGAAAGCACAGAGCCCCAGATTCTATGTTGTCCTGGAGAGCTTGCAGAGCACTGGGGAAAGGCAGGCAGAGAATTCCCTGCTAGCACCTTCTCTGTGCCTGTTCACATTGCTTCGCAGAATCGCTTTTGTTCAGAAAACAGTAACACTTGTTCAGAACGAAAGAAAGCACAGAGCCCCAGATTTTATGTTGTCCTGGAGAGCTTGCAGAGCACTGGGGAAAGGCAGGCAGAGAATTCCCTGCTAGCACCTTCTCTGTGCCTGTTCACATTGCTTCGCAGAATCGCTTTTGTGCAGAAAACAGTAACACTTGTTCAGAAGGAAAGAAAGCACAGAGCCCCAGATTCTATGTTGTCCTGGAGAGCTTGCAGAGCACTGGGGAAAGGCAGGCAGAGAATTCCCTGCTAGCACCTTCTCTGTGCCTGGGAAGCAGAAGTGTTCACATTGCTTCGCAGAATCGCTTTTGTGCAGAAAACACTAACACTTGTTCAGAAGGAAAGAAAGCACAGAGCCCCAGATTTTATGTTGTCCTGGAGAGCTTGCAGAGCACTGGGGAAAGGCAGGCAGAGAATTCCTTGCTAGCACCTTCTCTGTGCCTGGGAAGCAGAAGTGTTCACATTGCTTCGCAGAATCGCTTTTGTGCAGAAAATAGTAACACTTGTTCAGAAGGAAAGAAAGCACAGAGCCCCAGATTTTATGTTGTCCTGGAGAGCTTGCAGAGCACTGGGGAAAGGCAGGCAGAGAATTCCTTGCTAGCACCTTCTCTGTGCCTGGGAAGCAGAAGTATTCACATTGCTTCGCAGAATCGCTTTTGTGCAGAAAACTGTAACACTTGTTCAGAACGAAAGAAAGCACAGAGCCCCAGATTCTATGTTGTCCTGGAGAGCTTGCAGAGCACTGGGGAAAGGCAGGCAGAGAATTCCCTGATAGCACCTTCTCTGTGCCTGTTCACATTGCTTCGCAGAATCGCTTTTGTGCAGAAAACACTAACACTTGTTCAGAAGGAAAGAAAGCACAGAGCCCCAGATTCTATGTTGTCCTGGAGAGCTTGCAGAGCACTGGGGAAAGGCAGGCAGAGAATTCCCTGCTAGCACCTTCTCTGTGCCTGTTCACATTGCTTCGCAGAATCGCTTTTGTGCAGAAAACAGTAACACTTGTTCAGAAGGAAAGAAAGCACAGAGCCCCAGATTTTATGTTGTCCTGGAGAGCTTGCAGAGCACTGGGGAAAGGCAGGCAGAGAATTCCTTGCTAGCACCTTCTCTGTGCCTGGGAAGCAGAAGTGTTCACATTGGTTCGCAGAATCGCTTTTGTGCAGAAAACAGTAACACTTGTTCAGAAGGAAAGAAAGCACAGAGCCCCAGATTCTATGTTGTCCTGGAGAGCTTGCAGAGCACTGGGGAAAGGCAGGCAGAGAATTCCCTGCTAGCACCTTCTCTGTGCCTGTTCACATTGCTTCGCAGAATCGCTTTTGTGCAGAAAACAGTAACAATTGTTCAGAAGGAAAGAAAGCACAGAGCCCCAGATTCTATGTAGTCCTGGAGAGCTTGCAGAGCACTGGGGAAAGGCAGGCAGAGAATTCCTTGCTAGCACCTTCTCTGTGCCTGGGAAGCAGAAGTGTTCACATTGCTTCGCAAGAATCGCTTTTGTGCAGAAAACACTAACACTTGTTCAGAAGGAAAGAAAGCACAGAGCCCCAGATTTTATGTTGTCCTGGAGAGCTTGCAGAGCACTGGGGAAAGGCAGGCAGAGAATTCCTTGCTAGCACCTTCTCTGTGCCTGGGAAGCAGAAGTGTTCACATTGGTTCGCAGAATCGCTTTTGTGCAGAAAACAGTAACACTTGTTCAGAAGGAAAGAAAGCACAGAGCCCCAGATTTTATGTTGTCCTGGAGAGCTTGCAGAGCACTGGGGAAAGGCAGGCAGAGAATTCCCTGCTAGCACCTTCTCTGTGCCTGTTCACATTGCTTCGCAGAATCGCTTTTGTGCAGAAAACATTAACACTTGTTCAGAAGGAAAGAAAGCACAGAGCCCCAGATTCTATGTTGTCCTGGAGAGCTTGCAGAGCACTGGGGAAAGGCAGGCAGAGAATTCCTTGCTAGCACCTTCTCTGTGCCTGGGAAGCAGAAGTGTTCACATTGCTTCGCAGAATCGCTTTTGTGCAGAAAACATTAACACTTGTTCAGAAGGAAAGAAAGCACAGAGCCCCAGATTCTATGTTGTCCTGGAGACCTTGCAGAGCACTGGGGAAAGGCAGGCAGAGAATTCCCTGCTAGCACCTTCTCTGTGCCTGTTCACATTGCTTCGCAGAATCGCTTTTGTTCAGAAAACAGTAACACTTGTTCAGAACGAAAGAAAGCACAGAGCCCCAGATTTTATGTTGTCCTGGAGAGCTTGCAGAGCACTGGGGAAAGGCAGGCAGAGAATTCCCTGCTAGCACCTTCTCTGTGCCTGTTCACATTGCTTCGCAGAATCGCTTTTGTGCAGAAAACAGTAACACTTGTTCAGAAGGAAAGAAAGCACAGAGCCCCAGATTCTATGTTGTCCTGGAGAGCTTGCAGAGCACTGGGGAAAGGCAGGCAGAGAATTCCCTGCTAGCACCTTCTCTGTGCCTGGGAAGCAGAAGTGTTCACATTGCTTCGCAAGAATCGCTTTTGTGCAGAAAACACTAACACTTGTTCAGAAGGAAAGAAAGCACAGAGCCCCAGATTTTATGTTGTCCTGGAGAGCTTGCAGAGCACTGGGGAAAGGCAGGCAGAGAATTCCTTGCTAGCACCTTCTCTGTGCCTGGGAAGCAGAAGTGTTCACATTGCTTCGCAGAATCGCTTTTGTGCAGAAAATAGTAACACTTGTTCAGAAGGAAAGAAAGCACAGAGCCCCAGATTTTATGTTGTCCTGGAGAGCTTGCAGAGCACTGGGGAAAGGCAGGCAGAGAATTCCTTGCTAGCACCTTCTCTGTGCCTGGGAAGCAGAAGTATTCACATTGCTTCGCAGAATCGCTTTTGTGCAGAAAACTGTAACACTTGTTCAGAACGAAAGAAAGCACAGAGCCCCAGATTCTATGTTGTCCTGGAGAGCTTGCAGAGCACTGGGGAAAGGCAGGCAGAGAATTCCCTGATAGCACCTTCTCTGTGCCTGTTCACATTGCTTCGCAGAATCGCTTTTGTGCAGAAAACACTAACACTTGTTCAGAAGGAAAGAAAGCACAGAGCCCCAGATTCTATGTTGTCTTGGAGAGCTTGCAGAGCACTGGGGAAAGGCAGGCAGAGAATTCCTTGCTAGCACCTTCTCTGTGCCTGGGAAGCAGAAGTGTTCACATTGGTTCGCAGAATCGCTTTTGTGCAGAAAACAGTAACACTTGTTCAGAAGGAAAGAAAGCACAGAGCCCCAGATTCTATGTTGTCCTGGAGAGCTTGCAGAGCACTGGGGAAAGGCAGGCAGAGAATTCCCTGCTAGCACCTTCTCTGTGCCTGTTCACATTGCTTCGCAGAATCGCTTTTGTGCAGAAAACAGTAACACTTGTTCAGAAGGAAAGAAAGCACAGAGCCCCAGATTTTATGTTGTCCTGGAGAGCTTGCAGAGCACTGGGGAAAGGCAGGCAGAGAATTCCCTGCTAGCACCTTCTCTGTGCCTGTTCACATTGCTTCGCAGAATCGCTTTTGTGCAGAAAACAGTAACACTTGTTCAGAAGGAAAGAAAGCACAGAGCCCCAGATTCTATGTTGTCCTGGAGAGCTTGCAGAGCACTGGGGAAAGGCAGGCAGAGAATTCCCTGCTAGCACCTTCTCTGTGCCTGGGAAGCAGAAGTGTTCACATTGCTTCGCAAGAATCGCTTTTGTGCAGAAAACACTAACACTTGTTCAGAAGGAAAGAAAGCACAGAGCCCCAGATTTTATGTTGTCCTGGAGAGCTTGCAGAGCACTGGGGAAAGGCAGGCAGAGAATTCCTTGCTAGCACCTTCTCTGTGCCTGGGAAGCAGAAGTGTTCACATTGCTTCGCAGAATCGCTTTTGTGCAGAAAATAGTAACACTTGTTCAGAAGGAAAGAAAGCACAGAGCCCCAGATTTTATGTTGTCCTGGAGAGCTTGCAGAGCACTGGGGAAAGGCAGGCAGAGAATTCCTTGCTAGCACCTTCTCTGTGCCTGGGAAGCAGAAGTATTCACATTGCTTCGCAGAATCGCTTTTGTGCAGAAAACTGTAACACTTGTTCAGAACGAAAGAAAGCACAGAGCCCCAGATTCTATGTTGTCCTGGAGAGCTTGCAGAGCACTGGGGAAAGGCAGGCAGAGAATTCCCTGATAGCACCTTCTCTGTGCCTGTTCACATTGCTTCGCAGAATCGCTTTTGTGCAGAAAACACTAACACTTGTTCAGAAGGAAAGAAAGCACAGAGCCCCAGATTCTATGTTGTCCTGGAGAGCTTGCAGAGCACTGGGGAAAGGCAGGCAGAGAATTCCCTGCTAGCACCTTCTCTGTGCCTGGGAAGCAGAAGTGTTCACATTGCTTCGCAGAATCGCTTTTGTGCAGAAAACACTAACACTTGTTCAGAAGGAAAGAAAGCACAGAGCCCCAGATTTTATGTTGTCCTGGAGAGCTTGCAGAGCACTGGGGAAAGGCAGGCAGAGAATTCCTTGCTAGCACCTTCTCTGTGCCTGGGAAGCAGAAGTGTTCACATTGCTTCGCAGAATCGCTTTTGTGCAGAAAATAGTAACACTTGTTCAGAAGGAAAGAAAGCACAGAGCCCCAGATTTTATGTTGTCCTGGAGAGCTTGCAGAGCACTGGGGAAAGGCAGGCAGAGAATTCCTTGCTAGCACCTTCTCTGTGCCTGGGAAGCAGAAGTATTCACATTGCTTCGCAGAATCGCTTTTGTGCAGAAAACTGTAACACTTGTTCAGAACGAAAGAAAGCACAGAGCCCCAGATTCTATGTTGTCCTGGAGAGCTTGCAGAGCACTGGGGAAAGGCAGGCAGAGAATTCCCTGCTAGCACCTTCTCTGTGCCTGTTCACATTGCTTCGCAGAATCGCTTTTGTGCAGAAAACACTAACACTTGTTCAGAAGGAAAGAAAGCACAGAGCCCCAGATTTTATGTTGTCCTGGAGAGCTTGCAGAGCACTGGGGAAAGGCAGGCAGAGAATTCCCTGCTAGCACCTTCTCTGTGCCTGTTCACATTGCTTCGCAGAATCGCTTTTGTGCAGAAAACAGTAACACTTGTTCAGAAGGAAAGAAAGCACAGAGCCCCAGATTCTATGTTGTCCTGGAGAGCTTGCAGAGCACTGGGGAAAGGCAGGCAGAGAATTCCCTGCTAGCACCTTCTCTGTGCCTGGGAAGCAGAAGTGTTCACATTGCTTCGCAAGAATCGCTTTTGTGCAGAAAACACTAACACTTGTTCAGAAGGAAAGAAAGCACAGAGCCCCAGATTTTATGTTGTCCTGGAGAGCTTGCAGAGCACTGGGGAAAGGCAGGCAGAGAATTCCTTGCTAGCACCTTCTCTGTGCCTGGGAAGCAGAAGTGTTCACATTGCTTCGCAGAATCGCTTTTGTGCAGAAAATAGTAACACTTGTTCAGAAGGAAAGAAAGCACAGAGCCCCAGATTTTATGTTGTCCTGGAGAGCTTGCAGAGCACTGGGGAAAGGCAGGCAGAGAATTCCTTGCTAGCACCTTCTCTGTGCCTGGGAAGCAGAAGTATTCACATTGCTTCGCAGAATCGCTTTTGTGCAGAAAACTGTAACACTTGTTCAGAACGAAAGAAAGCACAGAGCCCCAGATTCTATGTTGTCCTGGAGAGCTTGCAGAGCACTGGGGAAAGGCAGGCAGAGAATTCCCTGATAGCACCTTCTCTGTGCCTGTTCACATTGCTTCGCAGAATCGCTTTTGTGCAGAAAACACTAACACTTGTTCAGAAGGAAAGAAAGCACAGAGCCCCAGATTCTATGTTGTCCTGGAGAGCTTGCAGAGCACTGGGGAAAGGCAGGCAGAGAATTCCCTGCTAGCACCTTCTCTGTGCCTGGGAAGCAGAAGTGTTCACATTGCTTCGCAGAATCGCTTTTGTGCAGAAAACACTAACACTTGTTCAGAAGGAAAGAAAGCACAGAGCCCCAGATTTTATGTTGTCCTGGAGAGCTTGCAGAGCACTGGGGAAAGGCAGGCAGAGAATTCCTTGCTAGCACCTTCTCTGTGCCTGGGAAGCAGAAGTGTTCACATTGCTTCGCAGAATCGCTTTTGTGCAGAAAATAGTAACACTTGTTCAGAAGGAAAGAAAGCACAGAGCCCCAGATTTTATGTTGTCCTGGAGAGCTTGCAGAGCACTGGGGAAAGGCAGGCAGAGAATTCCTTGCTAGCACCTTCTCTGTGCCTGGGAAGCAGAAGTATTCACATTGCTTCGCAGAATCGCTTTTGTGCAGAAAACTGTAACACTTGTTCAGAACGAAAGAAAGCACAGAGCCCCAGATTCTATGTTGTCCTGGAGAGCTTGCAGAGCACTGGGGAAAGGCAGGCAGAGAATTCCCTGATAGCACCTTCTCTGTGCCTGTTCACATTGCTTCGCAGAATCGCTTTTGTGCAGAAAACACTAACACTTGTTCAGAAGGAAAGAAAGCACAGAGCCCCAGATTCTATGTTGTCTTGGAGAGCTTGCAGAGCACTGGGGAAAGGCAGGCAGAGAATTCCTTGCTAGCACCTTCTCTGTGCCTGGGAAGCAGAAGTGTTCACATTGGTTCGCAGAATCGCTTTTGTGCAGAAAACAGTAACACTTGTTCAGAAGGAAAGAAAGCACAGAGCCCCAGATTCTATGTTGTCCTGGAGAGCTTGCAGAGCACTGGGGAAAGGCAGGCAGAGAATTCCCTGCTAGCACCTTCTCTGTGCCTGTTCACATTGCTTCGCAGAATCGCTTTTGTGCAGAAAACAGTAACACTTGTTCAGAAGGAAAGAAAGCACAGAGCCCCAGATTTTATGTTGTCCTGGAGAGCTTGCAGAGCACTGGGGAAAGGCAGGCAGAGAATTCCTTGCTAGCACCTTCTCTGTGCCTGGGAAGCAGAAGTGTTCACATTGGTTCGCAGAATCGCTTTTGTGCAGAAAACAGTAACACTTGTTCAGAAGGAAAGAAAGCACAGAGCCCCAGATTCTATGTTGTCCTGGAGAGCTTGCAGAGCACTGGGGAAAGGCAGGCAGAGAATTCCCTGCTAGCACCTTCTCTGTGCCTGTTCACATTGCTTCGCAGAATCGCTTTTGTGCAGAAAACAGTAACAATTGTTCAGAAGGAAAGAAAGCACAGAGCCCCAGATTCTATGTAGTCCTGGAGAGCTTGCAGAGCACTGGGGAAAGGCAGGCAGAGAATTCCTTGCTAGCACCTTCTCTGTGCCTGGGAAGCAGAAGTGTTCACATTGCTTCGCAAGAATCGCTTTTGTGCAGAAAACACTAACACTTGTTCAGAAGGAAAGAAAGCACAGAGCCCCAGATTTTATGTTGTCCTGGAGAGCTTGCAGAGCACTGGGGAAAGGCAGGCAGAGAATTCCTTGCTAGCACCTTCTCTGTGCCTGGGAAGCAGAAGTGTTCACATTGGTTCGCAGAATCGCTTTTGTGCAGAAAACAGTAACACTTGTTCAGAAGGAAAGAAAGCACAGAGCCCCAGATTTTATGTTGTCCTGGAGAGCTTGCAGAGCACTGGGGAAAGGCAGGCAGAGAATTCCCTGCTAGCACCTTCTCTGTGCCTGTTCACATTGCTTCGCAGAATCGCTTTTGTGCAGAAAACATTAACACTTGTTCAGAAGGAAAGAAAGCACAGAGCCCCAGATTCTATGTTGTCCTGGAGAGCTTGCAGAGCACTGGGGAAAGGCAGGCAGAGAATTCCTTGCTAGCACCTTCTCTGTGCCTGGGAAGCAGAAGTGTTCACATTGCTTCGCAGAATCGCTTTTGTGCAGAAAACATTAACACTTGTTCAGAAGGAAAGAAAGCACAGAGCCCCAGATTCTATGTTGTCCTGGAGACCTTGCAGAGCACTGGGGAAAGGCAGGCAGAGAATTCCCTGCTAGCACCTTCTCTGTGCCTGTTCACATTGCTTCGCAGAATCGCTTTTGTTCAGAAAACAGTAACACTTGTTCAGAACGAAAGAAAGCACAGAGCCCCAGATTTTATGTTGTCCTGGAGAGCTTGCAGAGCACTGGGGAAAGGCAGGCAGAGAATTCCCTGCTAGCACCTTCTCTGTGCCTGTTCACATTGCTTCGCAGAATCGCTTTTGTGCAGAAAACAGTAACACTTGTTCAGAAGGAAAGAAAGCACAGAGCCCCAGATTCTATGTTGTCCTGGAGAGCTTGCAGAGCACTGGGGAAAGGCAGGCAGAGAATTCCCTGCTAGCACCTTCTCTGTGCCTGGGAAGCAGAAGTGTTCACATTGCTTCGCAAGAATCGCTTTTGTGCAGAAAACACTAACACTTGTTCAGAAGGAAAGAAAGCACAGAGCCCCAGATTTTATGTTGTCCTGGAGAGCTTGCAGAGCACTGGGGAAAGGCAGGCAGAGAATTCCTTGCTAGCACCTTCTCTGTGCCTGGGAAGCAGAAGTGTTCACATTGCTTCGCAGAATCGCTTTTGTGCAGAAAATAGTAACACTTGTTCAGAAGGAAAGAAAGCACAGAGCCCCAGATTTTATGTTGTCCTGGAGAGCTTGCAGAGCACTGGGGAAAGGCAGGCAGAGAATTCCTTGCTAGCACCTTCTCTGTGCCTGGGAAGCAGAAGTATTCACATTGCTTCGCAGAATCGCTTTTGTGCAGAAAACTGTAACACTTGTTCAGAACGAAAGAAAGCACAGAGCCCCAGATTCTATGTTGTCCTGGAGAGCTTGCAGAGCACTGGGGAAAGGCAGGCAGAGAATTCCCTGATAGCACCTTCTCTGTGCCTGTTCACATTGCTTCGCAGAATCGCTTTTGTGCAGAAAACACTAACACTTGTTCAGAAGGAAAGAAAGCACAGAGCCCCAGATTCTATGTTGTCTTGGAGAGCTTGCAGAGCACTGGGGAAAGGCAGGCAGAGAATTCCTTGCTAGCACCTTCTCTGTGCCTGGGAAGCAGAAGTGTTCACATTGGTTCGCAGAATCGCTTTTGTGCAGAAAACAGTAACACTTGTTCAGAAGGAAAGAAAGCACAGAGCCCCAGATTCTATGTTGTCCTGGAGAGCTTGCAGAGCACTGGGGAAAGGCAGGCAGAGAATTCCCTGCTAGCACCTTCTCTGTGCCTGTTCACATTGCTTCGCAGAATCGCTTTTGTGCAGAAAACAGTAACACTTGTTCAGAAGGAAAGAAAGCACAGAGCCCCAGATTTTATGTTGTCCTGGAGAGCTTGCAGAGCACTGGGGAAAGGCAGGCAGAGAATTCCCTGCTAGCACCTTCTCTGTGCCTGTTCACATTGCTTCGCAGAATCGCTTTTGTGCAGAAAACAGTAACACTTGTTCAGAAGGAAAGAAAGCACAGAGCCCCAGATTCTATGTTGTCCTGGAGAGCTTGCAGAGCACTGGGGAAAGGCAGGCAGAGAATTCCCTGCTAGCACCTTCTCTGTGCCTGGGAAGCAGAAGTGTTCACATTGCTTCGCAAGAATCGCTTTTGTGCAGAAAACACTAACACTTGTTCAGAAGGAAAGAAAGCACAGAGCCCCAGATTTTATGTTGTCCTGGAGAGCTTGCAGAGCACTGGGGAAAGGCAGGCAGAGAATTCCTTGCTAGCACCTTCTCTGTGCCTGGGAAGCAGAAGTGTTCACATTGCTTCGCAGAATCGCTTTTGTGCAGAAAATAGTAACACTTGTTCAGAAGGAAAGAAAGCACAGAGCCCCAGATTTTATGTTGTCCTGGAGAGCTTGCAGAGCACTGGGGAAAGGCAGGCAGAGAATTCCTTGCTAGCACCTTCTCTGTGCCTGGGAAGCAGAAGTATTCACATTGCTTCGCAGAATCGCTTTTGTGCAGAAAACTGTAACACTTGTTCAGAAGGAAAGAAAGCACAGAGCCCCAGATTCTATGTTGTCCTGGAGAGCTTGCAGAGCACTGGGGAAAGGCAGGCAGAGAATTCCCTGATAGCACCTTCTCTGTGCCTGTTCACATTGCTTCGCAGAATCGCTTTTGTGCAGAAAACACTAACACTTGTTCAGAAGGAAAGAAAGCACAGAGCCCCAGATTCTATGTTGTCTTGGAGAGCTTGCAGAGCACTGGGGAAAGGCAGGCAGAGAATTCCTTGCTAGCACCTTCTCTGTGCCTGGGAAGCAGAAGTGTTCACATTGGTTCGCAGAATCGCTTTTGTGCAGAAAACAGTAACACTTGTTCAGAAGGAAAGAAAGCACAGAGCCCCAGATTCTATGTTGTCCTGGAGAGCTTGCAGAGCACTGGGGAAAGGCAGGCAGAGAATTCCCTGATAGCACCTTCTCTGTGCCTGTTCACATTGCTTCGCAGAATCGCTTTTGTGCAGAAAACAGTAACACTTGTTCAGAAGGAAAGAAAGCACAGAGCCCCAGATTCTATGTAGTCCTGGAGAGCTTGCAGAGCACTGGGGAAAGGCAGGCAGAGAATTCCTTGCTAGCACCTTCTCTGTGCCTGGGAAGCAGAAGTGTTCACATTGCTTCGCAAGAATCGCTTTTGTGCAGAAAACAGTAACACTTGTTCAGAAGGAAAGAAAGCACAGAGCCCCAGATTTTATGTTGTCCTGGAGACCTTGCAGAGCACTGGGGAAAGGCAGGCAGAGAATTCCTTTCTAGCACCTTCTCTGTGCCTGGGAAGCAGAAGTGTTCACATTGGTTCGCAGAATCGCTTTTGTGCAGAAAACAGTAACACTTGTTCAGAAGGAAAGAAAGCACAGAGCCCCAGATTTTATGTTGTCCTGGAGAGCTTGCAGAGCACTGGGGAAAGGCAGGCAGAGAATTCCCTGCTAGCACCTTCTCTGTGCCTGTTCACATTGCTTCGCAGAATCGCTTTTGTGCAGAAAACATTAACACTTGTTCAGAAGGAAAGAAAGCACAGAGCCCCAGATTCTATGTTGTCCTGGAGAGCTTGCAGAGCACTGGGGAAAGGCAGGCAGAGAATTCCTTGCTAGCACCTTCTCTGTGCCTGGGAAGCAGAAGTGTTCACATTGCTTCGCAGAATCGCTTTTGTGCAGAAAACATTAACACTTGTTCAGAAGGAAAGAAAGCACAGAGCCCCAGATTCTATGTTGTCCTGGAGACCTTGCAGAGCACTGGGGAAAGGCAGGCAGAGAATTCCCTGCTAGCACCTTCTCTGTGCCTGTTCACATTGCTTCGCAGAATCGCTTTTGTTCAGAAAACAGTAACACTTGTTCAGAACGAAAGAAAGCACAGAGCCCCAGATTTTATGTTGTCCTGGAGAGCTTGCAGAGCACTGGGGAAAGGCAGGCAGAGAATTCCCTGCTAGCACCTTCTCTGTGCCTGTTCACATTGCTTCGCAGAATCGCTTTTGTGCAGAAAACAGTAACACTTGTTCAGAAGGAAAGAAAGCACAGAGCCCCAGATTCTATGTTGTCCTGGAGAGCTTGCAGAGCACTGGGGAAAGGCAGGCAGAGAATTCCCTGCTAGCACCTTCTCTGTGCCTGGGAAGCAGAAGTGTTCACATTGCTTCGCAAGAATCGCTTTTGTGCAGAAAACACTAACACTTGTTCAGAAGGAAAGAAAGCACAGAGCCCCAGATTTTATGTTGTCCTGGAGAGCTTGCAGAGCACTGGGGAAAGGCAGGCAGAGAATTCCTTGCTAGCACCTTCTCTGTGCCTGGGAAGCAGAAGTGTTCACATTGCTTCGCAGAATCGCTTTTGTGCAGAAAATAGTAACACTTGTTCAGAAGGAAAGAAAGCACAGAGCCCCAGATTTTATGTTGTCCTGGAGAGCTTGCAGAGCACTGGGGAAAGGCAGGCAGAGAATTCCTTGCTAGCACCTTCTCTGTGCCTGGGAAGCAGAAGTATTCACATTGCTTCGCAGAATCGCTTTTGTGCAGAAAACTGTAACACTTGTTCAGAACGAAAGAAAGCACAGAGCCCCAGATTCTATGTTGTCCTGGAGAGCTTGCAGAGCACTGGGGAAAGGCAGGCAGAGAATTCCCTGATAGCACCTTCTCTGTGCCTGTTCACATTGCTTCGCAGAATCGCTTTTGTGCAGAAAACACTAACACTTGTTCAGAAGGAAAGAAAGCACAGAGCCCCAGATTCTATGTTGTCTTGGAGAGCTTGCAGAGCACTGGGGAAAGGCAGGCAGAGAATTCCTTGCTAGCACCTTCTCTGTGCCTGGGAAGCAGAAGTGTTCACATTGGTTCGCAGAATCGCTTTTGTGCAGAAAACAGTAACACTTGTTCAGAAGGAAAGAAAGCACAGAGCCCCAGATTCTATGTTGTCCTGGAGAGCTTGCAGAGCACTGGGGAAAGGCAGGCAGAGAATTCCCTGCTAGCACCTTCTCTGTGCCTGTTCACATTGCTTCGCAGAATCGCTTTTGTGCAGAAAACAGTAACACTTGTTCAGAAGGAAAGAAAGCACAGAGCCCCAGATTTTATGTTGTCCTGGAGAGCTTGCAGAGCACTGGGGAAAGGCAGGCAGAGAATTCCCTGCTAGCACCTTCTCTGTGCCTGTTCACATTGCTTCGCAGAATCGCTTTTGTGCAGAAAACAGTAACACTTGTTCAGAAGGAAAGAAAGCACAGAGCCCCAGATTCTATGTTGTCCTGGAGAGCTTGCAGAGCACTGGGGAAAGGCAGGCAGAGAATTCCCTGCTAGCACCTTCTCTGTGCCTGGGAAGCAGAAGTGTTCACATTGCTTCGCAAGAATCGCTTTTGTGCAGAAAACACTAACACTTGTTCAGAAGGAAAGAAAGCACAGAGCCCCAGATTTTATGTTGTCCTGGAGAGCTTGCAGAGCACTGGGGAAAGGCAGGCAGAGAATTCCTTGCTAGCACCTTCTCTGTGCCTGGGAAGCAGAAGTGTTCACATTGCTTCGCAGAATCGCTTTTGTGCAGAAAATAGTAACACTTGTTCAGAAGGAAAGAAAGCACAGAGCCCCAGATTTTATGTTGTCCTGGAGAGCTTGCAGAGCACTGGGGAAAGGCAGGCAGAGAATTCCTTGCTAGCACCTTCTCTGTGCCTGGGAAGCAGAAGTATTCACATTGCTTCGCAGAATCGCTTTTGTGCAGAAAACTGTAACACTTGTTCAGAACGAAAGAAAGCACAGAGCCCCAGATTCTATGTTGTCCTGGAGAGCTTGCAGAGCACTGGGGAAAGGCAGGCAGAGAATTCCCTGATAGCACCTTCTCTGTGCCTGTTCACATTGCTTCGCAGAATCGCTTTTGTGCAGAAAACACTAACACTTGTTCAGAAGGAAAGAAAGCACAGAGCCCCAGATTCTATGTTGTCCTGGAGAGCTTGCAGAGCACTGGGGAAAGGCAGGCAGAGAATTCCCTGCTAGCACCTTCTCTGTGCCTGGGAAGCAGAAGTGTTCACATTGCTTCGCAGAATCGCTTTTGTGCAGAAAACAGTAACACTTGTTCAGAAGGAAAGAAAGCACAGAGCCCCAGATTTTATGTTGTCCTGGAGAGCTTGCAGAGCACTGGGGAAAGGCAGGCAGAGAATTCCCTGATAGCACCTTCTCTGTGCCTGTTCACATTGCTTCGCAAGAATCGCTTTTGTGCAGAAAACATTAACACTTGTTCAGAAGGAAAGAAAGCACAGAGCCCCAGATTCTATGTTGTCCTGGAGAGCTTGCAGAGCACTGGGGAAAGGCAGGCAGAGAATTCCTTGCTAGCACCTTCTCTGTGCCTGGGAAGCAGAAGTGTTCACATTGCTTCGCAGAATCGCTTTTGTGCAGAAAACAGTAACACTTGTTCAGAAGGAAAGAAAGCACAGAGCCCCAGATTCTATGTTGTCCTGGAGAGCTTGCAGAGCACTGGGGAAAGGCAGGCAGAGAATTCCCTGATAGCACCTTCTCTGTGCCTGTTCACATTGCTTCGCAGAATCGCTTTTGTGCAGAAAACAGTAACAGTTGTTCAGAAGGAAAGAAAGCACAGAGCCCCAGATTCTATGTTGTCCTGGAGAGCTTGCTGAGCACTGGGGAAAGGCAGGCAGAGAATTAATGCTAGCACCTTCTCTGTGCCTGGGAAGCAGAAGTGTTCACATTGCTTCGCAGAATCGCTTTTGTTCAGAAAACAGTAACACTTGTTCAGAACTAAAGAAAGCACAGAGCCCCAGATTCTATGTTGTCCTGGAAAGCTTGCAGAGCACTGGGGAAAGGCAGGCAGAGAATTCCCTGATAGAACCTTCTCTGTGCCTGGGAAGCAGAAGTGTTCACATTGCTTCGCAAGAATCGCTTTTGTGCAGAAAACACTAACACTTGTTCAGAAGGAAAGAAAGCACAGAGCCCCAGATTTTATGTTGTCCTGGAGAGCTTGCAGAGCACTGGGGAAAGGCAGGCAGAGAATTCCCTGATAGCACCTTCTCTGTGCCTGTTCACATTGCTTCGCAGAATCGCTTTTGTGCAGAAAACAGTAACACTTGTTCAGAATGAAAGAAAGCACAGAGCCCCAGATTCTATGTTGTCCTGGAGAGCTTGCAGAGCACTGGGGAAAGGCAGGCAGAGAATTCCCTGCTAGCACCTTCTCTGTGCCTGGGAAGCAGAAGTGTTCACATTGCTTCGCAAGAATCGCTTTTGTGCAGAAAACACTAACACTTGTTCAGAACGAAAGAAAGCACAGAGGCCCAGATTCTATGTTGTCCTGGAGAGCTTGCAGAGCACTGGGGAAAGGCAGGCAGAGAATTCCCTGCTAGCACCTTCTCTGTGCCTGTTCACATTGCTTCGCAGAATCGCTTTTGTGCAGAAAACAGTAACACTTGTTCAGAACTAAAGAAAGCACAGAGCCCCAGATTCTATGTTGTCCTGGAGAGCTTGCAGAGCACTGGGGAAAGGCAGGCAGAGAATTCCTTGCTAGCACCTTCTCTGTGCCTGGGAAGCAGAAGTGTTCACATTGCTTCGCAGAATCGCTTTTGTGCAGAAAACAGTAACACTTGTTCAGAAGGAAAGAAAGCACAGAGCCCCAGATTTGCTGTTGTTCTGGAGAGCTTGCAGAGCACTGGGGAAAGGCAGGCAGAGAATTCCTTGCTAGCACCTTCTCTGTGCCTGGGAAGCAGAAGTGTTCACATTGGTTCGCAGAATCGCTTTTGTGCAGAAAACAGTAACACTTGTTCAGAAGGAAAGAAAGCACAGAGCCCCAGATTCTATGTTGTCCTGGAGAGCTTGCAGAGCACTGGGGAAAGGCAGGCAGAGAATTCCCTGCTAGCACCTTCTCTGTGCCTGTTCACATTGCTTCGCAGAATCGCTTTTGTGCAGAAAACAGTAACAATTGTTCAGAAGGAAAGAAAGCACAGAGCCCCAGATTCTATGTAGTCCTGGAGAGCTTGCAGAGCACTGGGGAAAGGCAGGCAGAGAATTCCTTGCTAGCACCTTCTCTGTGCCTGGGAAGCAGAAGTGTTCACATTGCTTCGCAAGAATCGCTTTTGTGCAGAAAACACTAACACTTGTTCAGAAGGAAAGAAAGCACAGAGCCCCAGATTTTATGTTGTCCTGGAGAGCTTGCAGAGCACTGGGGAAAGGCAGGCAGAGAATTCCTTGCTAGCACCTTCTCTGTGCCTGGGAAGCAGAAGTGTTCACATTGGTTCGCAGAATCGCTTTTGTGCAGAAAACAGTAACACTTGTTCAGAAGGAAAGAAAGCACAGAGCCCCAGATTTTATGTTGTCCTGGAGAGCTTGCAGAGCACTGGGGAAAGGCAGGCAGAGAATTCCCTGCTAGCACCTTCTCTGTGCCTGTTCACATTGCTTCGCAGAATCGCTTTTGTGCAGAAAACATTAACACTTGTTCAGAAGGAAAGAAAGCACAGAGCCCCAGATTCTATGTTGTCCTGGAGAGCTTGCAGAGCACTGGGGAAAGGCAGGCAGAGAATTCCTTGCTAGCACCTTCTCTGTGCCTGGGAAGCAGAAGTGTTCACATTGCTTCGCAGAATCGCTTTTGTGCAGAAAACATTAACACTTGTTCAGAAGGAAAGAAAGCACAGAGCCCCAGATTCTATGTTGTCCTGGAGACCTTGCAGAGCACTGGGGAAAGGCAGGCAGAGAATTCCCTGCTAGCACCTTCTCTGTGCCTGTTCACATTGCTTCGCAGAATCGCTTTTGTTCAGAAAACAGTAACACTTGTTCAGAACGAAAGAAAGCACAGAGCCCCAGATTTTATGTTGTCCTGGAGAGCTTGCAGAGCACTGGGGAAAGGCAGGCAGAGAATTCCCTGCTAGCACCTTCTCTGTGCCTGTTCACATTGCTTCGCAGAATCGCTTTTGTGCAGAAAACAGTAACACTTGTTCAGAAGGAAAGAAAGCACAGAGCCCCAGATTCTATGTTGTCCTGGAGAGCTTGCAGAGCACTGGGGAAAGGCAGGCAGAGAATTCCCTGCTAGCACCTTCTCTGTGCCTGGGAAGCAGAAGTGTTCACATTGCTTCGCAAGAATCGCTTTTGTGCAGAAAACACTAACACTTGTTCAGAAGGAAAGAAAGCACAGAGCCCCAGATTTTATGTTGTCCTGGAGAGCTTGCAGAGCACTGGGGAAAGGCAGGCAGAGAATTCCTTGCTAGCACCTTCTCTGTGCCTGGGAAGCAGAAGTGTTCACATTGCTTCGCAGAATCGCTTTTGTGCAGAAAATAGTAACACTTGTTCAGAAGGAAAGAAAGCACAGAGCCCCAGATTTTATGTTGTCCTGGAGAGCTTGCAGAGCACTGGGGAAAGGCAGGCAGAGAATTCCTTGCTAGCACCTTCTCTGTGCCTGGGAAGCAGAAGTATTCACATTGCTTCGCAGAATCGCTTTTGTGCAGAAAACTGTAACACTTGTTCAGAACGAAAGAAAGCACAGAGCCCCAGATTCTATGTTGTCCTGGAGAGCTTGCAGAGCACTGGGGAAAGGCAGGCAGAGAATTCCCTGATAGCACCTTCTCTGTGCCTGTTCACATTGCTTCGCAGAATCGCTTTTGTGCAGAAAACACTAACACTTGTTCAGAAGGAAAGAAAGCACAGAGCCCCAGATTCTATGTTGTCTTGGAGAGCTTGCAGAGCACTGGGGAAAGGCAGGCAGAGAATTCCTTGCTAGCACCTTCTCTGTGCCTGGGAAGCAGAAGTGTTCACATTGGTTCGCAGAATCGCTTTTGTGCAGAAAACAGTAACACTTGTTCAGAAGGAAAGAAAGCACAGAGCCCCAGATTCTATGTTGTCCTGGAGAGCTTGCAGAGCACTGGGGAAAGGCAGGCAGAGAATTCCCTGCTAGCACCTTCTCTGTGCCTGTTCACATTGCTTCGCAGAATCGCTTTTGTGCAGAAAACAGTAACACTTGTTCAGAAGGAAAGAAAGCACAGAGCCCCAGATTCTATGTTGTCCTGGAGAGCTTGCAGAGCACTGGGGAAAGGCAGGCAGAGAATTCCTTGCTAGCACCTTCTCTGTGCCTGGGAAGCAGAAGTGTTCACATTGCTTCGCAGAATCGCTTTTGTGCAGAAAACAGTAACACTTGTTCAGAAGGAAAGAAAGCACAGAGCCCCAGATTCTATGTTGTCCTGGAGAGCTTGCAGAGCACTGGGGAAAGGCAGGCAGAGAATTCCCTGATAGCACCTTCTCTGTGCCTGTTCACATTGCTTCGCAGAATCGCTTTTGTGCAGAAAACAGTAACAGTTGTTCAGAAGGAAAGAAAGCACAGAGCCCCAGATTCTATGTTGTCCTGGAGAGCTTGCTGAGCACTGGGGAAAGGCAGGCAGAGAATTAATGCTAGCACCTTCTCTGTGCCTGGGAAGCAGAAGTGTTCACATTGCTTCGCAGAATCGCTTTTGTTCAGAAAACAGTAACACTTGTTCAGAACTAAAGAAAGCACAGAGCCCCAGATTCTATGTTGTCCTGGAAAGCTTGCAGAGCACTGGGGAAAGGCAGGCAGAGAATTCCCTGATAGAACCTTCTCTGTGCCTGGGAAGCAGAAGTGTTCACATTGCTTCGCAAGAATCGCTTTTGTGCAGAAAACACTAACACTTGTTCAGAAGGAAAGAAAGCACAGAGCCCCACATTTTATGTTGTCCTGGAGAGCTTGCAGAGCACTGGGGAAAGGCAGGCAGAGAATTCCCTGATAGCACCTTCTCTGTGCCTGTTCACATTGCTTCGCAGAATCGCTTTTGTGCAGAAAACAGTAACACTTGTTCAGAATGAAAGAAAGCACAGAGCCCCAGATTCTATGTTGTCCTGGAGAGCTTGCAGAGCACTGGGGAAAGGCAGGCAGAGAATTCCCTGCTAGCACCTTCTCTGTGCCTGGGAAGCAGAAGTGTTCACATTGCTTCGCAAGAATCGCTTTTGTGCAGAAAACACTAACACTTGTTCAGAACGAAAGAAAGCACAGAGGCCCAGATTCTATGTTGTCCTGGAGAGCTTGCAGAGCACTGGGGAAAGGCAGGCAGAGAATTCCCTGCTAGCACCTTCTCTGTGCCTGGGAAGCAGAAGTGTTCACATTGCTTCGCAGAATCGCTTTTGTGCAGAAAACAGTAACACTTGTTCAGAAGGAAAGAAAGCACAGAGCCCCAGATTCTATGTTGTCCTGGAGAGCTTGCAGAGCACTGGGGAAAGGCAGGCAGAGAATTCCCTGATAGCACCTTCTCTGTGCCTGGGAAGCAGAAGTGTTCACATTGCTTCGCAAGAATCGCTTTTGTGCAGAAAACAGTAACACTTGTTCAGAACGAAAGAAAGCACAGAGCCCCAGATTTTATGTTGTCCTGGAGAGCTTGCAGAGCACTGGGGAAAGGCAGGCAGAGAATTCCCTGCTAGCACCTTCTCTGTGCCTGTTCACATTGCTTCGCAGAATCGCTTTTGTGCAGAAAACAGTAACACTTGTTCAGAAGGAAAGAAAGCACAGAGCCCCAGATTCTATGTTGTCCTGGAGAGCTTGCAGAGCACTGGGGAAAGGCAGGCAGAGAATTCCCTGCTAGCACCTTCTCTGTGCCTGGGAAGCAGAAGTGTTCACATTGCTTCGCAAGAATCGCTTTTGTGCAGAAAACACTAACACTTGTTCAGAAGGAAAGAAAGCACAGAGCCCCAGATTTTATGTTGTCCTGGAGAGCTTGCAGAGCACTGGGGAAAGGCAGGCAGAGAATTCCTTGCTAGCACCTTCTCTGTGCCTGGGAAGCAGAAGTGTTCACATTGCTTCGCAGAATCGCTTTTGTGCAGAAAATAGTAACACTTGTTCAGAAGGAAAGAAAGCACAGAGCCCCAGATTTTATGTTGTCCTGGAGAGCTTGCAGAGCACTGGGGAAAGGCAGGCAGAGAATTCCTTGCTAGCACCTTCTCTGTGCCTGGGAAGCAGAAGTATTCACATTGCTTCGCAGAATCGCTTTTGTGCAGAAAACAGTAACACTTGTTCAGAACGAAAGAAAGCACAGAGCCCCAGATTCTATGTTGTCCTGGAGAGCTTGCAGAGCACTGGGGAAAGGCAGGCAGAGAATTCCCTGATAGCACCTTCTCTGTGCCTGTTCACATTGTTCGCAGAATCGCTTTTGTGCAGAAAACACTAACACTTGTTCAGAAGGAAAGAAAGCACAGAGCCCCAGATTCTATGTTGTCTTGGAGAGCTTGCAGAGCACTGGGGAAAGGCAGGCAGAGAATTCCCTGCTAGCACCTTCTCTGTGCCTGGGAAGCAGAACTGTTCACATTGCTTCGCAAGAATCGCTTTTGTGCAGAAAACAGTAACACTTGTTCAGAAGGAAAGAAAGCACAGAGCCCCAGATTTTATGTTGTCCTGGAGAGCTTGCAGAGCACTGGGGAAAGGCAGGCAGAGAATTCCTTGCTAGCACCTTCTCTGTGCCTGGGAAGTAGAAGTGTTCACGTTGCTTCGCAGAATCGCTTTTGTGCAGAAAACAGTAACACTTGTTCAGAAGGAAAGAAAGCACAGAGCCCCAGATTCTATGTTGTCCTGGAGAGCTTGCAGAGCACTGGGGAAAGGCAGGCACAGAATTCCCTGCTAGCACCTTCTCTGTGCCTGGGAAGCAGAAGTGTTCACATTGCTTCGCAAGAATCGCTTTTGTGCAGAAAACACTAACACTTGTTCAGAAGGAAAGAAAGCACAGAGCCCCAGATTTTATGTTGTCCTGGAGAGCTTGCAGAGCACTGGGGAAAGGCAGGCAGAGAATTCCTTGCTAGCACCTTCTCTGTGCCTGGGAAGCAGAAGTATTCACATTGGTTCGCAGAATCGCTTTTGTGCAGAAAACAGTAACACTTGTTCAGAAGGAAAGAAAGCACAGAGCCCCAGATTCTATGTTGTCCTGGAGAGCTTGCAGAGCACTGGGGAAAGGCAGGCAGAGAATTCCCTGCTAGCACCTTCTCTGTGCCTGTTCACATTGCTTCGCAGAATCGCTTTTGTGCAGAAAACAGTAACACTTGTTCAGAAGGAAAGAAAGCACAGAGCCCCAGATTCTATGTAGTCCTGGAGAGCTTGCAGAGCACTGGGGAAAGGCAGGCAGAGAATTCCTTGCTAGCACCTTCTCTGTGCCTGGGAAGCAGAAGTGTTCACATTGCTTCGCAAGAATCGCTTTTGTGCAGAAAACACTAACACTTGTTCAGAAGGAAAGAAAGCACAGAGCCCCAGATTTTATGTTGTCCTGGAGAGCTTGCAGAGCACTGGGGAAAGGCAGGCAGATAATTCCTTTCTAGCACCTTCTCTGTGCCTGGGAAGCAGAAGTGTTCACATTGGTTCGCAGAATCGCTTTTGTGCAGAAAACAGTAACACTTGTTCAGAAGGAAAGAAAGCACAGAGCCCCAGATTTTATGTTGTCCTGGAGAGCTTGCAGAGCACTGGGGAAAGGCAGGCAGAGAATTCCCTGATAGCACCTTCTCTGTGCCTGTTCACATTGCTTCGCAAGAATCGCTTTTGTGCAGAAAACATTAACACTTGTTCAGAAGGAAAGAAAGCACAGAGCCCCAGATTCTATGTTGTCCTGGAGAGCTTGCAGAGCACTGGGGAAAGGCAGGCAGAGAATTCCTTGCTAGCACCTTCTCTGTGCCTGGGAAGCAGAAGTGTTCACATTGCTTCGCAGAATCGCTTTTGTGCAGAAAACAGTAACACTTGTTCAGAAGGAAAGAAAGCACAGAGCCCCAGATTCTATGTTGTCCTGGAGAGCTTGCAGAGCACTGGGGAAAGGCAGGCAGAGAATTCCCTGATAGCACCTTCTCTGTGCCTGTTCACATTGCTTCGCAGAATCGCTTTTGTGCAGAAAACAGTAACACTTGTTCAGAAGGAAAGAAAGCACAGAGCCCCAGATTCTATGTTGTCCTGGAGAGCTTGCTGAGCACTGGGGAAAGGCAGGCAGAGAATTCCCTGATAGAACCTTCTCTGTGCCTGGGAAGCAGAAGTGTTCACATTGCTTCGCAAGAATCGCTTTTGTGCAGAAAACACTAACACTTGTTCAGAAGGAAAGAAAGCACAGAGCCCCACATTTTATGTTGTCCTGGAGAGCTTGCAGAGCACTGGGGAAAGGCAGGCAGAGAATTCCCTGATAGCACCTTCTCTGTGCCTGTTCACATTGCTTCGCAGAATCGCTTTTGTGCAGAAAACAGTAACACTTGTTCAGAATGAAAGAAAGCACAGAGCCCCAGATTCTATGTTGTCCTGGAGAGCTTGCAGAGCACTGGGGAAAGGCAGGCAGAGAATTCCCTGCTAGCACCTTCTCTGTGCCTGGGAAGCAGAAGTGTTCACATTGCTTCGCAAGAATCGCTTTTGTGCAGAAAACACTAACACTTGTTCAGAACGAAAGAAAGCACAGAGGCCCAGATTCTATGTTGTCCTGGAGAGCTTGCAGAGCACTGGGGAAAGGCAGGCAGAGAATTCCCTGCTAGCACCTTCTCTGTGCCTGTTCACATTGCTTCGCAGAATCGCTTTTGTTCAGAAAACAGTAACACTTGTTCAGAACTAAAGAAAGCACAGAGCCCCAGATTCTATGTTGTCCTGGAGAGCTTGCAGAGCACTGGGGAAAGGCAGGCAGAGAATTCCTTGCTAGCACCTTCTCTGTGCCTGGGAAGCAGAAGTGTTCACATTGCTTCGCAGAATCGCTTTTGTGCAGAAAACAGTAACACTTGTTCAGAAGGAAAGAAAGCACAGAGCCCCAGATTCTATGTTGTCTTGGAGAGCTTGCAGAGCACTGGGGAAAGGCAGGCAGAGAATTCCCTGATAGCACCTTCTCTGTGCCTGGGAAGCAGAAGTGTTCACATTGCTTCGCAAGAATCGCTTTTGTGCAGAAAACAGTAACACTTGTTCAGAAGGAAAGAAAGCACAGAGCCCCAGATTTTATGTTGTCCTGGAGAGCTTGCAGAGCACTGGGGAAAGGCAGGCAGAGAATTCCCTGCTAGCACCTTCTCTGTGCCTGTTCACATTGCTTCGCAGAATCGCTTTTGTGCAGAAAACAGTAACACTTGTTCAGAACGAAAGAAAGCACAGAGCCCCAGATTCTATGTTGTCCTGGAGAGCTTGCAGAGCACTGGGGAAAGGCAGGCAGAGAATTCCCTGCTAGCACCTTCTCTGTGCCTGGGAAGCAGAAGTGTTCACATTGCTTCGCAGAATCGCTTTTGTGCAGAAAATAGTAACACTTGTTCAGAAGGAAAGAAAGCACAGAGCCCCAGATTTTATGTTGTCCTGGAGAGCTTGCAGAGCACTGGGGAAAGGCAGGCAGAGAATTCCTTGCTAGCACCTTCTCTGTGCCTGGGAAGCAGAAGTATTCACATTGCTTCGCAGAATCGCTTTTGTGCAGAAAACAGTAACACTTGTTCAGAACGAAAGAAAGCACAGAGCCCCAGATTCTATGTTGTCCTGGAGAGCTTGCAGAGCACTGGGGAAAGGCAGGCAGAGAATTCCCTGATAGCACCTTCTCTGTGCCTGTTCACATTGCTTCGCAGAATCGCTTTTGTGCAGAAAACACTAACACTTGTTCAGAAGGAAAGAAAGCACAGAGCCCCAGATTCTATGTTGTCTTGGAGAGCTTGCAGAGCACTGGGGAAAGGCAGGCAGAGAATTCCCTGCTAGCACCTTCTCTGTGCCTGGGAAGCAGAAGTGTTCACATTGCTTCGCAAGAATCGCTTTTGTGCAGAAAACAGTAACACTTGTTCAGAAGGAAAGAAAGCACAGAGCCCCAGATTTTATGTTGTCCTGGAGAGCTTGCAGAGCACTGGGGAAAGGCAGGCAGAGAATTCCTTGCTAGCACCTTCTCTGTGCCTGGGAAGTAGAAGTGTTCACGTTGCTTCGCAGAATCGCTTTTGTGCAGAAAACAGTAACACTTGTTCAGAAGGAAAGAAAGCACAGAGCCCCAGATTTTATGTTGTCCTGGAGAGCTTGAAGAGCACTGGGGAAAGGCAGGCAGAGAATTCCCTGATAGAACCTTCTCTGTGCCTGTTCACATTGCTTCGCAGAATCGCTTTTGTGCAGAAAACAGTAACACTTGTTCAGAAGGAAAGAAAGCACAGAGCCCCAGATTCTATGTTGTCCTGGAGAGCTTGCAGAGCACTGGGGAAAGGCAGGCAGAGAATTCCTTGCTAGCACCTTCTCTGTGCCTGGGAAGCAGAAGTGTTCACATTGCTTCGCAAGAATCGCTTTTGTGCAGAAAACACTAACACTTGTTCAGAAGGAAAGAAAGCACAGAGCCCCAGATTTTATGTTGTCCTGGAGAGCTTGCAGAGCACTGGGGAAAGGCAGGCAGAGAATTCCTTGCTAGCACCTTCTCTGTGCCTGGGAAGCAGAAGTGTTCACATTGCTTCGCAGAATCGCTTTTGTGCAGAAAATAGTAACACTTGTTCAGAAGGAAAGAAAGCACAGAGCCCCAGATTTTATGTTGTCCTGGAGAGCTTGCAGAGCACTGGGGAAAGGCAGGCAGAGAATTCCTTGCTAGCACCTTCTCTGTGCCTGGGAAGCAGAAGTATTCACATTGCTTCGCAGAATCGCTTTTGTGCAGAAAACAGTAACACTTGTTCAGAACGAAAGAAAGCACAGAGCCCCAGATTCTATGTTGTCCTGGAGAGCTTGCAGAGCACTGGGGAAAGGCAGGCAGAGAATTCCCTGATAGCACCTTCTCTGTGCCTGTTCACATTGCTTCGCAGAATCGCTTTTGTGCAGAAAACAGTAACACTTGTTCAGAAGGAAAGAAAGCACAGAGCCCCAGATTCTATGTTGTCTTGGAGAGCTTGCAGAGCACTGGGGAAAGGCAGGCAGAGAATTCCCTGATAGCACCTTCTCTGTGCCTGGGAAGCAGAAGTGTTCACCTTGCTTCGCAAGAATCGCTTTTGTGCAGAAAACAGTAACACTTGTTCAGAAGGAAAGAAAGCACAGAGCCCCAGATTTGCTGTTGTCCTGGAGAGTTTGCAGAGCACTGGGGAAAGGCAGGCAGAGAATTCCTTGCTAGCACCTTCTCTGTGCCTGGGAAGCAGAAGTGTTCACATTGCTTCGCAGAATCGCTTTTGTGCAGAAAACAGTAACACTTGTTCAGAAGGAAAGAAAGCACAGAGCCCCAGATTTTATGTTGTCCTGGAGAGCTTGCAGAGCACTGGGGAAAGGCAGGCAGAGAATTCCTTGCTAGCACCTTCTCTGTGCCTGGGAAGCAGAAGTGTTCACATTGCTTCGCAGAATCGCTTTTGTGCAGAAAATAGTAACACTTGTTCAGAAGGAAAGAAAGCACAGAGCCCCAGATTTTATGTTGTCCTGGAGAGCTTGCAGAGCACTGGGGAAAGGCAGGAAGAGAATTCCTTGCTAGAACCTTCTCTGTGCCTGGGAAGCAGAAGTGTTCACATTGCTTCGCAGAATCGCTTTTGTGCAGAAAATAGTAACACTTGTTCAGAAGGAAAGAAAGCACAGAGCCCCAGATTCTATGTTGTCCTGGAGAGCTTGCAGAGCACTGGGGAAAGGCAGGCAGAGAATTCCCTGATAGCACCTTCTCTGTGCCTGTTCACATTGCTTCGCAGAATCGCTTTTGTGCAGAAAACAGTAACAGTTGTTCAGAAGGAAAGAAAGCACAGAGGCCCAGATTCTATGTTGTCTTGGAGAGCTTGCAGAGCACTGGGGAAAGGCAGGCAGAGAATTCCCTGCTAGCACCTTCTCTGTGCCTGGGAAGCAGAAGTGTTCACATTGCTTCGCAAGAATCGCTTTTGTGCAGAAAACAGTAACACTTGTTCAGAAGGAAAGAAAGCACAGAGCCCCAGATTTTATGTTGTCCTGGAGAGCTTGCAGAGCACTGGGGAAAGGCAGGCAGAGAATTCCTTGCTAGCACCTTCTCTGTGCCTGGGAAGCAGAAGTGTTCACATTGCTTCGCAGAATCGCTTTTGTGCAGAAAACAGTAACACTTGTTCAGAAGGAAAGAAAGCACAGAGCCCCAGATTTTATGTTGTCCTGGAGAGCTTGCAGAGCACTGGGGAAAGGCAGGCAGAGAATTCCCTGATAGCACGTTCTCTGTGCCTGGGAAGCAGAAGTGTTCACATTGCTTCGCAAGAATCGCTTTTGTGCAGAAAACACTAACACTTGTTCAGAACGAAAGAAAGCACAGAGCCCCAGATTTTATGTTGTCCTGGAGAGCTTGCAGAGCACTGGGGAAAGGCAGGCAGAGAATTCCCTGCTAGCACCTTCTCTGTGCCTGTTCACATTGCTTCGCAGAATCGCTTTTGTGCAGAAAACAGTAACACTTGTTCAGAACGAAAGAAAGCACAGAGCCCCAGATTCTATGTTGTCCTGGAGAGCTTGCAGAGCACTGGGGAAAGGCAGGCAGAGAATTCCCTGCTAGCACCTTCTCTGTGCCTGGGAAGCAGAAGTGTTCACATTCCTTCGCAAGAATCGCTTTTGTGCAGAAAACACTAACACTTGTTCAGAAGGAAAGAAAGCACAGAGCCCCAGATTTTATGTTGTCCTGGAGAGCTTGCAGAGCACTGGGGAAAGGCAGGCAGAGAATTCCTTGCTAGCACCTTCTCTGTGCCTGGGAAGCAGAAGTGTTCACATTGCTTCGCAGAATCGCTTTTGTGCAGAAAACATTAACACTTGTTCAGAAGGAAAGAAAGCACAGAGCCCCAGATTTTATGTTGTCCTGGAGAGCTTGCAGAGCACTGGGGAAAGGCAGGCAGAGAATTCCTTGCTAGCACCTTCTCTGTGCCTGGGAAGCAGAAGTATTCACATTGGTTCGCAGAATCGCTTTTGTGCAGAAAACAGTAACACTTGTTCAGAAGGAAAGAAAGCACAGAGCCCCAGATTTGCTGTTGTCCTGGAGAGTTTGCAGAGCACTGGGGAAAGGCAGGCAGAGAATTCCCTGATAGCACCTTCTCTGTGCCTGTTCACATTGCTTCGCAGAATCTCTTTTGTGCAGAAAACAGTAACAGTTGTTCAGAAGGAAAGAAAGCACAGAGGCCCAGATTCTATGTTGTCTTGGAGAGCTTGCAGAGCACTGGGGAAAGGCAGGCAGAGAATTCCCTGCTAGCACCTTCTCTGTGCCTGGGAAGCAGAAGTGTTCACATTGCTTCGCAAGAATCGCTTTTGTGCAGAAAACAGTAACACTTGTTCAGAAGGAAAGAAAGCACAGAGCCCCAGATTTTATGTTGTCCTGGAGAGCTTGCAGAGCACTGGGGAAAGGCAGGCAGAGAATTCCTTGCTAGCACCTTCTCTGTGCCTGGGAAGCAGAAGTGTTCACATTGCTTCGCAGAATCGCTTTTGTGCAGAAAACACTAACACTTGTTCAGAAGGAAAGAAAGCACAGAGCCCCAGATTTTATGTTGTCCTGGAGAGCTTGCAGAGCACTGGGGAAAGGCAGGCAGAGAATTCCCTGCTAGCACCTTCTCTGTGCCTGGGAAGCAGAAGTGTTCACATTGCTTCGCAAGAATCGCTTTTGTGCAGAAAACAGTAACACTTGTTCAGAAGGAAAGAAAGCACAGAGCCCCAGATTTTATGTTGTCCTGGAGAGCTTGCAGAGCACTGGGGAAAGGCAGGCAGAGAATTCCCTGCTAGCACCTTCTCTGTGCCTGTTCACATTGCTTCGCAGAATCGCTTTTGTGCAGAAAACAGTAACACTTGTTCAGAAGGAAAGAAAGCACAGAGCCCCAGATTCTATGTTGTCCTGGAGAGCTTGCAGAGCACTGGGGAAAGGCAGGCAGAGAATTCCCTGCTAGCACCTTCTCTGTGCCTGGGAAGCAGAAGTGTTCACATTGCTTCGCAAGAATCGCTTTTGTGCAGAAAACACTAACACTTGTTCAGAAGGAAAGAAAGCACAGAGCCCCAGATTTTATGTTGTCCTGGAGAGCTTGCAGAGCACTGGGGAAAGGCAGGCAGAGAATTCCTTGCTAGCACCTTCTCTGTGCCTGGGAAGCAGAAGTGTTCACATTGCTTCGCAGAATCGCTTTTGTGCAGAAAACAGTAACACTTGTTCAGAAGGAAAGAAAGCACAGAGCCCCAGATTTTATGTTGTCCTGGAGAGCTTGCAGAGCACTGGGGAAAGGCAGGCAGAGAATTCCCTGCTAGCACCTTCTCTGTGCCTGGGAAGCAGAAGTATTCACATTGCTTCGCAGAATCGCTTTTGTGCAGAAAACAGTAACACTTGTTCAGAACGAAAGAAAGCACAGAGCCCCAGATTCTATGTTGTCCTGGAGAGCTTGCAGAGCACTGGGGAAAGGCAGGCAGAGAATTCCCTGATAGCACCTTCTCTGTGCCTGTTCACATTGCTTCGCAGAATCGCTTTTGTGCAGAAAACAATAACAGTTGTTCAGAAGGAAAGAAAGCACAGAGCCCCAGATTTTATGTTGTCCTGGAGAGCTTGCAGAGCACTGGGGAAAGGCAGGCACAGAATTCCCTGCTAGCACCTTCTCTGTGCCTGGGAAGCAGAAGTGTTCACATTGCTTCGCAAGAATCGCTTTTGTGCAGAAAACACTAACACTTGTTCAGAAGGAAAGAAAGCACAGAGCCCCAGATTTTATGTTGTCCTGGAGAGCTTGCAGAGCACTGGGGAAAGGCAGGCAGAGAATTCCTTGCTAGCACCTTCTCTGTGCCTGGGAAGCAGAAGTGTTCACATTGGTTCGCAGAATCGCTTTTGTGCAGAAAACAGTAACACTTGTTCAGAACGAAAGAAAGCACAGAGCCCCAGATTCTATGTTGTCCTGGAGAGCTTGCAGAGCACTGGGGAAAGGCAGGCAGAGAATTCCCTGCTAGCACCTTCTCTGTGCCTGTTCACATTGCTTTGCAGAATCGCTTTTGTGCAGAAAACAGTAACACTTGTTCAGAAGGAAAGAAAGCACAGAGCCCCAGATTTTATGTTGTCCTGGAGAGCTTGCAGAGCACTGGGGAAAGGCAGGCAGAGAATTCATTTCTAGCACCTTCTCTGTGCCTGGGAAGCAGAAGTGTTCACATTGGTTCGCAGAATCGCTTTTGTGCAGAAAACAGTAACACTTGTTCAGAAGGAAAGAAAGCACAGAGCCCCAGATTTTATGTTGTCCTGGAGAGCTTGCAGAGCACTGGGGAAAGGCAGGCAGAGAATTCCCTGATAGCACCTTCTCTGTGCCTGTTCACATTGCTTCGCAGAATCGCTTTTGTGCAGAAAACATTAACACTTGTTCAGAAGGAAAGAAAGCACAGAGCCCCAGATTCTATGTTGTCCTGGAGACCTTGCAGAGCACTGGGGAAAGGCAGGCAGAGAATTCCTTGCTAGCACCTTCTCTGTGCCTGGGAAGCAGAAGTGTTCACATTGCTTCGCAGAATCGCTTTTGTGCAGAAAACACTAACACTTGTTCAGAAGGAAAGAAAGCACAGAGCCCCAGATTCTATGTTGTCCTGGAGAGCTTGCAGAGCACTGGGGAAAGGCAGGCAGAGAATTCCCTGATAGCACCTTCTCTGTGCCTGTTCACATTGCTTCGCAGAATCGCTTTTGTGCAGAAAACAGTAACACTTGTTCAGAAGGAAAGAAAGCACAGAGCCCCAGATTCTATGTTGTCCTGGAGAGCTTGCTGAGCACTGGGGAAAGGCAGGCAGAGAATTCCTTGCTAGCACCTTCTCTGTGCCTGGGAAGCAGAAGTGTTCACATTGCTTCGCAGAATCGCTTTTGTTCAGAAAACAGTAACACTTGTTCAGAACTAAAGAAAGCACAGAGCCCCAGATTCTATGTTGTCCTGGAAAGCTTGCAGAGCACTGGGGAAAGGCAGGCAGAGAATTCCCTGATAGAACCTTCTCTGTGCCTGGGAAGCAGAAGTGTTCACATTGCTTCGCAAGAATCGCTTTTGTGCAGAAAACACTAACACGTGTTCAGAAGGAAAGAAAGCACAGAGCCCCACATTTTATGTTGTCCTGGAGAGCTTGCAGAGCACTGGGGAAAGGCAGGCAGAGAATTCCCTGATAGCACCTTCTCTGTGCCTGTTCACATTGCTTCGCAGAATCGCTTTTGTGCAGAAAACAGTAACACTTGTTCAGAATGAAAGAAAGCACAGAGCCCCAGATTCTATGTTGTCCTGGAGAGCTTGCAGAGCACTGGGGAAAGGCAGGCAGAGAATTCCCTGCTAGCACCTTCTCTGTGCCTGGGAAGCAGAAGTGTTCACATTGCTTCGCAAGAATCGCTTTTGTGCAGAAAACACTAACACTTGTTCAGAACGAAAGAAAGCACAGAGGCCCAGATTCTATGTTGTCCTGGAGAGCTTGCAGAGCACTGGGGAAAGGCAGGCAGAGAATTCCCTGCTAGCACCTTCTCTGTGCCTGTTCACATTGCTTCGCAGAATCGCTTTTGTTCAGAAAACAGTAACACTTGTTCAGAACTAAAGAAAGCACAGAGCCCCAGATTCTATGTTGTCCTGGAGAGCTTGCAGAGCACTGGGGAAAGGCAGGCAGAGAATTCCTTGCTAGCACCTTCTCTGTGCCTGGGAAGCAGAAGTGTTCACATTGCTTCGCAGAATCGCTTTTGTGCAGAAAACAGTAACACTTGTTCAGAAGGAAAGAAAGCACAGAGCCCCAGATTCTATGTTGTCTTGGAGAGCTTGCAGAGCACTGGGGAAAGGCAGGCAGAGAATTCCCTGATAGCACCTTCTCTGTGCCTGGGAAGCAGAAGTGTTCACATTGCTTCGCAAGAATCGCTTTTGTGCAGAAAACACTAACACTTGTTCAGAACGAAAGAAAGCACAGAGGCCCAGATTCTATGTTGTCCTGGAGAGCATGCAGAGCACTGGGGAAAGGCAGGCAGAGAATTCCCTGCTAGCACCTTCTCTGTGCCTGTTCACATTGCTTCGCAGAATCGCTTTTGTTCAGAAAACAGTAACACTTGTTCAGAACTAAAGAAAGCACAGAGCCCCAGATTCTATGTTGTCCTGGAGAGCTTGCAGAGCACTGGGGAAAGGCAGGCAGAGAATTCCTTGCTAGCACCTTCTCTGTGCCTGGGAAGCAGAAGTGTTCACATTGCTTCGCAGAATCGCTTTTGTGCAGAAAACAGTAACACTTGTTCAGAAGGAAAGAAAGCACAGAGCCCCAGATTCTATGTTGTCTTGGAGAGCTTGCAGAGCACTGGGGAAAGGCAGGCAGAGAATTCCCTGATAGCACCTTCTCTGTGCCTGGGAAGCAGAAGTGTTCACATTGCTTCGCAAGAATCGCTTTTGTGCAGAAAACAGTAACACTTGTTCAGAAGGAAAGAAAGCACAGAGCCCCAGATTTTATGTTGTCCTGGAGAGCTTGCAGAGCACTGGGGAAAGGCAGGCAGAGAATTCCCTGCTAGCACCTTCTCTGTGCCTGTTCACATTGCTTCGCAGAATCGCTTTTGTGCAGAAAACAGTAACACTTGTTCAGAACGAAAGAAAGCACAGAGCCCCAGATTCTATGTTGTCCTGGAGAGCTTGCAGAGCACTGGGGAAAGGCAGGCAGAGAATTCCTTGCTAGCACCTTCTCTGTGCCTGGGAAGCAGAAGTGTTCACATTGCTTCGCAAGAATCGCTTTTGTGCAGAAAACACTAACACTTGTTCAGAAGGAAAGAAAGCACAGAGCCCCAGATTTTATGTTGTCCTGGAGAGCTTGCAGAGCACTGGGGAAAGGCAGGCAGAGAATTCCTTGCTAGCACCTTCTCTGTGCCTGGGAAGCAGAAGTGTTCACATTGCTTCGCAGAATCGCTTTTGTGCAGAAAATAGTAACACTTGTTCAGAAGGAAAGAAAGCACAGAGCCCCAGATTTTATGTTGTCCTGGAGAGCTTGCAGAGCACTGGGGAAAGGCAGGCAGAGAATTCCTTGCTAGCACCTTCTCTGTGCCTGGGAAGCAGAAGTATTCACATTGCTTCGCAGAATCGCTTTTGTGCAGAAAACAGTAACACTTGTTCAGAACGAAAGAAAGCACAGAGCCCCAGATTCTATGTTGTCCTGGAGAGCTTGCAGAGCACTGGGGAAAGGCAGGCAGAGAATTCCCTGATAGCACCTTCTCTGTGCCTGTTCACATTGCTTCGCAGAATCGCTTTTGTGCAGAAAACACTAACACTTGTTCAGAAGGAAAGAAAGCACAGAGCCCCAGATTCTATGTTGTCCTGGAGAGCTTGCAGAGCACTGGGGAAAGGCAGGCAGAGAATTCCCTGATAGCACCTTCTCTGTGCCTGTTCACATTGCTTCGCAGAATCGCTTTTGTGCAGAAAACAGTAACACTTGTTCAGAAGGAAAGAAAGCACAGAGCCCCAGATTCTATGTTGTCCTGGAGAGCTTGCTGAGCACTGGGGAAAGGCAGGCAGAGAATTCCTTGCTAGCACCTTCTCTGTGCCTGGGAAGCAGAAGTGTTCACATTGCTTCGCAGAATCGCTTTTGTTCAGAAAACAGTAACACTTGTTCAGAACTAAAGAAAGCACAGAGCCCCAGATTCTATGTTGTCCTGGAAAGCTTGCAGAGCACTGGGGAAAGGCAGGCAGAGAATTCCCTGATAGAACCTTCTCTGTGCCTGGGAAGCAGAAGTGTTCACATTGCTTCGCAAGAATCGCTTTTGTGCAGAAAACACTAACACTTGTTCAGAAGGAAAGAAAGCACAGAGCCCCACATTTTATGTTGTCCTGGAGAGCTTGCAGAGCACTGGGGAAAGGCAGGCAGAGAATTCCCTGATAGCACCTTCTCTGTGCCTGTTCACATTGCTTCGCAGAATCGCTTTTGTGCAGAAAACAGTAACACTTGTTCAGAATGAAAGAAAGCACAGAGCCCCAGATTCATGTTGTCCTGGAGAGCTTGCAGAGCACTGGGGAAAGGCAGGCAGAGAATTCCCTGCTAGCACCTTCTCTGTGCCTGGGAAGCAGAAGTGTTCACATTGCTTCGCAAGAATCGCTTTTGTGCAGAAAACAGTAACACTTGTTCAGAACGAAAGAAAGCACAGAGGCCCAGATTCTATGTTGTCCTGGAGAGCTTGCAGAGCACTGGGGAAAGGCAGGCAGAGAATTCCCTGCTAGCACCTTCTCTGTGCCTGTTCACATTGCTTCGCAGAATCGCTTTTGTTCAGAAAACAGTAACACTTGTTCAGAACTAAAGAAAGCACAGAGCCCCAGATTCTATGTTGTCCTGGAGAGCTTGCAGAGCACTGGGGAAAGGCAGGCAGAGAATTCCTTGCTAGCACCTTCTCTGTGCCTGTTCACATTGCTTCGCAGAATCGCTTTTGTTCAGAAAACAGTAACACTTGTTCAGAACTAAAGAAAGCACAGAGCCCCAGATTCTATGTTGTCCTGGAGAGTTTGCAGAGCACTGGGGAAAGGCAGGCATAGAATTCCTTGCTAGCACCTTCTCTGTGCCTGGGAAGCAGAAGTGTTCACATTGCTTCGCAGAATCGCTTTTGTGCAGAAAACAGTAACACTTGTTCAGAAGGAAAGAAAGCACAGAGCCCCAGATTCTATGTTGTCTTGGAGAGCTTGCAGAGCACTGGGGAAAGGCAGGCAGAGAATTCCCTGCTAGCACCTTCTCTGTGCCTGGGAAGCAGAAGTGTTCACATTGCTTCGCAAGAATCGCTTTTGTGCAGAAAACAGTAACACTTGTTCAGAAGGAAAGAAAGCACAGAGCCCCAGATTTTATGTTGTCCTGGAAAGCTTGCAGAGCACTGGGGAAAGGCAGGCAGAGAATTCCCTGCTAGCACCTTCTCTGTGCCTGTTCACATTGCTTCGCAGAATCGCTTTTGTGCAGAAAACAGTAACACTTGTTCAGAACGAAAGAAAGCACAGAGCCCCAGATTCTATGTTGTCCTGGAGAGCTTGCAGAGCACTGGGGAAAGGCAGGCAGAGAATTCCTTGCTAGCACCTTCTCTGTGCCTGGGAAGCAGAAGTGTTCACATTGCTTCGCAAGAATCGCTTTTGTGCAGAAAACACTAACACTTGTTCAGAAGGAAAGAAAGCACAGAGCCCCAGATTTTATGTTGTCCTGGAGAGCTTGCAGAGCACTGGGGAAAGGCAGGCAGAGAATTCCTTGCTAGCACCTTCTCTGTGCCTGGGAAGCAGAAGTATTCACATTGCTTCGCAGAATCGCTTTTGTGCAGAAAACAGTAACACTTGTTCAGAAGGAAAGAAAGCACAGAGCCCCAGATTTTATGTTGTCCTGGAGAGCTTGCAGAGCACTGGGGAAAGGCAGGCAGAGAATTCCTTGCTAGCACCTTCTCTGTGCCTGGGAAGCAGAAGTGTTCACATTGCTTCGCAGAATCGCTTTTGTGCAGAAAACAGTAACACTTGTTCAGAAGGAAAGAAAGCACAGAGCCCCAGATTCTATGTTGTCCTGGAGAGCTTGCAGAGCACTGGGGAAAGGCAGGCAGAGAATTCCCTGATAGCACCTTCTCTGTGCCTGTTCACATTGCTTCGCAGAATCGCTTTTGTGCCGAAAACACTAACACTTGTTAAGAAGGAAAGAAAGCACAGAGCCCCAGATTCTATGTTGTCTTGGAGAGCTTGCAGAGCACTGGGGAAAGGCAGGCAGAGAATTCCCTGCTAGCACCTTCTCTGTGCCTGGGAAGCAGAAGTGTTCACATTGCTTCGCAAGAATCGCTTTTGTGCAGAAAACAGTAACACTTGTTCAGAAGGAAAGAAAGCACAGAGCCCCAGATTTTATGTTGTCCTGGAGAGCTTGCAGAGCACTGGGGAAAGGCAGGCAGAGAATTCCTTGCTAGCACCTTCTTTGTGCCTGGGAAGTAGAAGTGTTCACGTTGCTTCGCAGAATCGCTTTTGTGCAGAAAACAGTAACACTTGTTCAGAAGGAAAGAAAGCACAGAGCCCCAGATTTTATGTTGTCCTGGAGAGCTTGAAGAGCACTGGGGAAAGGCAGGCAGAGAATTCCCTGCTAGCACCTTCTCTGTGCCTGGGAAGCAGAAGTGTTCACATTGCTTCGCAGAATCGCTTTTGTGCAGAAAACACTAACACTTGTTCAGAAGGAAAGAAAGCACAGAACCCCAGATTCTATGTTGTCCTGGAGAGCTTGCAGAGCACTGGGGAAAGGCAGGCAGAGAATTCCCTGCTAGCACCTTCTCTGTGCCTGTTCACATTGCTTCGCAGAATCGCTTTTGTGCAGAAAACAGTAACACTTGTTCAGAAGGAAAGAAAGCACAGAGCCCCAGATTTTATGTTGTCCTGGAGAGCTTGCAGAGCACTGGGGAAAGGCAGGCAGAGAATTCCCTGATAGCACCTTCTCTGTGCCTGTTCACATTGCTTCGCAGAATCGCTTTTGTGCAGAAAACAGTAACACTTGTTCAGAAGGAAAGAAAGCACAGAGCCCCAGATTTTATGTTGTCCTGGAGAGCTTGCAGACCACTGGGGAAAGGCAGGCAGAGAATTCCCTGATAGCACCTTCTCTGTGCCTGGGAAGCAGAAGTGTTCACATTGCTTCGCAAGAATCGCTTTTGTGCAGAAAACACTAACACTTGTTCAGAAGGAAAGAAAGCACAGAGCCCCAGATTCTATGTTGTCCTGGAGAGCTTGCAGAGCACTGGGGAAAGGCAGGCAGAGAATTCCCTGATAGCACCTTCTCTGTGGCTGTTCTCATTGCTTCGCAGAATCGCTTTTGTGCAGAAAACAGTAACACTTGTTCAGAAGGAAAGAAAGCACAGAGCCCCAGATTTTATGTTGTCCTGGAGAGCTTGCAGAGCACTGGGGAAAGGCAGGCAGAGAATTCCCTGATAGCACCTTCTCTGTGCCTGGGAAGCAGAAGTGTTCACATTGCTTCGCAAGAATCGCTTTTGTGCAGAAAACACTAACACTTGTTCAGAAGGAAAGAAAGCACAGAGCCCCAGATTTTATGTTGTCCTGGAGAGCTTGCAGAGCACTGGGGAAAGGCAGGCAGAGAATTCCTTGCTAGCACCTTCTCTGTGCCTGGGAAGCAGAAGTGTTCACATTGCTTCGCAAGAATCGCTTTTGTGCAGAAAACACTAACACTTGTTCAGAAGGAAAGAAAGCACAGAGCCCCAGATTTTATGTTGCCCTGGAGAGCTTGCAGAGCACTGGGGAAAGGCAGGCAGAGAATTCCCTGCTAGCACCTTCTCTGTGCCTGGGAAGCAGAAGTGTTCACATTGCTTCGCAGAATCGCTTTTGTGCAGAAAACAGTAACACTTGTTCAGAAGGAAAGAAAGCACAGAGCCCCAGATTTTATGTTGTCCTGGAGAGCTTGCAGAGCACTGGGGAAAGGCAGGCAGAGAATTCCCTGATAGCACCTTCTCTGTGCCTGTTCACATTGCTTCGCAGAATCGCTTTTGTGCAGAAAACAGTAACACTTGTTCAGAAGGAAAGAAAGCACAGAGCCCCAGATTTTATGTTGTCCTGGAGAGCTTGCAGACCACTGGGGAAAGGCAGGCAGAGAATTCCCTGATAGCACCTTCTCTGTGCCTGGGAAGCAGAAGTGTTCACATTGCTTCGCAAGAATCGCTTTTGTGCAGAAAACAGTAACACTTGTTCAGAAGGAAAGAAAGCACAGAGCCCCAGATTCTATGTTGTCCTGGAGAGCTTGCAGAGCACTGGGGAAAGGCAGGCAGAGAATTCCCTGATAGCACCTTCTCTGTGGCTGTTCTCATTGCTTCGCAGAATCGCTTTTGTGCAGAAAACAGTAACACTTGTTCAGAAGGAAAGAAAGCACAGAGCCCCAGATTTTATGTTGTCCTGGAGAGCTTGCAGAGCACTGGGGAAAGGCAGGCAGAGAATTCCCTGATAGCACCTTCTCTGTGCCTGGGAAGCAGAAGTGTTCACATTGCTTCGCAAGAATCGCTTTTGTGCAGAAAACACTAACACTTGTTCAGAAGGAAAGAAAGCACAGAGCCCCAGATTCTATGTTGTCCTGGAGAGCTTGCAGAGCACTGGGGAAAGGCAGGCAGAGAATTCCCTGATAGCACCTTCTCTGTGCCTGGGAAGCAGAAGTGTTCACATTGCTTCGCAAGAATCGCTTTTGTGCAGAAAACACTAACACTTGTTCAGAAGGAAAGAAAGCACAGAGCCCCAGATTCTATGTTGTCCTGGAGAGCTTGCAGAGCACTGGGGAAAGGCAGGCAGAGAATTCCCTGATAGCACCTTCTCTGTGCCTGTTCACATTGCTTCGCAGAATCGCTTTTGTGCAGAAAACAGTAACACTTGTTCAGAAGGAAAGAAAGCACAGAGCCCCAGATTCTATGTTGTCCTGGAGAGCTTGCAGAGCACTAGGGAAAGGCAGGCAGAGAATTCCCTGATAGCACCTTCTCTGTGGCTGTTCACATTGCTTCGCAGAATCGCTTTTGTGCAGAAAACAGTAACACTTGTTCAGAAGGAAAGAAAGCACAGAGCCCTAGATTTTATGTTGTCCTGGAGAGCTTGCAGAGCACTGGGGAAAGGCAGGCAGAGAATTCCCTGCTAGCACCTTCTCTGTGCCTGGGAAGCAGAAGTGTTCACATTGCTTCGCAAGAATCGCTTTTGTGCAGAAAACACTAACACTTGTTCAGAAGGAAAGAAAGCACAGAGCCCCAGATTTTATGTTGTCCTGGAGAGCTTGCAGAGCACTGGGGAAAGGCAGGCAGAGAATTCCTTGCTAGCACCTTCTCTGTGCCTGGGAAGCAGAAGTGTTCACATTGCTTTGCAAGAATCGCTTTTGTGCAGAAAACACTAACACTTGTTCAGAAGGAAAGAAAGCACAGAGCCCCAGATTTTATGTTGCCCTGGAGAGCTTGCAGAGCACTGGGGAAAGGCAGGCAGAGAATTCCCTGCTAGCACCTTCTCTGTGCCTGGGAAGCAGAAGTGTTCACATTGCTTCGCAGAATCGCTTTTGTGCAGAAAACAGTAACACTTGTTCAGAAGGAAAGAAAGCACAGAGCCCCAGATTCTATGTTGTCCTGGAGAGCTTGCAGAGCACTGGGGAAAGGCAGGCAGAGAATTCCCTGCTAGCACCTTCTCTGTGCCTGGGAAGCAGAAGTGTTCACATTGCTTCGCAAGAATCGCTTTTGTGCAGAAAACACTAACACTTGTTCAGAACGAAAGAAAGCACAGAGGCCCAGATTCTATGTTGTCCTGGAGAGCTTGCAGAGCACTGGGGAAAGGCAGGCAGAGAATTCCCTGCTAGCACCTTCTCTGTGCCTGTTCACATTGCTTCGCAGAATCGCTTTTGTTCAGAAAACAGTAACACTTGTTCAGAAGGAAAGAAAGCACAGAGCCCCAGATTCTATGTTGTCCTGGAAAGCTTGCAGAGCACTGGGGAAAGGCAGGCAGAGAATTCCCTGCTAGCACCTTCTCTGTGCCTGGGAAGCAGAAGTGTTCACATTGCTTCGCAAGAATCGCTTTTGTGCAGAAAACACTAACACTTGTTCAGAAGGAAAGAAAGCACAGAGCCCCAGATTTTATGTTGTCCTGGAGAGCTTGCAGAGCACTGGGGAAAGGCAGGCAGAGAATTCCCTGATAGCACCTTCTCTGTGCCTGTTCACATTGCTTCGTAGAATCGCTTTTGTGCAGAAAACAGTAACACTTGTTCAGAACGAAAGAAAGCACAGAGCCCCAGATTCTATGTTGTCCTGGAGAGCTTGCAGAGCACTGGGGAAAGGCAGGCAGAGAATTCTCTGATAGCACCTTCTCTGTGCCTGTTCACATTGCTTCGCAGATTCGCTTTTGTGCAGAAAACATTAACACTTGTTCAGAAGGAAAGAAAGCACAGAGCCCCAGATTTGCTGTTGTTCTGGAGAGCTTGCAGAGCACTGGGGAAAGGCAGGCAGAGAATTCCTTGCTAGCACCTTCTCTGTGCCTGGGAAGCAGAAGTGTTCACATTGCTTCGCAGAATCGCTTTTGTGCAGAAAATAGTAACACTTGTTCAGAAGGAAAGAAAGCACAGAGCCCCAGATTTTATGTTGTCCTGGAGAGCTTGCAGAGCACTGGGGAAAGGCAGGCAGAGAATTCCTTGCTAGCACCTTCTCTGTGCCTGGGAAGCAGAAGTATTCACATTGCTTCGCAGAATCGCTTTTGTGCAGAAAACAGTAACACTTGTTCAGAACGAAAGAAAGCACAGAGCCCCAGATTCTATGTTGTCCTGGAGAGCTTGCAGAGCACTGGGGAAAGGCAGGCAGAGAATTCCCTGATAGCACCTTCTCTGTGCCTGTTCACATTGCTTCGCAGAATCGCTTTTGTGCAGAAAACAGTAACACTTGTTCAGAAGGAAAGAAAGCACAGAGCCCCAGATTTTATGTTGTCCTGGAGAGCTTGCAGAGCACTGGGGAAAGGCAGGCAGAGAATTCCTTGCTAGCACCTTCTCTGTGCCTGGGAAGCAGAAGTGTTCACATTGCTTCGCAAGAATCGCTTTTGTGCAGAAAACACTAACACTTGTTCAGAAGGAAAGAAAGCACAGAGCCCCAGATTTTATGTTGTCCTGGAGAGCTTGCAGAGCACTGGGGAAAGGCAGGCAGAGAATTCCTTGCTAGCACCTTCTCTGTGCCTGGGAAGCAGAAGTATTCACATTGCTTCGCAGAATCGCTTTTGTGCAGAAAACAGTAACACTTGTTCAGAAGGAAAGAAAGCACAGAGCCCCAGATTCTATGTTGTCCTGGAGAGCTTGCAGAGCACTGGGGAAAGGCAGGCAGAGAATTCCCTGATAGCACCTTCTCTGTGCCTGTTCACATTGCTTCGCAGAATCGCTTTTGTGCAGAAAACAGTAACACTTGTTCAGAAGGAAAGAAAGCACAGAGCCCCAGATTCTATGTTGTCCTGGAGAGCTTGCAGAGCACTAGGGAAAGGCAGGCAGAGAATTCCCTGATAGCACCTTCTCTGTGGCTGTTCACATTGCTTCGCAGAATCGCTTTTGTGCAGAAAACAGTAACACTTGTTCAGAAGGAAAGAAAGCACAGAGCCCTAGATTTTATGTTGTCCTGGAGAGCTTGCAGAGCACTGGGGAAAGGCAGGCAGAGAATTCCCTGCTAGCACCTTCTCTGTGCCTGGGAAGCAGAAGTGTTCACATTGCTTCGCAAGAATCGCTTTTGTGCAGAAAACACTAACACTTGTTCAGAAGGAAAGAAAGCACAGAGCCCCAGATTTTATGTTGTCCTGGAGAGCTTGCAGAGCACTGGGGAAAGGCAGGCAGAGAATTCCTTGCTAGCACCTTCTCTGTGCCTGGGAAGCAGAAGTGTTCACATTGCTTTGCAAGAATCGCTTTTGTGCAGAAAACACTAACACTTGTTCAGAAGGAAAGAAAGCACAGAGCCCCAGATTTTATGTTGCCCTGGAGAGCTTGCAGAGCACTGGGGAAAGGCAGGCAGAGAATTCCCTGCTAGCACCTTCTCTGTGCCTGGGAAGCAGAAGTGTTCACATTGCTTCGCAGAATCGCTTTTGTGCAGAAAACAGTAACACTTGTTCAGAAGGAAAGAAAGCACAGAGCCCCAGATTCTATGTTGTCCTGGAGAGCTTGCAGAGCACTGGGGAAAGGCAGGCAGAGAATTCCCTGCTAGCACCTTCTCTGTGCCTGGGAAGCAGAAGTGTTCACATTGCTTCGCAAGAATCGCTTTTGTGCAGAAAACACTAACACTTGTTCAGAACGAAAGAAAGCACAGAGGCCCAGATTCTATGTTGTCCTGGAGAGCTTGCAGAGCACTGGGGAAAGGCAGGCAGAGAATTCCCTGCTAGCACCTTCTCTGTGCCTGTTCACATTGCTTCGCAGAATCGCTTTTGTTCAGAAAACAGTAACACTTGTTCAGAAGGAAAGAAAGCACAGAGCCCCAGATTCTATGTTGTCCTGGAAAGCTTGCAGAGCACTGGGGAAAGGCAGGCAGAGAATTCCCTGCTAGCACCTTCTCTGTGCCTGGGAAGCAGAAGTGTTCACATTGCTTCGCAAGAATCGCTTTTGTGCAGAAAACACTAACACTTGTTCAGAAGGAAAGAAAGCACAGAGCCCCAGATTTTATGTTGTCCTGGAGAGCTTGCAGAGCACTGGGGAAAGGCAGGCAGAGAATTCCCTGATAGCACCTTCTCTGTGCCTGTTCACATTGCTTCGTAGAATCGCTTTTGTGCAGAAAACAGTAACACTTGTTCAGAACGAAAGAAAGCACAGAGCCCCAGATTCTATGTTGTCCTGGAGAGCTTGCAGAGCACTGGGGAAAGGCAGGCAGAGAATTCTCTGATAGCACCTTCTCTGTGCCTGTTCACATTGCTTCGCAGATTCGCTTTTGTGCAGAAAACATTAACACTTGTTCAGAAGGAAAGAAAGCACAGAGCCCCAGATTTGCTGTTGTTCTGGAGAGCTTGCAGAGCACTGGGGAAAGGCAGGCAGAGAATTCCTTGCTAGCACCTTCTCTGTGCCTGGGAAGCAGAAGTGTTCACATTGCTTCGCAGAATCGCTTTTGTGCAGAAAATAGTAACACTTGTTCAGAAGGAAAGAAAGCACAGAGCCCCAGATTTTATGTTGTCCTGGAGAGCTTGCAGAGCACTGGGGAAAGGCAGGCAGAGAATTCCTTGCTAGCACCTTCTCTGTGCCTGGGAAGCAGAAGTATTCACATTGCTTCGCAGAATCGCTTTTGTGCAGAAAACAGTAACACTTGTTCAGAACGAAAGAAAGCACAGAGCCCCAGATTCTATGTTGTCCTGGAGAGCTTGCAGAGCACTGCGGAAAGGCAGGCAGAGAATTCCCTGATAGCACCTTCTCTGTGCCTGTTCACATTGCCTCGCAGAATCGCTTTTGTGCAGAAAACAGTAACACTTGTTCAGAAGGAAAGAAAGCACAGAGCCCCAGATTTTATGTTGTCCTGGAGAGCTTGCAGAGCACTGGGGAAAGGCAGGCAGAGAATTCCTTGCTAGCACCTTCTCTGTGCCTGGGAAGCAGAAGTGTTCACATTGCTTCGCAAGAATCGCTTTTGTGCAGAAAACACTAACACTTGTTCAGAAGGAAAGAAAGCACAGAGCCCCAGATTTTATGTTGTCCTGGAGAGCTTGCAGAGCACTGGGGAAAGGCAGGCACAGAATTCCCTGATAGCACCTTCTCTGTGCCTGTTCACATTGCTTCGCAGAATCGCTTTTCTGCAGAAAACACTAACACTTGTTCAGAACGAAAGAAAGCACAGAGGCCCAGATTCTATGTTGTCCTGGAGAGCTTGCAGAGCACTGGGGAAAGGCAGGCAGAGAATTCCCTGCTAGCACCTTCTCTGTGCCTGTTCACATTGCTTCGCTGAATCGCTTTTGTGCAGAAAACAGTAACACTTGTTCAGAAGGAAAGAAAGCACAGAGCCCCAGATTCTATGTTGTCCTGGAAAGCTTGCAGAGCACTGGGGAAAGGCAGGCAGAGAATTCCCTGCTAGCACCTTCTCTGTGCCTGGGAAGCAGAAGTGTTCACATTGCTTCGCAAGAATCGCTTTTGTGCAGAAAACAGTAACACTTGTTCAGAACGAAAGAAAGCACAGAGCCCCAGATTTTATGTTGTCCTGGAGAGCTTGCAGAGCACTGGGGAAAGGCAGGCAGAGAATTCCCTGATAGCACCTTCTCTGTGCCTGTTCACATTGCTTCGCAGAATCGCTTTTGTTCAGAAAACAGTAACACTTGTTCAGAAGGAAAGAAAGCACAGAGCCCCAGATTCTATGTTGTCCTGGAGAGCTTGCAGAGCACTGGGGAAAGGCAGGCAGAGAATTCTCTGATAGCACCTTCTCTGTGCCTGTTCACATTGCTTCGCAGATTCGCTTTTGTGCAGAAAACATTAACACTTGTTCAGAAGGAAAGAAAGCACAGAGCCCCAGATTTGCTGTTGTCCTGGAGAGTTTGCAGAGCACTGGGGAAAGGCAGGCAGAGAATTCCTTGCTAGCACCTTCTCTGTGCCTGGGAAGCAGAAGTGTTCACATTGCTTCGCAGAATCGCTTTTGTGCAGAAAACAGTAACACTTGTTCAGAAGGAAAGAAAGCACAGAGCCCCAGATTCTATGTTGTCCTGGAGAGCTTGCAGAGCACTGGGGAAAGGCAGGCAGAGAATTCCTTGCTAGCACCTTCTCTGTGCCTGGGAAGCAGAAGTGTTCACATTGCTTCGCAGAATCGCTTTTGTGCAGAAAATAGTAACACTTGTTCAGAAGGAAAGAAAGCACAGAGCCCCAGATTTTATGTTGTCCTGGAGAGCTTGCAGAGCACTGGGGAAAGGCAGGCAGAGAATTCCCTGCTAGCACCTTCTCTGTGCCTGGGAAGCAGAAGTGTTCACATTGCTTTGCAGAATCGCTTTTGTGCAGAAAACAGTAACACTTGTTCAGAAGGAAAGAAAGCACAGAGCCCCAGATTTTATGTTGTCCTGGAGAGCTTGCAGACCACTGGGGAAAGGCAGGCAGAGAATTCCCTGATAGCACCTTCTCTGTGCCTGTTCACATTGCTTCGCAGAATCGCTTTTGTGCAGAAAACAGTAACACTTGTTCAGAAGGAAAGAAAGCACAGAGCCCCAGATTTTATGTTGTCCTGGAGAGCTTGCAGAGCACTGGGGAAAGGCAGGCAGAGAATTCCCTGATAGCACCTTCTCTGTGCCTGGGAAGCAGAAGTGTTCACATTGCTTCGCAAGAATCGCTTTTGTGCAGAAAACACTAACACTTGTTCAGAAGGAAAGAAAGCACAGAGCCCCAGATTTTATGTTGTCCTGGAGAGCTTGCAGAGCACTGGGGAAAGGCAGGCAGAGAATTCCTTGCTAGCACCTTCTCTGTGCCTGGGAAGCAGAAGTGTTCACATTGCTTCGCAAGAATCGCTTTTGTGCAGAAAACAGTAACACTTGTTCAGAAGGAAAGAAAGCACAGAGCCCCAGATTCTATGTTGTCCTGGAGAGCTTGCAGAGCACTGGGGAAAGGCAGGCAGAGAATTCCCTGATAGCACCTTCTCTGTGCCTGTTCACATTGCTTCGCAGAATCGCTTTTGTGCAGAAAACAGTAACACTTGTTCAGAAGGAAAGAAAGCACAGAGCCCCAGATTCTATGTTGTCCTGGAGAGCTTGCAGAGCACTAGGGAAAGGCAGGCAGAGAATTCCCTGATAGCACCTTCTCTGTGGCTGTTCACATTGCTTCGCAGAATCGCTTTTGTGCAGAAAACAGTAACACTTGTTCAGAAGGAAAGAAAGCACAGAGCCCCAGATTTTATGTTGTCCTGGAGAGCTTGCAGAGCACTGGGGAAAGGCAGGCAGAGAATTCCCTGCTAGCACCTTCTCTGTGCCTGGGAAGCAGAAGTGTTCACATTGCTTCGCAAGAATCGCTTTTGTGCAGAAAACAGTAACACTTGTTCAGAAGGAAAGAAAGCACAGAGCCCCAGATTTTATGTTGTCCTGGAGAGCTTGCAGAGCACTGGGGAAAGGCAGGCAGAGAATTCCCTGCTAGCACCTTCTCTGTGCCTGGGAAGCAGAAGTGTTCACATTGCTTCGCAAGAATCGCTTTTGTGCAGAAAACACTAACACTTGTTCAGAAGGAAAGAAAGCACAGAGCCCCAGATTTTATGTTGTCCTGGAGAGCTTGCAGAGCACTGGGGAAAGGCAGGCAGAGAATTCCTTGCTAGCACCTTCTCTGTGCCTGGGAAGCAGAAGTGTTCACATTGCTTCGCAAGAATCGCTTTTGTGCAGAAAACACTAACACTTGTTCAGAAGGAAAGAAAGCACAGAGCCCCAGATTTTATGTTGCCCTGGAGAGCTTGCAGAGCACTGGGGAAAGGCAGGCAGAGAATTCCCTGATAGCACCTTCTCTGTGCCTGGGAAGCAGAAGTGTTCACATTGCTTCGCAGAATCGCTTTTGTGCAGAAAACAGTAACACTTGTTCAGAACGAAAGAAAGCACAGAGGCCCAGATTCTATGTTGTCCTGGAGAGCTTGCAGAGCACTGGGGAAAGGCAGGCAGAGAATTCCCTGCTAGCACCTTCTCTGTGCCTGTTCACATTGCTTCGCAGAATCGCTTTTGTTCAGAAAACAGTAACACTTGTTCAGAAGGAAAGAAAGCACAGAGCCCCAGATTCTATGTTGTCCTGGAAAGCTTGCAGAGCACTGGGGAAAGGCAGGCAGAGAATTCCCTGATAGCACCTTCTCTGTGCCTGGGAAGCAGAAGTGTTCACATTGCTTCGCAAGAATCGCTTTTGTGCAGAAAACACTAACACTTGTTCAGAAGGAAAGAAAGCACAGAGCCCCAGATTTTATGTTGTCCTGGAGAGCTTGCAGAGCACTGGGGAAAGGCAGGCAGAGAATTCCCTGATAGCACCTTCTCTTTGCCTGTTCACATTGCTTCGCAGAATCGCTTTTGTGCAGAAAACAGTAACACTTGTTCAGAACGAAAGAAAGCACAGAGCCCCAGATTCTATGTTGTCCTGGAGAGCTTGCAGAGCACTGGGGAAAGGCAGGCAGAGAATTCTCTGATAGCACCTTCTCTGTGCCTGTTCACATTGCTTCGCAGATTCGCTTTTGTGCAGAAAACATTAACACTTGTTCAGAAGGAAAGAAAGCACAGAGCCCCAGATTTGCTGTTGTCCTGGAGAGTTTGCAGAGCACTGGGGAAAGGCAGGCAGAGAATTCCTTGCTAGCACCTTCTCTGTGCCTGGGAAGCAGAAGTGTTCACATTGCTTCGCAGAATCGCTTTTGTGCAGAAAATAGTAACACTTGTTCAGAAGGAAAGAAAGCACAGAGCCCCAGATTTTATGTTGTCCTGGAGAGCTTGCAGAGCACTGGGGAAAGGCAGGCAGAGAATTCCTTGCTAGCACCTTCTCTGTGCCTGGGAAGCAGAAGTATTCACATTGCTTCGCAGAATCGCTTTTGTGCAGAAAACAGTAACACTTGTTCAGAAGGAAAGAAAGCACAGAGCCCCAGATTCTATGTTGTCCTGGAGAGCTTGCAGAGCACTAGGGAAAGGCAGGCAGAGAATTCCCTGCTAGCACCTTCTCTGTGCCTGTTCACATTGCTTCGCAGAATCGCTTTTGTTCAGAAAACAGTAACACTTGTTCAGAAGGAAAGAAAGCACAGAGCCCCAGATTTTATGTTGTCCTGGAGAGCTTGCAGAGCACTGGGGAAAGGCAGGCAGAGAATTCCTTGCTAGCACCTTCTCTGTGCCTGGGAAGCAGAAGTGTTCACATTGCTTCGCAAGAATCGCTTTTGTGCAGAAAACAGTAACACTTGTTCAGAAGGAAAGAAAGCACAGAGCCCCAGATTTTATGTTGTCCTGGAGAGCTTGCAGAGCACTGGGGAAAGGCAGGCAGAGAATTCCTTGCTAGCACCTTCTCTGTGCCTGGGAAGCAGAAGTGTTCACATTGCTTCGCAAGAATCGCTTTTGTGCAGAAAACACTAACACTTGTTCAGAAGGAAAGAAAGCACAGAGCCCCAGATTTTATGTTGCCCTGGAGAGCTTGCAGAGCACTGGGGAAAGGCAGGCAGAGAATTCCCTGCTAGCACCTTCTCTGTGCCTGGGAAGCAGAAGTGTTCACGTTGCTTCGCAGAATCGCTTTTGTGCAGAAAACAATAACACTTGTTCAGAAGGAAAGAAAGCACAGAGCCCCAGATTCTATGTTGTCCTGGAGAGCTTGCAGAGCACTGGGGAAAGGCAGGCAGAGATTTCCCTGCTAGCACCTTCTCTGTGCCTGGGAAGCAGAAGTGTTCACATTGCTTCGCAAGAATCGCTTTTGTGCAGAAAACACTAACACTTGTTCAGAAGGAAAGAAAGCACAGAGCCCCAGATTTTATGTTGCCCTGGAGAGCTTGCAGAGCACTGGGGAAAGGCAGGCAGAGAATTCCCTGATAGCACCTTCTCTGTGCCTGTTCACATTGCTTCGCAGAATCGCTTTTGTGCAGAAAACAGTAACACTTGTTCAGAAGGAAAGAAAGCACAGAGCCCCAGATTCTATGTTGTCCTGGAGAGCTTGCAGAGCACTAGGGAAAGGCAGGCAGAGAATTCCCTGATAGCACCTTCTCTGTGCCTGTTCACATTGCTTCGCAGAATCGCTTTTGTTCAGAAAACAGTAACACTTGTTCAGAAGGAAAGAAAGCACAGAGCCCCAGATTTTATGTTGTCCTGGAGAGCTTGCAGAGCACTGGGGAAAGGCAGGCAGAGAATTCCTTGCTAGCACCTTCTCTGTGCCTGGGAAGCAGAAGTGTTCACATTGCTTCGCAAGAATCGCTTTTGTGCAGAAAACAGTAACACTTGTTCAGAAGGAAAGAAAGCACAGAGCCCCAGATTTTATGTTGTCCTGGAGAGCTTGCAGAGCACTGGGGAAAGGCAGGCAGAGAATTCCTTGCTAGCACCTTCTCTGTGCCTGGGAAGCAGAAGTGTTCACATTGCTTCGCAAGAATCGCTTTTGTGCAGAAAACACTAACACTTGTTCAGAAGGAAAGAAAGCACAGAGCCCCAGATTTTATGTTGCCCTGGAGAGCTTGCAGAGCACTGGGGAAAGGCAGGCAGAGAATTCCCTGCTAGCACCTTCTCTGTGCCTGGGAAGCAGAAGTGTTCACGTTGCTTCGCAGAATCGCTTTTGTGCAGAAAACAATAACACTTGTTCAGAAGGAAAGAAAGCACAGAGCCCCAGATTCTATGTTGTCCTGGAGAGCTTGCAGAGGACTGGGGAAAGGCAGGCAGAGATTTCCCTGCTAGCACCTTCTCTGTGCCTGGGAAGCAGAAGTGTTCACATTGCTTCGCAAGAATCGCTTTTGTGCAGAAAACACTAACACTTGTTCAGAAGGAAAGAAAGCACAGAGCCCCAGATTTTATGTTGCCCTGGAGAGCTTGCAGAGCACTGGGGAAAGGCAGGCAGAGAATTCCCTGATAGCACCTTCTCTGTGCCTGTTCACATTGCTTCGCAGAATCGCTTTTGTGCAGAAAACAGTAACACTTGTTCAGAAGGAAAGAAAGCACAGAGCCCCAGATTCTATGTTGTCCTGGAGAGCTTGCAGAGCACTAGGGAAAGGCAGGCAGAGAATTCCCTGATAGCACCTTCTCTGTGCCTGTTCACATTGCTTCGCAGAATCGCTTTTGTTCAGAAAACAGTAACACTTGTTCAGAAGGAAAGAAAGCACAGAGCCCCAGATTTTATGTTGTCCTGGAGAGCTTGCAGAGCACTGGGGAAAGGCAGGCAGAGAATTCCTTGCTAGCACCTTCTCTGTGCCTGGGAAGCAGAAGTGTTCACATTGCTTCGCAAGAATCGCTTTTGTGCAGAAAACAGTAACACTTGTTCAGAAGGAAAGAAAGCACAGAGCCCCAGATTTTATGTTGTCCTGGAGAGCTTGCAGAGCACTGGGGAAAGGCAGGCAGAGAATTCCTTGCTAGCACCTTCTCTGTGCCTGGGAAGCAGAAGTGTTCACATTGCTTCGCAAGAATCGCTTTTGTGCAGAAAACACTAACACTTGTTCAGAAGGAAAGAAAGCACAGAGCCCCAGATTTTATGTTGCCCTGGAGAGCTTGCAGAGCACTGGGGAAAGGCAGGCAGAGAATTCCCTGCTAGCACCTTCTCTGTGCCTGGGAAGCAGAAGTGTTCACGTTGCTTCGCAGAACCGCTTTTGTGCAGAAAACAATAACACTTGTTCAGAAGGAAAGAAAGCACAGAGCCCCAGATTCTATGTTGTCCTGGAGAGCTTGCAGAGCACTGGGGAAAGGCAGGCAGAGATTTCCCTGCTAGCACCTTCTCTGTGCCTGGGAAGCAGAAGTGTTCACATTGCTTCGCAAGAATCGCTTTTGTGCAGAAAACACTAACACTTGTTCAGAACGAAAGAAAGCACAGAGGCCCAGATTCTATGTTGTCCTGGAGAGCTTGCAGAGCACTGGGGAAAGGCAGGCAGAGAATTCCCTGCTAGCACCTTCTCTGTGCCTGTTCACATTGCTTCGCAGAATCGCTTTTGTTCAGAAAACAGTAACACTTGTTCAGAAGGAAAGAAAGCACAGAGCCCCAGATTCTATGTTGTCCTGGAAAGCTTGCAGAGCACTGGGGAAAGGCAGGCAGAGAATTCCTTGCTAGCACCTTCTCTGTGCCTGGGAAGCAGAAGTGTTCACATTGCTTCGCAAGAATCGCTTTTGTGCAGAAAACACTAACACTTGTTCAGAAGGAAAGAAAGCACAGAGCCCCAGATTTTATGTTGTCCTGGAGAGCTTGCAGAGCACTGGGGAAAGGCAGGCAGAGAATTCCCTGATAGCACCTTCTCTGTGCCTGTTCACATTGCTTCGCAGAAACGCTTTTGTGCAGAAAACAGTAACACTTGTTCAGAACGAAAGAAAGCACAGAGCCCCAGATTCTATGTTGTCCTGGAGAGCTTGCAGAGCACTGGGGAAAGGCAGGCAGAGAATTCTCTGATAGCACCTTCTCTGTGCCTGTTCACATTGCTTCGCAGATTCGCTTTTGTGCAGAAAACATTAACACTTGTTCAGAAGGAAAGAAAGCACAGAGCCCCAGATTTTATGTTGTCCTGGAGAGTTTGCAGAGCACTGGGGAAAGGCAGGCAGAGAATTCCTTGCTAGCACCTTCTCTGTGCCTGGGAAGCAGAAGTGTTCACATTGCTTCGCAGAATCGCTTTTGTGCAGAAAATAGTAACACTTGTTCAGAAGGAAAGAAAGCACAGAGCCCCAGATTTTATGTTGTCCTGGAGAGCTTGCAGAGCACTGGGGAAAGGCAGGCAGAGAATTCCTTGCTAGCACCTTCTCTGTGCCTGGGAAGCAGAAGTATTCACATTGCTTCGCAGAATCGCTTTTGTGCAGAAAACAGTAACACTTGTTCAGAACGAAAGAAAGCACAGAGCCCCAGATTCTATGTTGTCCTGGAGAGCTTGCAGAGCACTGGGGAAAGGCAGGCAGAGAATTCCCTGATAGCACCTTCTCTGTGCCTGTTCACATTGCTTCGCAGAATCGCTTTTGTGCAGAAAACAGTAACACTTGTTCAGAAGGAAAGAAAGCACAGAGCCCCAGATTTTATGTTGTCCTGGAGAGCTTGCAGAGCACTGGGGAAAGGCAGGCAGAGAATTCCTTGCTAGCACCTTCTCTGTGCCTGGGAAGCAGAAGTGTTCACATTGCTTCGCAAGAATCGCTTTTGTGCAGAAAACACTAACACTTGTTCAGAAGGAAAGAAAGCACAGAGCCCCAGATTTTATGTTGTCCTGGAGAGCTTGCAGAGCACTGGGGAAAGGCAGGCACAGAATTCCCTGATAGCACCTTCTCTGTGCCTGTTCACATTGCTTCGCAGAATCGCTTTTGTTCAGAAAACAGTAACACTTGTTCAGAACTAAAGAAAGCACAGAGCCCCAGATTCTATGTTGTCCTGGAGAGCTTGCAGAGCACTGGGGAAAGGCAGGCAGAGAATTCCCTGCTAGCACCTTCTCTGTGCCTGGGAAGCAGAAGTGTTCACATTGCTTCGCAAGAATCGCTTTTGTGCAGAAAACAATAACACTTGTTCAGAAGGAAAGAAAGCACAGAGCCCCAGATTTTATGTTGTCCTGGAGAGCTTGCAGAGCACTGGGGAAAGGCAGGCAGAGAATTCCTTGCTAGCACCTTCTCTGTGCCTGGGAAGCAGAAGTGTTCACATCGCTTCGCAAGAATCGCTTTTGTGCAGAAAACACTAACACTTGTTCAGAAGGAAAGAAAGCACAGAGCCCCAGATTTGCTGTTGTCCTGGAGAGTTTGCAGAGCACTGGGGAAAGGCAGGCAGAGAATTCCTTGCTAGCACCTTCTCTGTGCCTGGGAAGCAGAAGTGTTCACATTGCTTCGCAGAATCGCTTTTGTGCAGAAAACAGTAACACTTGTTCAGAAGGAAAGAAAGCACAGAGCCCCAGATTTTATGTTGTCCTGGAGAGCTTGCAGAGCACTGGGGAAAGGCAGGCAGAGAATTCCTTGCTAGCAACTTCTCTGTGCCTGGGAAGCAGAAGTGTTCACATTGCTTCGCAGAATCGCTTTTGTGCAGAAAATAGTAACACTTGTTCAGAAGGAAAGAAAGCACAGAGCCCCAGATTTTATGTTGTCCTGGAGAGCTTGCAGAGCACTGGGGAAAGGCAGGCAGAGAATTCCTTGCTAGCACCTTCTCTGTGCCTGGGAAGCAGAAGTATTCACATTGCTTCGCAGAATCGCTTTTGTGCAGAAAACAGTAACACTTGTTCAGAAGGAAAGAAAGCACAGAGCCCCAGATTCTATGTTGTCCTGGAGAGCTTGCAGAGCACTGGGGAAAGGCAGGCAGAGAATTCCCTGCTAGCACCTTCTCTGTGCCTGGGAAGCAGAAGTGTTCACATTGCTTCGCAAGAATCGCTTTTGTGCAGAAAACACTAACACTTGTTCAGAACGAAAGAAAGCACAGAGGCCCAGATTCTATGTTGTCCTGGAGAGCTTGCAGAGCACTGGGGAAAGGCAGGCAGAGAATTCCCTGCTAGCACCTTCTCTGTGCCTGTTCACATTGCTTCGCAGAATCGCTTTTGTTCAGAAAACAGTAACACTTGTTCAGAAGGAAAGAAAGCACAGAGCCCCAGATTCTATGTTGTCCTGGAAAGCTTGCAGAGCACTGGGGAAAGGCAGGCAGAGAATTCCCTGCTAGCACCTTCTCTGTGCCTGGGAAGCAGAAGTGTTCACATTGCTTCGCAAGAATCGCTTTTGTGCAGAAAACAGTAACACTTGTTCAGAACGAAAGAAAGCACAGAGCCCCAGATTTTATGTTGTCCTGGAGAGCTTGCAGAGCACTGGGGAAAGGCAGGCAGAGAATTCCCTGATAGCACCTTCTCTGTGCCTATTCACATTGCTTCGCAGAATCGCTTTTGTGCAGAAAACAGTAACACTTGTTCAGAAGGAAAGAAAGCACAGAGCCCCAGATTTTATGTTGTCCTGGAGAGCTTGCAGAGCACTGGGGAAAGGCAGGCAGAGAATTCCTTGCTAGCACCTTCTCTGTGCCTGGGAAGCAGAAGTGTTCACATCGCTTCGCAAGAATCGCTTTTGTGCAGAAAACACTAACACTTGTTCAGAAGGAAAGAAAGCACAGAGCCCCAGATTTGCTGTTGTCCTGGAGAGTTTGCAGAGCACTGGGGAAAGGCAGGCAGAGAATTCCTTGCTAGCACCTTCTCTGTGCCTGGGAAGCAGAAGTGTTCACATTGCTTCGCAGAATCGCTTTTGTGTAGAAAACAGTAACACTTGTTCAGAAGGAAAGAAAGCACAGAGCCCCAGATTTTATGTTGTCCTGGAGAGCTTGCAGAGCACTGGGGAAAGGCAGGCAGAGAATTCCTTGCTAGCAACTTCTCTGTGCCTGGGAAGCAGAAGTGTTCACATTGCTTCGCAGAATCGCTTTTGTGCAGAAAATAGTAACACTTGTTCAGAAGGAAAGAAAGCACAGAGCCCCAGATTTTATGTTGTCCTGGAGAGCTTGCAGAGCACTGGGGAAAGGCAGGCAGAGAATTCCTTGCTAGCACCTTCTCTGTGCCTGGGAAGCAGAAGTATTCACAATGCTTCGCAGAATCGCTTTTGTGCAGAAAACAGTAACACTTGTTCAGAACGAAAGAAAGCACAGAGCCCCAGATTCTATGTTGTCCTGGAGAGCTTGCAGAGCACTGGGGAAAGGCAGGCAGAGAATTCCCTGCTAGCACCTTCTCTGTGCCTGGGAAGCAGAAGTGTTCACATTGCTTCGCAAGAATCGCTTTTGTGCAGAAAACACTAACACTTGTTCAGAACGAAAGAAAGCACAGAGGCCCAGATTCTATGTTGTCCTGGAGAGCTTGCAGAGCACTGGGGAAAGGCAGGCAGAGAATTCCCTGCTAGCACCTTCTCTGTGCCTGTTCACATTGCTTCGCAGAATCGCTTTTGTTCAGAAAACAGTAACACTTGTTCAGAAGGAAAGAAAGCACAGAGCCCCAGATTCTATGTTGTCCTGGAAAGCTTGCAGAGCACTGGGGAAAGGCAGGCAGAGAATTCCCTGCTAGCACCTTCTCTGTGCCTGGGAAGCAGAAGTGTTCACATTGCTTCGCAAGAATCGCTTTTGTGCAGAAAACAGTAACACTTGTTCAGAACGAAAGAAAGCACAGAGCCCCAGATTTTATGTTGTCCTGGAGAGCTTGCAGAGCACTGGGGAAAGGCAGGCAGAGAATTCCCTGATAGCACCTTCTCTGTGCCTATTCACATTGCTTCGCAGAATCGCTTTTGTGCAGAAAACAGTAACACTTGTTCAGAAGGAAAGAAAGCACAGAGCCCCAGATTTTATGTTGTCCTGGAGAGCTTGCAGAGCACTGGGGAAAGGCAGGCAGAGAATTCCTTGCTAGCACCTTCTCTGTGCCTGGGAAGCAGAAGTGTTCACATCGCTTCGCAAGAATCGCTTTTGTGCAGAAAACACTAACACTTGTTCAGAAGGAAAGAAAGCACAGAGCCCCAGATTTGCTGTTGTCCTGGAGAGTTTGCAGAGCACTGGGGAAAGGCAGGCAGAGAATTCCTTGCTAGCACCTTCTCTGTGCCTGGGAAGCAGAAGTGTTCACATTGCTTCGCAGAATCGCTTTTGTGTAGAAAACAGTAACACTTGTTCAGAAGGAAAGAAAGCACAGAGCCCCAGATTTTATGTTGTCCTGGAGAGCTTGCAGAGCACTGGGGAAAGGCAGGCAGAGAATTCCTTGCTAGCAACTTCTCTGTGCCTGGGAAGCAGAAGTGTTCACATTGCTTCGCAGAATCGCTTTTGTGCAGAAAATAGTAACACTTGTTCAGAAGGAAAGAAAGCACAGAGCCCCAGATTTTATGTTGTCCTGGAGAGCTTGCAGAGCACTGGGGAAAGGCAGGCAGAGAATTCCTTGCTAGCACCTTCTCTGTGCCTGGGAAGCAGAAGTATTCACAATGCTTCGCAGAATCGCTTTTGTGCAGAAAACAGTAACACTTGTTCAGAACGAAAGAAAGCACAGAGCCCCAGATTCTATGTTGTCCTGGAGAGCTTGCAGAGCACTGGGGAAAGGCAGGCAGAGAATTCCCTGCTAGCACCTTCTCTGTGCCTGGGAAGCAGAAGTGTTCACATTGCTTCGCAAGAATCGCTTTTGTGCAGAAAACACTAACACTTGTTCAGAACGAAAGAAAGCACAGAGGCCCAGATTCTATGTTGTCCTGGAGAGCTTGCAGAGCACTGGGGAAAGGCAGGCAGAGAATTCCCTGCTAGCACCTTCTCTGTGCCTGTTCACATTGCTTCGCAGAATCGCTTTTGTTCAGAAAACAGTAACACTTGTTCAGAAGGAAAGAAAGCACAGAGCCCCAGATTCTATGTTGTCCTGGAAAGCTTGCAGAGCACTGGGGAAAGGCAGGCAGAGAATTCCCTGCTAGCACCTTCTCTGTGCCTGGGAAGCAGAAGTGTTCACATTGCTTCGCAAGAATCGCTTTTGTGCAGAAAACAGTAACACTTGTTCAGAACGAAAGAAAGCACAGAGCCCCAGATTTTATGTTGTCCTGGAGAGCTTGCAGAGCACTGGGGAAAGGCAGGCAGAGAATTCCCTGATAGCACCTTCTCTGTGCCTATTCACATTGCTTCGCAGAATCGCTTTTGTGCAGAAAACAGTAACACTTGTTCAGAACGAAAGAAAGCACAGAGCCCCAGATTCTATGTTGTCCTGGAGAGCTTGCAGAGCACTGGGGAAAGGCAGGCAGAGAATTCTCTGATAGCACCTTCTCTGTGCCTGTTCACATTGCTTCGCAGATTCGCTTTTGTGCAGAAAACATTAACACTTGTTCAGAAGGAAAGAAAGCACAGAGCCCCAGATTTGCTGTTGTCCTGGAGAGTTTGCAGAGCACTGGGGAAAGGCAGGCAGAGAATTCCTTGCTAGCACCTTCTCTGTGCCTGGGAAGCAGAAGTGTTCACATTGCTTCGCAGAATCGCTTTTGTGCAGAAAATAGTAACACTTGTTCAGAAGGAAAGAAAGCACAGAGCCCCAGATTTTATGTTGTCCTGGAGAGCTTGCAGAGCACTGGGGAAAGGCAGGCAGAGAATTCCCTGATAGCACCTTCTCTGTGCCTGTTCACATTGCTTCGCAGAATCGCTTTTGTGCAGAAAACAGTAACAGTTGTTCAGAAGGAAAGAAAGCACAGAGCCCCAGATTCTATGTTGTCTTGGAGAGCTTGCAGAGCACTGGGGAAAGGCAGGCAGAGAATTCCCTGCTAGCACCTTCTCTGTGCCTGGGAAGCAGAAGTGTTCACATTGCTTCGCAGAATCGCTTTTGTGCAGAAAACAGTAACACTTGTTCAGAACGAAAGAAAGCACAGAGCCCCAGATTTTATGTTGTCCTGGAGAGCTTGAAGAGCACTGGGGAAAGGCAGGCAGAGAATTCCCTGCTAGCACCTTCTCTGTGCCTGGGAAGCAGAAGTGTTCACATTGCTTCGCAGAATCGCTTTTGTGCAGAAAACAGTAACACTTGTTCAGAAGGAAAGAAAGCACAGAGCCCCACATTTTATGTTGTCCTGGAGAGCTTGCAGAGCACTGGGGAAAGGCAGGCAGAGAATTCCCTGATAGCACCTTCTCTGTGCCTGTTCACATTGCCTCGCAGAATCGCTTTTGTGCAGAAAACAGTAACACTTGTTCAGAAGGAAAGAAAGCACAGAGCCCCAGATTTTATGTTGTCCTGGAGAGCTTGCAGACCACTGGGGAAAGGCAGGCAGAGAATTCCCTGATAGCACCTTCTCTGTGCCTGGGAAGCAGAAGTGTTCACATTGCTTCGCAAGAATCGCTTTTGTGCAGAAAACACTAACACTTGTTCAGAAGGAAAGAAAGCACAGAGCCCCAGATTTGCTGTTGTCCTGGAGAGCTTGCAGAGCACTGGGGAAAGGCAGGCAGAGAATTCCTTGCTAGCACCTTCTCTGTGCCTGGGAAGCAGAAGTGTTCACATTGCTTCGCAGAATCGCTTTTGTGCAGAAAACAGTAACAGTTGTTCAGAAGGAAAGAAAGCACAGAGCCCCAGATTCTATGTTGTCTTGGAGAGCTTGCAGAGCACTGGGGAAAGGCAGGCAGAGAATTCCCTGATAGCACCTTCTCTGTGCCTGGGAAGCAGAAGTGTTCACATTGCTTCGCAAGAATCGCTTTTGTGCAGAAAACAGTAACACTTGTTCAGAAGGAAAGAAAGCACAGAGCCCCAGATTTTATGTTGTCCTGGAGAGCTTGCAGAGCACTGGGGAAAGGCAGGCAGAGAATTCCCTGATAGCACCTTCTCTGTGCCTGTTCACATTGCTTCGCAGAATCGCTTTTGTGCAGAAAACAGTAACACTTGTTCAGAACGAAAGAAAGCACAGAGCCCCAGATTCTATGTTGTCCTGGAGAGCTTGCAGAGCACTGGGGAAAGGCAGGCAGAGAATTCTCTGATAGCACCTTCTCTGTGCCTGTTCACATTGCTTCGCAGAATCGCTTTTGTGCAGAAAACAGTAACAGTTGTTCAGAAGGAAAGAAAGCACAGAGCCCCAGATTCTATGTTGTCTTGGAGAGCTTGCAGAGCACTGGGGAAAGGCAGGCAGAGAATTCCCTGCTAGCACCTTCTCTGTGCCTGGGAAGCAGAAGTGTTCACATTGCTTCGCAAGAATCGCTTTTGTGCAGAAAACACTAACACTTGTTCAGAAGGAAAGAAAGCACAGAGCCCCAGATTCTATGTTGTCCTGGAGAGCTTGCAGAGCACTGGGGAAAGGCAGGCAGAGAATTCCTTGCTAGCACCTTCTCTGTGCCTGGGAAGCAGAAGTGTTCACATTGCTTCGCAGAATCGCTTTTGTGCAGAAAACAGTAACACTTGATCAGAAGGAAAGAAAGCACAGAGCCCCAGAGTTTATGTTGTCCTGGAGAGCTTGAAGAGCACTGGGGAAAGGCAGGCAGAGAATTCCCTGCTAGCACCTTCTCTGTGCCTGGGAAGCAGAAGTGTTCACATTGCTTTGCAGAATCGCTTTTGTGCAGAAAACAGTAACACTTGTTCAGAAGGAAAGAAAGCACAGAGCCCCAGATTTTATGTTGTCCTGGAGAGCTTGCAGAGCACTGGGGAAAGGCAGGCAGAGAATTCCCTGCTAGCACCTTCTCTGTGCCTGTTCACATTGCCTCGCAGAATCGCTTTTGTGCAGAAAACAGTAACACTTGTTCAGAAGGAAAGAAAGCACAGAGCCCCAGATTTTATGTTGTCCTGGAGAGCTTGCAGACCACTGGGGAAAGGCAGGCAGAGAATTCCCTGATAGCACCTTCTCTGTGCCTGGGAAGCAGAAGTATTCACATTGCTTCGCAGAATCGCTTTTGTGCAGAAAACAGTAACACTTGTTCAGAACGAAAGAAAGCACAGAGCCCCAGATTCTATGTTGTCCTGGAGAGCTTGCAGAGCACTGGGGAAAGGCAGGCAGAGAATTCCCTGATAGCACCTTCTCTGTGCCTGTTCACATTGCTTCGCAGAATCGCTTTTGTGCAGAAAACACTAACACTTGTTCAGAAGGAAAGAAAGCACAGAGCCCCAGATTCTATGTTGTCCTGGAGAGCTTGCAGAGCACTGGGGAAAGGCAGGCAGAGAATTCCCTGTTAGCACCTTCTCTGTGCCTGGGAAGCAGAAGTGTTCACATTGCTTCGCAAGAATCGCTTTTGTGCAGAAAACACTAACACTTGTTCAGAACGAAAGAAAGCACAGAGGCCCAGATTCTATGTTGTCCTGGAGAGCTTGCAGAGCACTGGGGAAAGGCAGGCAGAGAATTCCCTGCTAGCACCTTCTCTGTGCCTGTTCACATTGCTTCGCAGAATCGCTTTTGTTCAGAAAACAGTAACACTTGTTCAGAAGGAAAGAAAGCACAGAGCCCCAGATTCTATGTTGTCCTGGAAAGCTTGCAGAGCACTGGGGAAAGGCAGGCAGAGAATTCCCTGATAGCACCTTCTCTGTGCCTGGGAAGCAGAAGTGTTCACATTGCTTCGCAAGAATCGCTTTTGTGCAGAAAACAGTAACACTTGTTCAGAAGGAAAGAAAGCACAGAGCCCCAGATTTTATGTTGTCCTGGAGAGCTTGCAGAGCACTGGGGAAAGGCAGGCAGAGAATTCCCTGATAGCACCTTCTCTGTGCCTGTTCACATTGCTTCGCAGAATCGCTTTTGTGCAGAAAACAGTAACACTTGTTCAGAAGGAAAGAAAGCACAGAGCCCCAGATTCTATGTTGTCCTGGAGAGCTTGCAGAGCACTGGGGAAAGGCAGGCAGAGAATTCCCTGATAGCACCTTCTCTGTGCCTGTTCACATTGCTTCGCAGAATCGCTTTTGTGCAGAAAACAGTAACAGTTGTTCAGAAGGAAAGAAAGCACAGAGCCCCAGATTCTATGTTGTCTTGGAGAGCTTGCAGAGCACTGGGGAAAGGCAGGCAGAGAATTCCCTGCTAGCACCTTCTCTGTGCCTGGGAAGCAGAAGTGTTCACATTGCTTCGCAAGAATCGCTTTTGTGCAGAAAACACTAACACTTGTTCAGAAGGAAAGAAAGCACAGAGCCCCAGATTTTATGTTGTCCTGGAGAGCTTGAAGAGCACTGGGGAAAGGCAGGCAGAGAATTCCCTGCTAGCACCTTCTCTGTGCCTGGGAAGCAGAAGTGTTCACATTGCTTCGCAGAATCGCTTTTGTGCAGAAAACAGTAACACTTGTTCAGAAGGAAAGAAAGCACAGAGCCCCAGATTTTATGTTGTCCTGGAGAGCTTGCAGAGCACTGGGGAAAGGCAGGCAGAGAATTCCCTGCTAGCACCTTCTCTGTGCCTGTTCACATTGCCTTGCAGAATCGCTTTTGTGCAGAAAACAGTAACACTTGTTCAGAAGGAAAGAAAGCACAGAGCCCCAGATTTTATGTTGTCCTGGAGAGCTTGCAGAGCACTGGGGAAAGGCAGGCAGAGAATTCCCTGATAGCACCTTCTCTGTGCCTGTTCACATTGCTTCGCAGAATCGCTTTTGTGCAGAAAACAGTAACACTTGTTCAGAAGGAAAGAAAGCACAGAGCCCCAGATTCTATGTTGTCCTGGAGAGCTTGCAGAGCACTGGGGAAAGGCAGGCAGAGAATTCCCTGATAGCACCTTCTCTGTGCCTGTTAACATTGCTTCGCAGAATCGCTTTTGTGCAGAAAACAGTAACACTTGTTCAGAAGGAAAGAAAGCACAGAGCCCCAGATTCTATGTTGTCTTGGAGAGCTTGCAGACCACTGGGGAAAGGCAGGCAGAGAATTCCTTGCTAGCACCTTCTCTGTGCCTGGGAAGCAGAAGTGTTCACATTGCTTCGCAAGAATCGCTTTTGTGCAGAAAACACTAACACTTGTTCAGAAGGAAAGAAAGCACAGAGCCCCAGATTTTATGTTGTCCTGGAGAGCTTGAAGAGCACTGGGGAAAGGCAGGCAGAGAATTCCCTGCTAGCACCTTCTCTGTGCCTGGGAAGCAGAAGTGTTCACATTGCTTCGCAGAATCGCTTTTGTGCAGAAAACAGTAACACTTGTTCAGAAGGAAAGAAAGCACAGAGCCCCAGATTTTATGTTGTCCTGGAGAGCTTGCAGAGCACTGGGGAAAGGCAGGCAGAGAATTCCCTGCTAGCACCTTCTCTGTGCCTGTTCACATTGCCTCGCAGAATCGCTTTTGTGCAGAAAACAGTAACACTTGTTCAGAAGGAAAGAAAGCACAGAGCCCCAGATTTTATGTTGTCCTGGAGAGCTTGCAGACCACTGGGGAAAGGCAGGCAGAGAATTCCCTGATAGCACCTTCTCTGTGCCTGGGAAGCAGAAGTGTTCACATTGCTTCGCAAGAATCGCTTTTGTGCAGAAAACACTAACACTTGTTCAGAAGGAAAGAAAGCACAGAGCCCCAGATTTGCTGTTGTCCTGGAGAGCTTGCAGAGCACTGGGGAAAGGCAGGCAGAGAATTCCTTGCTAGCACCTTCTCTGTGCCTGGGAAGCAGAAGTGTTCACATTGCTTCGCAGAATCGCTTTTGTGCAGAAAACAGTAACAGTTGTTCAGAAGGAAAGAAAGCACAGAGCCCCAGATTCTATGTTGTCTTGGAGAGCTTGCAGAGCACTGGGGAAAGGCAGGCAGAGAATTCCCTGATAGCACCTTCTCTGTGCCTGGGAAGCAGAAGTGTTCACATTGCTTCGCAAGAATCGCTTTTGTGCAGAAAACAGTAACACTTGTTCAGAAGGAAAGAAAGCACAGAGCCCCAGATTTTATGTTGTCCTGGAGAGCTTGCAGAGCACTGGGGAAAGGCAGGCAGAGAATTCCCTGCTAGCACCTTCTCTGTGCCTGGGAAGCAGAAGTGTTCACATTGCTTCGCAGAATCGCTTTTGTGCAGAAAACAGTAACACTTGTTCAGAAGTAAAGAAAGCACAGAGCCCCAGATTTTATGTTGTCCTGGAGAGCTTGCAGAGCACTGGGGAAAGGCAGGCAGAGAATTCCCTGATAGCACCTTCTCTGTGCCTGTTCACATTGCTTCGCAGAATCGCTTTTGTGCAGAAAACAGTAACACTTGTTCAGAAGGAAAGAAAGCACAGAGCCCCAGATTTTATGTTGTCCTGGAGAGCTTGCAGAGCACTGGGGAAAGGCAGGCAGAGAATTCCTTGCTAGCACCTTCTCTGTGCCTGGGAAGCAGAAGTGTTCACATTGCTTCGCAAGAATCGCTTTTGTGCAGAAAACACTAACACTTGTTCAGAAGGAAAGAAAGCACAGAGCCCCAGATTTTATGTTGTCCTGGAGAGCTTGCAGAGCACTGGGGAAAGGCAGGCACAGAATTCCCTGATAGCACCTTCTCTGTGCCTGTTCACATTGCTTCGCAGAATCGCTTTTGTTCAGAAAACAGTAACACTTGTTCAGAACTAAAGAAAGCACAGAGCCCCAGATTCTATGTTGTCCTGGAGAGCTTGCAGAGCACTGGGGAAAGGCAGGCAGAGAATTCCCTGCTAGCACCTTCTCTGTGCCTGGGAAGCAGAAGTGTTCACATTGCTTCGCAAGAATCGCTTTTGTGCAGAAAACAATAACACTTGTTCAGAAGGAAAGAAAGCACAGAGCCCCAGATTTTATGTTGTCCTGGAGAGCTTGCAGAGCACTGGGGAAAGGCAGGCAGAGAATTCCTTGCTAGCACCTTCTCTGTGCCTGGGAAGCAGAAGTGTTCACATCGCTTCGCAAGAATCGCTTTTGTGCAGAAAACACTAACACTTGTTCAGAAGGAAAGAAAGCACAGAGCCCCAGATTTGCTGTTGTCCTGGAGAGTTTGCAGAGCACTGGGGAAAGGCAGGCAGAGAATTCCTTGCTAGCACCTTCTCTGTGCCTGGGAAGCAGAAGTGTTCACATTGCTTCGCAGAATCGCTTTTGTGCAGAAAACAGTAACACTTGTTCAGAAGGAAAGAAAGCACAGAGCCCCAGATTTTATGTTGTCCTGGAGAGCTTGCAGAGCACTGGGGAAAGGCAGGCAGAGAATTCCTTGCTAGCAACTTCTCTGTGCCTGGGAAGCAGAAGTGTTCACATTGCTTCGCAGAATCGCTTTTGTGCAGAAAATAGTAACACTTGTTCAGAAGGAAAGAAAGCACAGAGCCCCAGATTTTATGTTGTCCTGGAGAGCTTGCAGAGCACTGGGGAAAGGCAGGCAGAGAATTCCTTGCTAGCACCTTCTCTGTGCCTGGGAAGCAGAAGTATTCACATTGCTTCGCAGAATCGCTTTTGTGCAGAAAACAGTAACACTTGTTCAGAAGGAAAGAAAGCACAGAGCCCCAGATTCTATGTTGTCCTGGAGAGCTTGCAGAGCACTGGGGAAAGGCAGGCAGAGAATTCCCTGCTAGCACCTTCTCTGTGCCTGGGAAGCAGAAGTGTTCACATTGCTTCGCAAGAATCGCTTTTGTGCAGAAAACACTAACACTTGTTCAGAACGAAAGAAAGCACAGAGGCCCAGATTCTATGTTGTCCTGGAGAGCTTGCAGAGCACTGGGGAAAGGCAGGCAGAGAATTCCCTGCTAGCACCTTCTCTGTGCCTGTTCACATTGCTTCGCAGAATCGCTTTTGTTCAGAAAACAGTAACACTTGTTCAGAAGGAAAGAAAGCACAGAGCCCCAGATTCTATGTTGTCCTGGAAAGCTTGCAGAGCACTGGGGAAAGGCAGGCAGAGAATTCCCTGCTAGCACCTTCTCTGTGCCTGGGAAGCAGAAGTGTTCACATTGCTTCGCAAGAATCGCTTTTGTGCAGAAAACAGTAACACTTGTTCAGAACGAAAGAAAGCACAGAGCCCCAGATTTTATGTTGTCCTGGAGAGCTTGCAGAGCACTGGGGAAAGGCAGGCAGAGAATTCCCTGATAGCACCTTCTCTGTGCCTATTCACATTGCTTCGCAGAATCGCTTTTGTGCAGAAAACAGTAACACTTGTTCAGAAGGAAAGAAAGCACAGAGCCCCAGATTTTATGTTGTCCTGGAGAGCTTGCAGAGCACTGGGGAAAGGCAGGCAGAGAATTCCTTGCTAGCACCTTCTCTGTGCCTGGGAAGCAGAAGTGTTCACATCGCTTCGCAAGAATCGCTTTTGTGCAGAAAACACTAACACTTGTTCAGAAGGAAAGAAAGCACAGAGCCCCAGATTTGCTGTTGTCCTGGAGAGTTTGCAGAGCACTGGGGAAAGGCAGGCAGAGAATTCCTTGCTAGCACCTTCTCTGTGCCTGGGAAGCAGAAGTGTTCACATTGCTTCGCAGAATCGCTTTTGTGTAGAAAACAGTAACACTTGTTCAGAAGGAAAGAAAGCACAGAGCCCCAGATTTTATGTTGTCCTGGAGAGCTTGCAGAGCACTGGGGAAAGGCAGGCAGAGAATTCCTTGCTAGCAACTTCTCTGTGCCTGGGAAGCAGAAGTGTTCACATTGCTTCGCAGAATCGCTTTTGTGCAGAAAATAGTAACACTTGTTCAGAAGGAAAGAAAGCACAGAGCCCCAGATTTTATGTTGTCCTGGAGAGCTTGCAGAGCACTGGGGAAAGGCAGGCAGAGAATTCCTTGCTAGCACCTTCTCTGTGCCTGGGAAGCAGAAGTATTCACAATGCTTCGCAGAATCGCTTTTGTGCAGAAAACAGTAACACTTGTTCAGAACGAAAGAAAGCACAGAGCCCCAGATTCTATGTTGTCCTGGAGAGCTTGCAGAGCACTGGGGAAAGGCAGGCAGAGAATTCCCTGCTAGCACCTTCTCTGTGCCTGGGAAGCAGAAGTGTTCACATTGCTTCGCAAGAATCGCTTTTGTGCAGAAAACACTAACACTTGTTCAGAACGAAAGAAAGCACAGAGGCCCAGATTCTATGTTGTCCTGGAGAGCTTGCAGAGCACTGGGGAAAGGCAGGCAGAGAATTCCCTGCTAGCACCTTCTCTGTGCCTGTTCACATTGCTTCGCAGAATCGCTTTTGTTCAGAAAACAGTAACACTTGTTCAGAAGGAAAGAAAGCACAGAGCCCCAGATTCTATGTTGTCCTGGAAAGCTTGCAGAGCACTGGGGAAAGGCAGGCAGAGAATTCCCTGCTAGCACCTTCTCTGTGCCTGGGAAGCAGAAGTGTTCACATTGCTTCGCAAGAATCGCTTTTGTGCAGAAAACAGTAACACTTGTTCAGAACGAAAGAAAGCACAGAGCCCCAGATTTTATGTTGTCCTGGAGAGCTTGCAGAGCACTGGGGAAAGGCAGGCAGAGAATTCCCTGATAGCACCTTCTCTGTGCCTATTCACATTGCTTCGCAGAATCGCTTTTGTGCAGAAAACAGTAACACTTGTTCAGAACGAAAGAAAGCACAGAGCCCCAGATTCTATGTTGTCCTGGAGAGCTTGCAGAGCACTGGGGAAAGGCAGGCAGAGAATTCTCTGATAGCACCTTCTCTGTGCCTGTTCACATTGCTTCGCAGATTCGCTTTTGTGCAGAAAACATTAACACTTGTTCAGAAGGAAAGAAAGCACAGAGCCCCAGATTTGCTGTTGTCCTGGAGAGTTTGCAGAGCACTGGGGAAAGGCAGGCAGAGAATTCCTTGCTAGCACCTTCTCTGTGCCTGGGAAGCAGAAGTGTTCACATTGCTTCGCAGAATCGCTTTTGTGCAGAAAATAGTAACACTTGTTCAGAAGGAAAGAAAGCACAGAGCCCCAGATTTTATGTTGTCCTGGAGAGCTTGCAGAGCACTGGGGAAAGGCAGGCAGAGAATTCCCTGATAGCACCTTCTCTGTGCCTGTTCACATTGCTTCGCAGAATCGCTTTTGTGCAGAAAACAGTAACAGTTGTTCAGAAGGAAAGAAAGCACAGAGCCCCAGATTCTATGTTGTCTTGGAGAGCTTGCAGAGCACTGGGGAAAGGCAGGCAGAGAATTCCCTGCTAGCACCTTCTCTGTGCCTGGGAAGCAGAAGTGTTCACATTGCTTCGCAGAATCGCTTTTGTGCAGAAAACAGTAACACTTGTTCAGAAGGAAAGAAAGCACAGAGCCCCAGATTTTATGTTGTCCTGGAGAGCTTGAAGAGCACTGGGGAAAGGCAGGCAGAGAATTCCCTGCTAGCACCTTCTCTGTGCCTGGGAAGCAGAAGTGTTCACATTGCTTCGCAGAATCGCTTTTGTGCAGAAAACAGTAACACTTGTTCAGAAGGAAAGAAAGCACAGAGCCCCACATTTTATGTTGTCCTGGAGAGCTTGCAGAGCACTGGGGAAAGGCAGGCAGAGAATTCCCTGATAGCACCTTCTCTGTGCCTGTTCACATTGCCTCGCAGAATCGCTTTTGTGCAGAAAACAGTAACACTTGTTCAGAAGGAAAGAAAGCACAGAGCCCCAGATTTTATGTTGTCCTGGAGAGCTTGCAGACCACTGGGGAAAGGCAGGCAGAGAATTCCCTGATAGCACCTTCTCTGTGCCTGGGAAGCAGAAGTGTTCACATTGCTTCGCAAGAATCGCTTTTGTGCAGAAAACACTAACACTTGTTCAGAAGGAAAGAAAGCACAGAGCCCCAGATTTGCTGTTGTCCTGGAGAGCTTGCAGAGCACTGGGGAAAGGCAGGCAGAGAATTCCTTGCTAGCACCTTCTCTGTGCCTGGGAAGCAGAAGTGTTCACATTGCTTCGCAGAATCGCTTTTGTGCAGAAAACAGTAACAGTTGTTCAGAAGGAAAGAAAGCACAGAGCCCCAGATTCTATGTTGTCTTGGAGAGCTTGCAGAGCACTGGGGAAAGGCAGGCAGAGAATTCCCTGATAGCACCTTCTCTGTGCCTGGGAAGCAGAAGTGTTCACATTGCTTCGCAAGAATCGCTTTTGTGCAGAAAACAGTAACACTTGTTCAGAAGGAAAGAAAGCACAGAGCCCCAGATTTTATGTTGTCCTGGAGAGCTTGCAGAGCACTGGGGAAAGGCAGGCAGAGAATTCCCTGATAGCACCTTCTCTGTGCCTGTTCACATTGCTTCGCAGAATCGCTTTTGTGCAGAAAACAGTAACACTTGTTCAGAACGAAAGAAAGCACAGAGCCCCAGATTCTATGTTGTCCTGGAGAGCTTGCAGAGCACTGGGGAAAGGCAGGCAGAGAATTCTCTGATAGCACCTTCTCTGTGCCTGTTCACATTGCTTCGCAGAATCGCTTTTGTGCAGAAAACAGTAACAGTTGTTCAGAAGGAAAGAAAGCACAGAGCCCCAGATTCTATGTTGTCTTGGAGAGCTTGCAGAGCACTGGGGAAAGGCAGGCAGAGAATTCCCTGCTAGCACCTTCTCTGTGCCTGGGAAGCAGAAGTGTTCACATTGCTTCGCAAGAATCGCTTTTGTGCAGAAAACACTAACACTTGTTCAGAAGGAAAGAAAGCACAGAGCCCCAGATTCTATGTTGTCCTGGAGAGCTTGCAGAGCACTGGGGAAAGGCAGGCAGAGAATTCCTTGCTAGCACCTTCTCTGTGCCTGGGAAGCAGAAGTGTTCACATTGCTTCGCAGAATCGCTTTTGTGCAGAAAACAGTAACACTTGATCAGAAGGAAAGAAAGCACAGAGCCCCAGATTTTATGTTGTCCTGGAGAGCTTGCAGAGCACTGGGGAAAGGCAGGCAGAGAATTCCCTGCTAGCACCTTCTCTGTGCCTGGGAAGCAGAAGTGTTCACATTGCTTTGCAGAATCGCTTTTGTGCAGAAAACAGTAACACTTGTTCAGAAGGAAAGAAAGCACAGAGCCCCAGATTTTATGTTGTCCTGGAGAGCTTGCAGAGCACTGGGGAAAGGCAGGCAGAGAATTCCCTGCTAGCACCTTCTCTGTGCCTGTTCACATTGCCTCGCAGAATCGCTTTTGTGCAGAAAACAGTAACACTTGTTCAGAAGGAAAGAAAGCACAGAGCCCCAGATTTTATGTTGTCCTGGAGAGCTTGCAGACCACTGGGGAAAGGCAGGCAGAGAATTCCCTGATAGCACCTTCTCTGTGCCTGGGAAGCAGAAGTATTCACATTGCTTCGCAGAATCGCTTTTGTGCAGAAAACAGTAACACTTGTTCAGAACTAAAGAAAGCACAGAGCCCCAGATTCTATGTTGTCCTGGAGAGCTTGCAGAGCACTGGGGAAAGGCAGGCAGAGAATTCCCTGATAGCACCTTCTCTGTGCCTGTTCACATTGCTTCGCAGAATCGCTTTTGTGCAGAAAACACTAACACTTGTTCAGAAGGAAAGAAAGCACAGAGCCCCAGATTCTATGTTGTCCTGGAGAGCTTGCAGAGCACTGGGGAAAGGCAGGCAGAGAATTCCCTGTTAGCACCTTCTCTGTGCCTGGGAAGCAGAAGTGTTCACATTGCTTCGCAAGAATCGCTTTTGTGCAGAAAACACTAACACTTGTTCAGAACGAAAGAAAGCACAGAGGCCCAGATTCTATGTTGTCCTGGAGAGCTTGCAGAGCACTGGGGAAAGGCAGGCAGAGAATTCCCTGCTAGCACCTTCTCTGTGCCTGTTCACATTGCTTCGCAGAATCGCTTTTGTTCAGAAAACAGTAACACTTGTTCAGAAGGAAAGAAAGCACAGAGCCCCAGATTCTATGTTGTCCTGGAAAGCTTGCAGAGCACTGGGGAAAGGCAGGCAGAGAATTCCCTGATAGCACCTTCTCTGTGCCTGGGAAGCAGAAGTGTTCACATTGCTTCGCAAGAATCGCTTTTGTGCAGAAAACACTAACACTTGTTCAGAACGAAAGAAAGCACAGAGGCCCAGATTTGCTGTTGTCCTGGAGAGTTTGCAGAGCACTGGGGAAAGGCAGGCAGAGAATTCCTTGCTAGCACCTTCTCTGTGCCTGGGAAGCAGAAGTGTTCACATTGCTTCGCAGAATCGCTTTTGTGCAGAAAATAGTAACACTTGTTCAGAAGGAAAGAAAGCACAGAGCCCCAGATTTTATGTTGTCCTGGAGAGCTTGCAGAGCACTGGGGAAAGGCAGGCAGAGAATTCCCTGATAGCACCTTCTCTGTGCCTGTTCACATTGCTTCGCAGAATCGCTTTTGTGCAGAAAACAGTAACAGTTGTTCAGAAGGAAAGAAAGCACAGAGCCCCAGATTCTATGTTGTCTTGGAGAGCTTGCAGAGCACTGGGGAAAGGCAGGCAGAGAATTCCCTGCTAGCACCTTCTCTGTGCCTGGGAAGCAGAAGTGTTCACATTGCTTCGCAGAATCGCTTTTGTGCAGAAAACAGTAACACTTGTTCAGAAGGAAAGAAAGCACAGAGCCCCAGATTTTATGTTGTCCTGGAGAGCTTGAAGAGCACTGGGGAAAGGCAGGCAGAGAATTCCCTGCTAGCACCTTCTCTGTGCCTGGGAAGCAGAAGTGTTCACATTGCTTCGCAGAATCGCTTTTGTGCAGAAAACAGTAACACTTGTTCAGAAGGAAAGAAAGCACAGAGCCCCACATTTTATGTTGTCCTGGAGAGCTTGCAGAGCACTGGGGAAAGGCAGGCAGAGAATTCCCTGATAGCACCTTCTCTGTGCCTGTTCACATTGCCTCGCAGAATCGCTTTTGTGCAGAAAACAGTAACACTTGTTCAGAAGGAAAGAAAGCACAGAGCCCCAGATTTTATGTTGTCCTGGAGAGCTTGCAGACCACTGGGGAAAGGCAGGCAGAGAATTCCCTGATAGCACCTTCTCTGTGCCTGGGAAGCAGAAGTGTTCACATTGCTTCGCAAGAATCGCTTTTGTGCAGAAAACACTAACACTTGTTCAGAAGGAAAGAAAGCACAGAGCCCCAGATTTGCTGTTGTCCTGGAGAGCTTGCAGAGCACTGGGGAAAGGCAGGCAGAGAATTCCTTGCTAGCACCTTCTCTGTGCCTGGGAAGCAGAAGTGTTCACATTGCTTCGCAGAATCGCTTTTGTGCAGAAAACAGTAACAGTTGTTCAGAAGGAAAGAAAGCACAGAGCCCCAGATTCTATGTTGTCTTGGAGAGCTTGCAGAGCACTGGGGAAAGGCAGGCAGAGAATTCCCTGATAGCACCTTCTCTGTGCCTGGGAAGCAGAAGTGTTCACATTGCTTCGCAAGAATCGCTTTTGTGCAGAAAACAGTAACACTTGTTCAGAAGGAAAGAAAGCACAGAGCCCCAGATTTTATGTTGTCCTGGAGAGCTTGCAGAGCACTGGGGAAAGGCAGGCAGAGAATTCCCTGATAGCACCTTCTCTGTGCCTGTTCACATTGCTTCGCAGAATCGCTTTTGTGCAGAAAACAGTAACACTTGTTCAGAACGAAAGAAAGCACAGAGCCCCAGATTCTATGTTGTCCTGGAGAGCTTGCAGAGCACTGGGGAAAGGCAGGCAGAGAATTCTCTGATAGCACCTTCTCTGTGCCTGTTCACATTGCTTCGCAGAATCGCTTTTGTGCAGAAAACAGTAACAGTTGTTCAGAAGGAAAGAAAGCACAGAGCCCCAGATTCTATGTTGTCTTGGAGAGCTTGCAGAGCACTGGGGAAAGGCAGGCAGAGAATTCCCTGCTAGCACCTTCTCTGTGCCTGGGAAGCAGAAGTGTTCACATTGCTTCGCAAGAATCGCTTTTGTGCAGAAAACACTAACACTTGTTCAGAAGGAAAGAAAGCACAGAGCCCCAGATTCTATGTTGTCCTGGAGAGCTTGCAGAGCACTGGGGAAAGGCAGGCAGAGAATTCCTTGCTAGCACCTTCTCTGTGCCTGGGAAGCAGAAGTGTTCACATTGCTTCGCAGAATCGCTTTTGTGCAGAAAACAGTAACACTTGATCAGAAGGAAAGAAAGCACAGAGCCCCAGATTTTATGTTGTCCTGGAGAGCTTGCAGAGCACTGGGGAAAGGCAGGCAGAGAATTCCCTGCTAGCACCTTCTCTGTGCCTGGGAAGCAGAAGTGTTCACATTGCTTTGCAGAATCGCTTTTGTGCAGAAAACACTAACACTTGTTCAGAAGGAAAGAAAGCACAGAGCCCCAGATTTTATGTTGTCCTGGAGAGCTTGCAGAGCACTGGGGAAAGGCAGGCAGAGAATTCCCTGCTAGCACCTTCTCTGTGCCTGTTCACATTGCCTCGCAGAATCGCTTTTGTGCAGAAAACAGTAACACTTGTTCAGAAGGAAAGAAAGCACAGAGCCCCAGATTTTATGTTGTCCTGGAGAGCTTGCAGACCACTGGGGAAAGGCAGGCAGAGAATTCCCTGATAGCACCTTCTCTGTGCCTGGGAAGCAGAAGTATTCACATTGCTTCGCAGAATCGCTTTTGTGCAGAAAACAGTAACACTTGTTCAGAACTAAAGAAAGCACAGAGCCCCAGATTCTATGTTGTCCTGGAGAGCTTGCAGAGCACTGGGGAAAGGCAGGCAGAGAATTCCCTGATAGCACCTTCTCTGTGCCTGTTCACATTGCTTCGCAGAATCGCTTTTGTGCAGAAAACACTAACACTTGTTCAGAAGGAAAGAAAGCACAGAGCCCCAGATTCTATGTTGTCCTGGAGAGCTTGCAGAGCACTGGGGAAAGGCAGGCAGAGAATTCCCTGTTAGCACCTTCTCTGTGCCTGGGAAGCAGAAGTGTTCACATTGCTTCGCAAGAATCGCTTTTGTGCAGAAAACACTAACACTTGTTCAGAACGAAAGAAAGCACAGAGGCCCAGATTCTATGTTGTCCTGGAGAGCTTGCAGAGCACTGGGGAAAGGCAGGCAGAGAATTCCCTGCTAGCACCTTCTCTGTGCCTGTTCACATTGCTTCGCAGAATCGCTTTTGTTCAGAAAACAGTAACACTTGTTCAGAAGGAAAGAAAGCACAGAGCCCCAGATTCTATGTTGTCCTGGAAAGCTTGCAGAGCACTGGGGAAAGGCAGGCAGAGAATTCCCTGATAGCACCTTCTCTGTGCCTGGGAAGCAGAAGTGTTCACATTGCTTCGCAAGAATCGCTTTTGTGCAGAAAACAGTAACACTTGTTCAGAAGGAAAGAAAGCACAGAGCCCCAGATTTTATGTTGTCCTGGAGAGCTTGCAGAGCACTGGGGAAAGGCAGGCAGAGAATTCCCTGATAGCACCTTCTCTGTGCCTGTTCACATTGCTTCGCAGAATCGCTTTTGTGCAGAAAACAGTAACACTTGTTCAGAAGGAAAGAAAGCACAGAGCCCCAGATTCTATGTTGTCCTGGAGAGCTTGCAGAGCACTGGGGAAAGGCAGGCAGAGAATTCCCTGATAGCACCTTCTCTGTGCCTGTTCACATTGCTTCGCAGAATCGCTTTTGTGCAGAAAACAGTAACAGTTGTTCAGAAGGAAAGAAAGCACAGAGCCCCAGATTCTATGTTGTCTTGGAGAGCTTGCAGAGCACTGGGGAAAGGCAGGCAGAGAATTCCCTGCTAGCACCTTCTCTGTGCCTGGGAAGCAGAAGTGTTCACATTGCTTCGCAAGAATCGCTTTTGTGCAGAAAACACTAACACTTGTTCAGAAGGAAAGAAAGCACAGAGCCCCAGATTTTATGTTGTCCTGGAGAGCTTGAAGAGCACTGGGGAAAGGCAGGCAGAGAATTCCCTGCTAGCACCTTCTCTGTGCCTGGGAAGCAGAAGTGTTCACATTGCTTCGCAGAATCGCTTTTGTGCAGAAAACAGTAACACTTGTTCAGAAGGAAAGAAAGCACAGAGCCCCAGATTTTATGTTGTCCTGGAGAGCTTGCAGAGCACTGGGGAAAGGCAGGCAGAGAATTCCCTGCTAGCACCTTCTCTGTGCCTGTTCACATTGCCTTGCAGAATCGCTTTTGTGCAGAAAACAGTAACACTTGTTCAGAAGGAAAGAAAGCACAGAGCCCCAGATTTTATGTTGTCCTGGAGAGCTTGCAGAGCACTGGGGAAAGGCAGGCAGAGAATTCCCTGATAGCACCTTCTCTGTGCCTGTTCACATTGCTTCGCAGAATCGCTTTTGTGCAGAAAACAGTAACACTTGTTCAGAAGGAAAGAAAGCACAGAGCCCCAGATTCTATGTTGTCCTGGAGAGCTTGCAGAGCACTGGGGAAAGGCAGGCAGAGAATTCCCTGATAGCACCTTCTCTGTGCCTGTTAACATTGCTTCGCAGAATCGCTTTTGTGCAGAAAACAGTAACACTTGTTCAGAAGGAAAGAAAGCACAGAGCCCCAGATTCTATGTTGTCTTGGAGAGCTTGCAGACCACTGGGGAAAGGCAGGCAGAGAATTCCTTGCTAGCACCTTCTCTGTGCCTGGGAAGCAGAAGTGTTCACATTGCTTCGCAAGAATCGCTTTTGTGCAGAAAACACTAACACTTGTTCAGAAGGAAAGAAAGCACAGAGCCCCAGATTTTATGTTGTCCTGGAGAGCTTGAAGAGCACTGGGGAAAGGCAGGCAGAGAATTCCCTGCTAGCACCTTCTCTGTGCCTGGGAAGCAGAAGTGTTCACATTGCTTCGCAGAATCGCTTTTGTGCAGAAAACAGTAACACTTGTTCAGAAGGAAAGAAAGCACAGAGCCCCAGATTTTATGTTGTCCTGGAGAGCTTGCAGAGCACTGGGGAAAGGCAGGCAGAGAATTCCCTGCTAGCACCTTCTCTGTGCCTGTTCACATTGCCTCGCAGAATCGCTTTTGTGCAGAAAACAGTAACACTTGTTCAGAAGGAAAGAAAGCACAGAGCCCCAGATTTTATGTTGTCCTGGAGAGCTTGCAGACCACTGGGGAAAGGCAGGCAGAGAATTCCCTGATAGCACCTTCTCTGTGCCTGGGAAGCAGAAGTGTTCACATTGCTTCGCAAGAATCGCTTTTGTGCAGAAAACACTAACACTTGTTCAGAAGGAAAGAAAGCACAGAGCCCCAGATTTGCTGTTGTCCTGGAGAGCTTGCAGAGCACTGGGGAAAGGCAGGCAGAGAATTCCTTGCTAGCACCTTCTCTGTGCCTGGGAAGCAGAAGTGTTCACATTGCTTCGCAGAATCGCTTTTGTGCTGAAAACAGTAACAGTTGTTCAGAAGGAAAGAAAGCACAGAGCCCCAGATTCTATGTTGTCTTGGAGAGCTTGCAGAGCACTGGGGAAAGGCAGGCAGAGAATTCCCTGATAGCACCTTCTCTGTGCCTGGGAAGCAGAAGTGTTCACATTGCTTCGCAAGAATCGCTTTTGTGCAGAAAACAGTAACACTTGTTCAGAAGGAAAGAAAGCACAGAGCCCCAGATTTTATGTTGTCCTGGAGAGCTTGCAGAGCACTGGGGAAAGGCAGGCAGAGAATTCCCTGCTAGCACCTTCTCTGTGCCTGGGAAGCAGAAGTGTTCACATTGCTTCGCAGAATCGCTTTTGTGCAGAAAACAGTAACACTTGTTCAGAAGTAAAGAAAGCACAGAGCCCCAGATTTTATGTTGTCCTGGAGAGCTTGCAGAGCACTGGGGAAAGGCAGGCAGAGAATTCCCTGATAGCACCTTCTCTGTGCCTGTTCACATTGCTTCGCAGAATCGCTTTTGTGCAGAAAACAGTAACACTTGTTCAGAACGAAAGAAAGCACAGAGCCCCAGATTCTATGTTGTCCTGGAGAGCTTGCAGAGCACTGGGGAAAGGCAGGCAGAGAATTCCTTGCTAGCACCTTCTCTGTGCCTGGGAAGCAGAAGTGTTCACATTGCTTCGCAGAATCGCTTTTGTGCAGAAAACAGTAACACTTGTTCAGAAGGAAAGAAAGCACAGAGCCCCAGATTTTATGTTGTCCTGGAGAGCTTGAAGAGCACTGGGGAAAGGCAGGCAGAGAATTCCCTGCTAGCACCTTCTCTGTGCCTGGGAAGCAGAAGTGTTCACATTGCTTTGCAGAATCGCTTTTGTGCAGAAAACAGTAACACTTGTTCAGAAGGAAAGAAAGCACAGAGCCCCAGATTTTATGTTGTCCTGGAGAGCTTGCAGAGCACTGGGGAAAGGCAGGCAGAGAATTCCCTGCTAGCACCTTCTCTGTGCCTGTTCACATTGCCTCGCAGAATCGCTTTTGTGCAGAAAACAGTAACACTTGTTCAGAAGGAAAGAAAGCACAGAGCCCCAGATTTTATGTTGTCCTGGAGAGCTTGCAGACCACTGGGGAAAGGCAGGCAGAGAATTCCCTGATAGCACCTTCTCTGTGCCTGGGAAGCAGAAGTGTTCACATTGCTTTGCAGAATCGCTTTTGTGCAGAAAACAGTAACACTTGTTCAGAAGGAAAGAAAGCACAGAGCCCCAGATTTTATGTTGTCCTGGAGAGCTTGCAGAGCACTGGGGAAAGGCAGGCAGAGAATTCCCTGCTAGCACATTCTCTGTGCCTGTTCACATTGCTTCGCAGAATCGCTTTTGTGCAGAAAACAGTAACACTTGTTCAGAATGAAAGAAAGCACAGAGCCCCAGATTTTATGTTGTCCTGGAGAGCTTGCAGAGCACTGGGGAAAGGCAGGCAGAGAATTCCTTGCTAGCACCTTCTCTGTGCCTGGGAAGCAGAAGTGTTCACATTGCTTCGCAGAATCGCTTTTGTGCAGAAAACAGTAACAGTTGTTCAGAAGGAAAGAAAGCACAGAGCCCCAGATTCTATGTTGTCTTGGAGAGCTTGCAGAGCACTGGGGAAAGGCAGGCAGAGAATTCCCTGATAGCACCTTCTCTGTGCCTGGGAAGCAGAAGTGTTCACATTGCTTCGCAAGAATCGCTTTTGTGCAGAAAACAGTAACACTTGTTCAGAAGGAAAGAAAGCACAGAGCCCCAGATTTTATGTTGTCCTGGAGAGCTTGCAGAGCACTGGGGAAAGGCAGGCAGAGAATTCCCTGATAGCACCTTCTCTGTGCCTGTTCACATTGCTTCGCAGAATCGCTTTTGTGCAGAAAACAGTAACACTTGTTCAGAAGGAAAGAAAGCACAGAGCCCCAGATTCTATGTTGTCCTGGAGAGCTTGCAGAGCACTAGGGAAAGGCAGGCAGAGAATTCCCTGATAGCACCTTCTCTGTGCCTGTTCACATTGCTTCGCAGAATCGCTTTTGTGCAGAAAACAGTAACACTTGTTCAGAAGGAAAGAAAGCACAGAGCCCCAGATTTTATGTTGTCCTGGAGAGCTTGCAGACCACTGGGGAAAGGCAGGCAGAGAATTCCTTGCTAGCACCTTCTCTGTGCCTGGGAAGCAGAAGTGTTCACATTGCTTCGCAAGAATCGCTTTTGTGCAGAAAACAGTAACACTTGTTCAGAAGGAAAGAAAGCACAGAGCCCCAGATTCTATGTTGTCCTCGAGAGCTTGCAGAGCACTGGGGAAAGGCAGGCAGAGAATTCTCTGATAGCACCTTCTCTGTGCCTGTTCACATTGCTTCGCAGAATCGCTTTTGTGCAGAAAACAGTAACACTTGTTCAGAACGAAAGAAAGCACAGAGCCCCAGATTCTATGTTGTCCTGGAGAGCTTGCAGAGCACTGGGGAAAGGCAGGCAGAGAATTCTCTGATAGCACCTTCTCTGTGCCTGTTCACATTGCTTCGCAGAATCGCTTTTGTGCAGAAAACAGTAACAGTTGTTCAGAAGGAAAGAAAGCACAGAGCCCCAGATTCTATGTTGTCTTGGAGAGCTTGCAGAGCACTGGGGAAAGGCAGGCAGAGAATTCCCTGCTAGCACCTTCTCTGTGCCTGGGAAGCAGAAGTGTTCACATTGCTTCGCAAGAATCGCTTTTGTGCAGAAAACACTAACACTTGTTCAGAAGGAAAGAAAGCACAGAGCCCCAGATTCTATGTTGTCCTGGAGAGCTTGCAGAGCACTGGGGAAAGGCAGGCAGAGAATTCCTTGCTAGCACCTTCTCTGTGCCTGGGAAGCAGAAGTGTTCACATTGCTTCGCAGAATCGCTTTTGTGCAGAAAACAGTAACACTTGTTCAGAAGGAAAGAAAGCACAGAGCCCCAGATTTTATGTTGTCCTGGAGAGCTTGAAGAGCACTGGGGAAAGGCAGGCAGAGAATTCCCTGCTAGCACCTTCTCTGTGCCTGGGAAGCAGAAGTGTTCACATTGCTTTGCAGAATCGCTTTTGTGCAGAAAACAGTAACACTTGTTCAGAAGGAAAGAAAGCACAGAGCCCCAGATTTTATGTTGTCCTGGAGAGCTTGCAGAGCACTGGGGAAAGGCAGGCAGAGAATTCCCTGCTAGCACCTTCTCTGTGCCTGTTCACATTGCCTCGCAGAATCGCTTTTGTGCAGAAAACAGTAACACTTGTTCAGAAGGAAAGAAAGCACAGAGCCCCAGATTCTATGTTGTCTTGGAGAGCTTGCAGAGCACTGGGGAAAGGCAGGCAGAGAATTCCCTGATAGCACCTTCTCTGTGCCTGGGAAGCAGAAGTGTTCACATTGCTTCGCAAGAATCGCTTTTGTGCAGAAAACACTAACACTTGTTCAGAAGGAAAGAAAGCACAGAGCCCCAGATTTTATGTTGTCCTGGAGAGCTTGCAGAGCACTGGGGAAAGGCAGGCAGAGAATTCCCTGATAGCACCTTCTCTGTGCCTGTTCACATTGCTTCGCAGAATCGCTTTTGTGCAGAAAACAGTAACACTTGTTCAGAAGGAAAGAAAGCACAGAGCCCCAGATTCTATGTTGTCCTGGAGAGCTTGCAGAGCACTGGGGAAAGGCAGGCAGAGAATTCCTTGCTAGCACCTTCTCTGTGCCTGGGAAGCAGAAGTGTTCACATTGCTTCGCAAGAATCGCTTTTGTGCAGAAAACACTAACACTTGTTCAGAAGGAAAGAAAGCACAGAGCCCCAGATTTTATGTTGTCCTGGAGAGCTTGAAGAGCACTGGGGAAAGGCAGGCAGAGAATTCCCTGCTAGCACCTTCTCTGTGCCTGGGAAGCAGAAGTGTTCACATTGCTTCGCAGAATCGCTTTTGTGCAGAAAACAGTAACACTTGTTCAGAAGGAAAGAAAGCACAGAGCCCCAGATTTTATGTTGTCCTGGAGAGCTTGCAGACCACTGGGGAAAGGCAGGCAGAGAATTCCCTGCTAGCACCTTCTCTGTGCCTGTTCACATTGCCTCGCAGAATCGCTTTTGTGCAGAAAACAGTAACACTTGTTCAGAAGGAAAGAAAGCACAGAGCCCCAGATTTTATGTTGTCCTGGAGAGCTTGCAGACCACTGGGGAAAGGCAGGCAGAGAATTCCCTGATAGCACCTTCTCTGTGCCTGGGAAGCAGAAGTGTTCACATTGCTTCGCAAGAATCGCTTTTGTGCAGAAAACACTAACACTTGTTCAGAAGGAAAGAAAGCACAGAGCCCCAGATTTGCTGTTGTCCTGGAGAGCTTGCAGAGCACTGGGGAAAGGCAGGCAGAGAATTCCTTGCTAGCACCTTCTCTGTGCCTGGGAAGCAGAAGTGTTCACATTGCTTCGCAGAATCGCTTTTGTGCAGAAAACAGTAACAGTTGTTCAGAAGGAAAGAAAGCACAGAGCCCCAGATTCTATGTTGTCTTGGAGAGCTTGCAGAGCACTGGGGAAAGGCAGGCAGAGAATTCCCTGATAGCACCTTCTCTGTGCCTGGGAAGCAGAAGTGTTCACATTGCTTCGCAAGAATCGCTTTTGTGCAGAAAACAGTAACACTTGTTCAGAAGGAAAGAAAGCACAGAGCCCCAGATTTTATGTTGTCCTGGAGAGCTTGCAGAGCACTGGGGAAAGGCAGGCAGAGAATTCCCTGCTAGCACCTTCTCTGTGCCTGGGAAGCAGAAGTGTTCACATTGCTTCGCAGAATCGCTTTTGTGCAGAAAACAGTAACACTTGTTCAGAAGTAAAGAAAGCACAGAGCCCCAGATTTTATGTTGTCCTGGAGAGCTTGCAGAGCACTGGGGAAAGGCAGGCAGAGAATTCCCTGATAGCACCTTCTCTGTGCCTGTTCACATTGCTTCGCAGAATCGCTTTTGTGCAGAAAACAGTAACACTTGTTCAGAACGAAAGAAAGCACAGAGCCCCAGATTCTATGTTGTCCTGGAGAGCTTGCAGAGCACTGGGGAAAGGCAGGCAGAGAATTCTCTGATAGCACCTTCTCTGTGCCTGTTCACATTGCTTCGCAGAATCGCTTTTGTGCAGAAAACAGTAACAGTTGTTCAGAAGGAAAGAAAGCACAGAGCCCCAGATTCTATGTTGTCTTGGAGAGCTTGCAGAGCACTGGGGAAAGGCAGGCAGAGAATTCCCTGCTAGCACCTTCTCTGTGCCTGGGAAGCAGAAGTGTTCACATTGCTTCGCAAGAATCGCTTTTGTGCAGAAAACACTAACACTTGTTCAGAAGGAAAGAAAGCACAGAGCCCCAGATTCTATGTTGTCCTGGAGAGCTTGCAGAGCACTGGGGAAAGGCAGGCAGAGAATTCCTTGCTAGCACCTTCTCTGTGCCTGGGAAGCAGAAGTGTTCACATTGCTTCGCAGAATCGCTTTTGTGCAGAAAACAGTAACACTTGTTCAGAAGGAAAGAAAGCACAGAGCCCCAGATTTTATGTTGTCCTGGAGAGCTTGCAGAGCACTGGGGAAAGGCAGGCAGAGAATTCCCTGCTAGCACCTTCTCTGTGCCTGGGAAGCAGAAGTGTTCACATTGCTTCGCAAGAATCGCTTTTGTGCAGAAAACACTAACACTTGTTCAGAAGGAAAGAAAGCACAGAGCCCCAGATTTTATGTTGTCCTGGAGAGCTTGCAGAGCACTGGGGAAAGGCAGGCAGAGAATTCCCTGCTAGCACCTTCTCTGTGCCTGTTCACATTGCCTCGCAGAATCGCTTTTGTGCAGAAAACAGTAACACTTGTTCAGAAGGAAAGAAAGCACAGAGCCCCAGATTTTATGTTGTCCTGGAGAGCTTGCAGACCACTGGGGAAAGGCAGGCAGAGAATTCCCTGATAGCACCTTCTCTGTGCCTGGGAAGCAGAAGTGTTCACATTGCTTTGCAGAATCGCTTTTGTGCAGAAAACAGTAACACTTGTTCAGAAGGAAAGAAAGCACAGAGCCCCAGATTTTATGTTGTCCTGGAGAGCTTGCAGAGCACTGGGGAAAGGCAGGCAGAGAATTCCCTGCTAGCACCTTCTCTGTGCCTGTTCACATTGCTTCGCAGAATCGCTTTTGTGCAGAAAACAGTAACACTTGTTCAGAATGAAAGAAAGCACAGAGCCCCAGATTTTATGTTGTCCTGGAGAGCTTGCAGAGCACTGGGGAAAGGCAGGCAGAGAATTCCTTGCTAGCACCTTCTCTGTGCCTGGGAAGCAGAAGTGTTCACATTGCTTCGCAGAATCGCTTTTGTGCAGAAAACAGTAACAGTTGTTCAGAAGGAAAGAAAGCACAGAGCCCCAGATTCTATGTTGTCTTGGAGAGCTTGCAGAGCACTGGGGAAAGGCAGGCAGAGAATTCCCTGATAGCACCTTCTCTGTGCCTGGGAAGCAGAAGTGTTCACATTGCTTCGCAAGAATCGCTTTTGTGCAGAAAACAGTAACACTTGTTCAGAAGGAAAGAAAGCACAGAGCCCCAGATTTTATGTTGTCCTGGAGAGCTTGCAGAGCACTGGGGAAAGGCAGGCAGAGAATTCCCTGATAGCACCTTCTCTGTGCCTGTTCACATTGCTTCGCAGAATCGCTTTTGTGCAGAAAACAGTAACACTTGTTCAGAAGGAAAGAAAGCACAGAGCCCCAGATTCTATGTTGTCCTGGAGAGCTTGCAGAGCACTAGGGAAAGGCAGGCAGAGAATTCCCTGATAGCACCTTCTCTGTGCCTGTTAACATTGCTTCGCAGAATCGCTTTTGTGCAGAAAACAGTAACACTTGTTCAGAAGGAAAGAAAGCACAGAGCCCCAGATTTTATGTTGTCCTGGAGAGCTTGCAGACCACTGGGGAAAGGCAGGCAGAGAATTCCTTGCTAGCACCTTCTCTGTGCCTGGGAAGCAGAAGTGTTCACATTGCTTCGCAAGAATCGCTTTTGTGCAGAAAACAGTAACACTTGTTCAGAAGGAAAGAAAGCACAGAGCCCCAGATTCTATGTTGTCCTCGAGAGCTTGCAGAGCACTGGGGAAAGGCAGGCAGAGAATTCTCTGATAGCACCTTCTCTGTGCCTGTTCACATTGCTTCGCAGAATCGCTTTTGTGCAGAAAACAGTAACACTTGTTCAGAAGGAAAGAAAGCACAGAGCCCCAGATTCTATGTTGTCCTGGAGAGCTTGCAGAGCACTGGGGAAAGGCAGGCAGAGAATTCTCTGATAGCACCTTCTCTGTGCCTGTTCACATTGCTTCGCAGAATCGCTTTTGTGCAGAAAACAGTAACAGTTGTTCAGAAGGAAAGAAAGCACAGAGCCCCAGATTCTATGTTGTCTTGGAGAGCTTGCAGAGCACTGGGGAAAGGCAGGCAGAGAATTCCCTGCTAGCACCTTCTCTGTGCCTGGGAAGCAGAAGTGTTCACATTGCTTCGCAAGAATCGCTTTTGTGCAGAAAACACTAACACTTGTTCAGAAGGAAAGAAAGCACAGAGCCCCAGATTCTATGTTGTCCTGGAGAGCTTGCAGAGCACTGGGGAAAGGCAGGCAGAGAATTCCTTGCTAGCACCTTCTCTGTGCCTGGGAAGCAGAAGTGTTCACATTGCTTCGCAGAATCGCTTTTGTGCAGAAAACAGTAACACTTGTTCAGAAGGAAAGAAAGCACAGAGCCCCAGATTTTATGTTGTCCTGGAGAGCTTGAAGAGCACTGGGGAAAGGCAGGCAGAGAATTCCCTGCTAGCACCTTCTCTGTGCCTGGGAAGCAGAAGTGTTCACATTGCTTTGCAGAATCGCTTTTGTGCAGAAAACAGTAACACTTGTTCAGAAGGAAAGAAAGCACAGAGCCCCAGATTTTATGTTGTCCTGGAGAGCTTGCAGAGCACTGGGGAAAGGCAGGCAGAGAATTCCCTGCTAGCACCTTCTCTGTGCCTGTTCACATTGCCTCGCAGAATCGCTTTTGTGCAGAAAACAGTAACACTTGTTCAGAAGGAAAGAAAGCACAGAGCCCCAGATTTTATGTTGTCCTGGAGAGCTTGCAGACCACTGGGGAAAGGCAGGCAGAGAATTCCCTGATAGCACCTTCTCTGTGCCTGGGAAGCAGAAGTGTTCACATTGCTTTGCAGAATCGCTTTTGTGCAGAAAACAGTAACACTTGTTCAGAAGGAAAGAAAGCACAGAGCCCCAGATTTTATGTTGTCCTGGAGAGCTTGCAGAGCACTGGGGAAAGGCAGGCAGAGAATTCCCTGCTAGCACCTTCTCTGTGCCTGTTCACATTGCTTCGCAGAATCGCTTTTGTGCAGAAAACAGTAACACTTGTTCAGAATGAAAGAAAGCACAGAGCCCCAGATTTTATGTTGTCCTGGAGAGCTTGCAGAGCACTGGGGAAAGGCAGGCAGAGAATTCCTTGCTAGCACCTTCTCTGTGCCTGGGAAGCAGAAGTGTTCACATTGCTTCGCAGAATCGCTTTTGTGCAGAAAACAGTAACAGTTGTTCAGAAGGAAAGAAAGCACAGAGCCCCAGATTCTATGTTGTCTTGGAGAGCTTGCAGAGCACTGGGGAAAGGCAGGCAGAGAATTCCCTGATAGCACCTTCTCTGTGCCTGGGAAGCAGAAGTGTTCACATTGCTTCGCAAGAATCGCTTTTGTGCAGAAAACAGTAACACTTGTTCAGAAGGAAAGAAAGCACAGAGCCCCAGATTTTATGTTGTCCTGGAGAGCTTGCAGAGCACTGGGGAAAGGCAGGCAGAGAATTCCCTGATAGCACCTTCTCTGTGCCTGTTCACATTGCTTCGCAGAATCGCTTTTGTGCAGAAAACAGTAACACTTGTTCAGAAGGAAAGAAAGCACAGAGCCCCAGATTCTATGTTGTCCTGGAGAGCTTGCAGAGCACTAGGGAAAGGCAGGCAGAGAATTCCCTGATAGCACCTTCTCTGTGCCTGTTCACATTGCTTCGCAGAATCGCTTTTGTGCAGAAAACAGTAACACTTGTTCAGAAGGAAAGAAAGCACAGAGCCCCAGATTTTATGTTGTCCTGGAGAGCTTGCAGACCACTGGGGAAAGGCAGGCAGAGAATTCCTTGCTAGCACCTTCTCTGTGCCTGGGAAGCAGAAGTGTTCACATTGCTTCGCAAGAATCGCTTTTGTGCAGAAAACAGTAACACTTGTTCAGAAGGAAAGAAAGCACAGAGCCCCAGATTCTATGTTGTCCTGGAGAGCTTGCAGAGCACTGGGGAAAGGCAGGCAGAGAATTCCCTGATAGCACCTTCTCTGTGCCTGTTCACATTGCTTCGCAGAATCGCTTTTGTGCAGAAAACAGTAACACTTGTTCAGAAGGAAAGAAAGCACAGAGCCCCAGATTCTATGTTGTCCTGGAGAGCTTGCAGAGCACTGGGGAAAGGCAGGCAGAGAATTCCCTGATAGCACCTTCTCTGTGCCTGGGAAGCAGAAGTGTTCACATTGCTTCGCAAGAATCGCTTTTGTGCAGAAAACACTAACACTTGTTCAGAAGGAAAGAAAGCACAGAGCCCCAGATTTTATGTTGTCCTGGAGAGCTTGCAGAGCACTGGGGAAAGGCAGGCAGAGAATTCCTTGCTAGCACCTTCTCTGTGCCTGGGAAGCAGAAGTGTTCACATTGCTTCGCAGAATCGCTTTTGTGCAGAAAACAGTAACAGTTGTTCAGAAGGAAAGAAAGCACAGAGCCCCAGATTCTATGTTGTCTTGGAGAGCTTGCAGAGCACTGGGGAAAGGCAGGCAGAGAATTCCCTGATAGAACCTTCTCTGTGCCTGGGAAGCAGAAGTGTTCACATTGCTTCGCAAGAATCGCTTTTGTGCAGAAAACAGTAACACTTGTTCAGAAGGAAAGAAAGCACAGAGCCCCAGATTTTATGTTGTCCTGGAGAGCTTGCAGAGCACTGGGGAAAGGCAGGCAGAGAATTCCCTGATAGCACCTTCTCTGTGCCTGTTCACATTGCTTCGCAGAATCGCTTTTGTGCAGAAAACAGTAACACTTGTTCAGAAGGAAAGAAAGCACAGAGCCCCAGATTCTATGTTGTCCTGGAGAGCTTGCAGAGCACTAGGGAAAGGCAGGCAGAGAATTCCCTGATAGCACCTTCTCTGTGCCTGTTCACATTGCTTCGCAGAATCGCTTTTGTGCAGAAAACAGTAACACTTGTTCAGAAGGAAAGAAAGCACAGAGCCCCAGATTTTATGTTTTCCTGGAGAGCTTGCAGAGCACTGGGGAAAGGCAGGCAGAGAATTCCTTGCTAGCACCTTCTCTGTGCCTGGGAAGCAGAAGTGTTCACATTGCTTCGCAAGAATCGCTTTTGTGCAGAAAACACTAACACTTGTTCAGAAGGAAAGAAAGCACAGAGCCCCAGATTTTATGTTGTCCTGGAGAGCTTGCAGAGCACTGGGGAAAGGCAGGCAGAGAATTCCCTGATAGCACCTTCTCTGTGCCTGTTCACATTGCTTCGCAGAATCGCTTTTGTGCAGAAAACAGTAACACTTGTTCAGAAGGAAAGAAAGCACAGAGCCCCAGATTCTATGTTGTCCTGGAGAGCTTGCAGAGCACTGGGGAAAGGCAGGCAGAGAATTCTCTGATAGCACCTTCTCTGTGCCTGTTCACATTGCTTCGCAGATTCGCTTTTGTGCATAAAACATTAACACTTGTTCAGAAGGAAAGAAAGCACAGAGCCCCAGATTTGCTGTTGTCCTGGAGAGCTTGCAGAGCACTGGGGAAAGGCAGGCAGAGAATTCCTTGCTAGCACCTTCTCTGTGCCTGGGAAGCAGAAGTGTTCACATTGCTTCGCAGAATCGCTTTTGTGCAGAAAACAGTAACACTTGTTCAGAACGAAAGAAAGCACAGAGCCCCAGATTCTATGTTGTCCTGGAGAGCTTGCAGAGCACTGGGGAAAGGCAGGCAGAGAATTCCCTGCTAGCACCTTCTCTGTGCCTGGGAAGCAGAAGTGTTCACATTGCTTCGCAAGAATCGCTTTTGTGCAGAAAACACTAACACTTGTTCAGAAGGAAAGAAAGCACAGAGCCCCAGATTTTATGTTGTCCTGGAGAGCTTGCAGAGCACTGGGGAAAGGCAGGCAGAGAATTCCCTGCTAGCACCTTCTCTGTGCCTGTTCACATTGCCTCGCAGAATCGCTTTTGTGCAGAAAACAGTAACACTTGTTCAGAAGGAAAGAAAGCACAGAGCCCCAGATTTTATGTTGTCCTGGAGAGCTTGCAGACCACTGGGGAAAGGCAGGCAGAGAATTCCCTGATAGCACCTTCTCTGTGCCTGGGAAGCAGAAGTGTTCACATTGCTTTGCAGAATCGCTTTTGTGCAGAAAACAGTAACACTTGTTCAGAAGGAAAGAAAGCACAGAGCCCCAGATTTTATGTTGTCCTGGAGAGCTTGCAGAGCACTGGGGAAAGGCAGGCAGAGAATTCCCTGATAGCACCTTCTCTGTGCCTGTTCACATTGCTTCGCAGAATCGCTTTTGTGCAGAAAACAGTAACACTTGTTCAGAAGGAAAGAAAGCACAGAGCCCCAGATTTTATGTTGTCCTGGAGAGCTTGCAGAGCACTGGGGAAAGGCAGGCAGAGAATTCCCTGATAGCACCTTCTCTGTGCCTGTTCACATTGCTTCGCAGAATCGCTTTTGTGCAGAAAACAGTAACACTTGTTCAGAAGGAAAGAAAGCACAGAGCCCCAGATTCTATGTTGTCCTGGAGAGCTTGCAGAGCACTAGGGAAAGGCAGGCAGAGAATTCCCTGATAGCACCTTCTCTGTGCCTGTTCACATTGCTTCGCAGAATCGCTTTTGTGCAGAAAACAGTAACACTTGTTCAGAAGGAAAGAAAGCACAGAGCCCCAGATTTTATGTTGTCCTGGAGAGCTTGCAGACCACTGGGGAAAGGCAGGCAGAGAATTCCTTGCTAGCACCTTCTCTGTGCCTGGGAAGCAGAAGTGTTCACATTGCTTCGCAAGAATCGCTTTTGTGCAGAAAACAGTAACACTTGTTCAGAAGGAAAGAAAGCACAGAGCCCCAGATTCTATGTTGTCCTGGAGAGCTTGCAGAGCACTGGGGAAAGGCAGGCAGAGAATTCTCTTATAGCACCTTCTCTGTGCCTGTTCACATTGCTTCGCAGAATCGCTTTTGTGCAGAAAACAGTAACAGTTGTTCAGAAGGAAAGAAAGCACAGAGCCCCAGATTCTATGTTGTCTTGGAGAGCTTGCAGAGCACTGGGGAAAGGCAGGCAGAGAATTCCCTGCTAGCACCTTCTCTGTGCCTGGGAAGCAGAAGTGTTCACATTGCTTCGCAAGAATCGCTTTTGTGCAGAAAACACTAACACTTGTTCAGAAGGAAAGAAAGCACAGAGCCCCAGATTTTATGTTGTCCTGGAGAGCTTGCAGAGCACTGGGGAAAGGCAGGCAGAGAATTCCTTGCTAGCACCTTCTCTGTGCCTGGGAAGCAGAAGTGTTCACATTGCTTCGCAAGAATCGCTTTTGTGCAGAAAACACTAACACTTGTTCAGAAGGAAAGAAAGCACAGAGCCCCAGATTTTATGTTGTCCTGGAGAGCTTGCAGAGCACTGGGGAAAGGCAGGCAGAGAATTCCCTGCTAGCACCTTCTCTGTGCCTGTTCACATTGCCTCGCAGAATCGCTTTTGTGCAGAAAACAGTAACACTTGTTCAGAAGGAAAGAAAGCACAGAGCCCCAGATTTTATGTTGTCCTGGAGAGCTTGCAGACCACTGGGGAAAGGCAGGCAGAGAATTCCCTGATAGCACCTTCTCTGTGCCTGGGAAGCAGAAGTGTTCACATTGCTTTGCAGAATCGCTTTTGTGCAGAAAACAGTAACACTTGTTCAGAAGGAAAGAAAGCACAGAGCCCCAGATTCTATGTTGTCCTGGAGAGCTTGCAGAGCACTGGGGAAAGGCAGGCAGAGAATTCCCTGATAGCACCTTCTCTGTGCCTGTTCACATTGCTTCGCAGAATCGCTTTTGTGCAGAAAACAGTAACACTTGTTCAGAAGGAAAGAAAGCACAGAGCCCCAGATTTTATGTTGTCCTGGAGAGCTTGCAGAGCACTGGGGAAAGGCAGGCAGAGAATTCCCTGATAGCACCTTCTCTGTGCCTGGGAAGCAGAAGTGTTCACATTGCTTCGCAGAATCGCTTTTGTGCAGAAAACAGTAACAGTTGTTCAGAAGGAAAGAAAGCACAGAGCCCCAGATTCTATGTTGTCTTGGAGAGCTTGCAGAGCACTGGGGAAAGGCAGGCAGAGAATTCCCTGATAGCACCTTCTCTGTGCCTGGGAAGCAGAAGTGTTCACATTGCTTCGCAAGAATCGCTTTTGTGCAGAAAACAGTAACACTTGTTCAGAAGGAAAGAAAGCACAGAGCCCCAGATTTTATGTTGTCCTGGAGAGCTTGCAGAGCACTGGGGAAAGGCAGGCAGAGAATTCCCTGATAGCACCTTCTCTGTGCCTGTTCACATTGCTTCGCAGAATCGCTTTTGTGCAGAAAACAGTAACACTTGTTCAGAAGGAAAGAAAGCACAGAGCCCCAGATTCTATGTTGTCCTGGAGAGCTTGCAGAGCACTAGGGAAAGGCAGGCAGAGAATTCCCTGATAGCACCTTCTCTGTGCCTGTTCACATTGCTTCGCAGAATCGCTTTTGTGCAGAAAACAGTAACACTTGTTCAGAAGGAAAGAAAGCACAGAGCCCCAGATTTTATGTTTTCCTGGAGAGCTTGCAGAGCACTGGGGAAAGGCAGGCAGAGAATTCCTTGCTAGCACCTTCTCTGTGCCTGGGAAGCAGAAGTGTTCACATTGCTTCGCAAGAATCGCTTTTGTGCAGAAAACACTAACACTTGTTCAGAAGGAAAGAAAGCACAGAGCCCCAGATTTTATGTTGTCCTGGAGAGCTTGCAGAGCACTGGGGAAAGGCAGGCACAGAATTCCCTGCTAGCACCTTCTCTGTGCCTGTTCACATTGCTTCGCAGAATCGCTTTTGTGCAGAAAACAGTAACACTTGTTCAGAACGAAAGAAAGCACAGAGCCCCAGATTCTATGTTGTCCTGGAGAGCTTGCAGAGCACTGGGGAAAGGCAGGCAGAGAATTCTCTGATAGCACCTTCTCTGTGCCTGTTCACATTGCTTCGCAGATTCGCTTTTGTGCATAAAACATTAACACTTGTTCAGAAGGAAAGAAAGCACAGAGCCCCAGATTTGCTGTTGTCCTGGAGAGTTTGCAGAGCACTGGGGAAAGGCAGGCAGAGAATTCCTTGCTAGCACCTTCTCTGTGCCTGGGAAGCAGAAGTGTTCACATTGCTTCGCAGAATCGCTTTTGTGCAGAAAACAGTAACACTTGTTCAGAACGAAAGAAAGCACAGAGCCCCAGATTCTATGTTGTCCTGGAGAGCTTGCAGAGCACTGGGGAAAGGCAGGCAGAGAATTCCCTGCTAGCACCTTCTCTGTGCCTGGGAAGCAGAAGTGTTCACATTGCTTCGCAAGAATCGCTTTTGTGCAGAAAACACTAACACTTGTTCAGAAGGAAAGAAAGCACAGAGCCCCAGATTTTATGTTGTCCTGGAGAGCTTGCAGAGCACTGGGGAAAGGCAGGCAGAGAATTCCCTGCTAGCACCTTCTCTGTGCCTGTTCACATTGCCTCGCAGAATCGCTTTTGTGCAGAAAACAGTAACACTTGTTCAGAAGGAAAGAAAGCACAGAGCCCCAGATTTTATGTTGTCCTGGAGAGCTTGCAGACCACTGGGGAAAGGCAGGCAGAGAATTCCCTGATAGCACCTTCTCTGTGCCTGGGAAGCAGAAGTGTTCACATTGCTTTGCAGAATCGCTTTTGTGCAGAAAACAGTAACACTTGTTCAGAAGGAAAGAAAGCACAGAGCCCCAGATTTTATGTTGTCCTGGAGAGCTTGCAGAGCACTGGGGAAAGGCAGGCAGAGAATTCCCTGATAGCACCTTCTCTGTGCCTGTTCACATTGCTTCGCAGAATCGCTTTTGTGCAGAAAACAGTAACAGTTGTTCAGAAGGAAAGAAAGCACAGAGCCCCAGATTCTATATTGTCTTGGAGAGCTTGCAGAGCACTGGGGAAAGGCAGGCAGAGAATTCCCTGATAGCACCTTCTCTGTGCCTGGGAAGCAGAAGTGTTCACATTGCTTCGCAGAATCGCTTTTGTGCAGAAAACACTAAGACTTGTTCAGAAGGAAAGAAAGCACAGAGCCCCAGATTTTATGTTGTCCTGGAGAGCTTGCAGAGCACTGGGGAAAGGCAGGCAGAGAATTCCTTGCTAGCACCTTCTCTGTGCCTGGGAAGCAGAAGTGTTCACATTGCTTCGCAAGAATCGCTTTTGTGCAGAAAACAGTAACACTTGTTCAGAAGGAAAGAAAGCACAGAGCCCCAGATTTTATGTTGTCCTGGAGAGCTTGCAGAGCACTGGGGAAAGGCAGGCAGAGAATTCCCTGCTAGCACCTTCTCTGTGCCTGTTCACATTGCTTCGCAGAATCGCTTTTGTGCAGAAAACAGTAACACTTGTTCAGAAGGAAAGAAAGCACAGAGCCCCAGATTCTATGTTGTCCTGGAGAGCTTGCAGAGCACTGGGGAAAGGCAGGCAGAGAATTCTCTGATAGCACCTTCTCTGTGCCTGTTCACATTGCTTCGCAGATTCGCTTTTGTGCAGAAAACATTAACACTTGTTCAGAAGGAAAGAAAGCACAGAGCCCCAGATTTGCTGTTGTCCTGGAGAGTTTGCAGAGCACTGGGGAAAGGCAGGCAGAGAATTCCTTGCTAGCACCTTCTCTGTGCCTGGGAAGCAGAAGTGATCACATTGCTTCACAGAATCGCTTTTGTGCAGAAAACAGTAACACTTGTTCAGAAGGAAAGAAAGCACAGAGCCCCAGATTTTATGTTGTCCTGGAGAGCTTGCAGAGCACTGGGGAAAGGCAGGCAGAGAATTCCTTGCTAGCAACTACTCTGTGCCTGGGAAGCAGAAGTGTTCACATTGCTTCGCAGAATCGCTTTTGTGCAGAAAATAGTAACACTTGTTCAGAAGGAAAGAAAGCACAGAGCCCCAGATTTTATGTTGTCCTGGAGAGCTTGCAGAGCACTGGGGAAAGGCAGGCAGAGAATTCCTTGCTAGCACCTTCTCTGTGCCTGGGAAGCAGAAGTATTCACATTGCTTCGCAGAATCGCTTTTGTGCAGAAAACAGTAACACTTGTTCAGAACGAAAGAAAGCACAGAGCCCCAGATTCTATGTTGTCCTGGAGAGCTTGCAGAGCACTGGGGAAAGGCAGGCAGAGAATTCCCTGATAGCACCTTCTCTGTGCCTGTTCACATTGCTTCGCAGAATCGCTTTTGTGCAGAAAACAGTAACACTTGTTCAGAAGGAAAGAAAGCACAGAGCCCCAGATTCTATGTTGTCTTGGAGAGCTTGCAGAGCACTGGGGAAAGGCAGGCAGAGAATTCCCTGCTAGCACCTTCTCTGTGCCTGGGAAGCAGAAGTGTTCACATTGCTTCGCAAGAATCGCTTTTGTGCAGAAAACACTAACACTTGTTCAGAAGGAAAGAAAGCACAGAGCCCCAGATTTTATGTTGTCCTGGAGAGCTTGCAGAGCACTGGGGAAAGGCAGGCAGAGAATTCCTTGCTAGCACCTTCTCTGTGCCTGGGAAGCAGAAGTGTTCACATTGCTTCGCAGAATCGCTTTGTGCCGAAAACAGTAACACTTGTTCAGAAGGAAAGAAAGCACAGAGCCCCAGATTCTATGTTGTCCTGGAGAGCTTGCAGAGCACTGGGGAAAGGCAGGCAGAGAATTCCCTGCTAGCACCTTCTCTGTGCCTGTTCACATTGCTTCGCAGAATCGCTTTTGTGCAGAAAACAGTAACACTTGTTCAGAAGGAAAGAAAGCACAGATCCCCAGATTTTATGTTGTCCTGGAGAGCTTGCAGAGCACTGGGGAAAGGCAGGCAGAGAATTCCCTGCTAGCACCTTCTCTGTGCCTGGGAAGCAGAAGTGTTCACATTGCTTCGCAAGAATCGCTTTTGTGCAGAAAACACTAACACTTGTTCAGAAGGAAAGAAAGCACAGAGCCCCAGATTTTATGTTGTCCTGGAGAGCTTGCAGAGCACTGGGGAAAGGCAGGCAGAGAATTCCTTGCTAGCACCTTCTCTGTGCCTGGGAAGCAGAAGTGTTCACATTGCTTCGCAAGAATCGCTTTTGTGCAGAAAACACTAACACTTGTTCAGAAGGAAAGAAAGCACAGAGCCCCAGATTCTATGTTGTCCTGGAGAGCTTGCAGAGCACTAGGGAAAGGCAGGCAGAGAATTCCCTGATAGCACCTTCTCTGTGCCTGTTCACATTGCTTCGCAAGAATCGCTTTTGTGCAGAAAACACTAACACTTGTTCAGAAGGAAAGAAAGCACAGAGCCCCAGATTTTATGTTGTCCTGGAGAGCTTGCAGAGCACTGGGGAAAGGCAGGCAGAGAATTCCCTGATAGCACCTTCTCTGTGCCTGTTCACATTGCTTCGCAGAATCGCTTTTGTGCAGAAAACAGTAACACTTGTTCAGAAGGAAAGAAAGCACAGAGCCCCAGATTTTATGTTGTCCTGGAGAGCTTGCAGAGCACTGGGGAAAGGCAGGCAGAGAATTCCCTGATAGCACCTTCTCTGTGCCTGTTCACATTGCTTCGCAGAATCGCTTTTGTGCAGAAAACAGTAACACTTGTTCAGAAGGAAAGAAAGCACAGAGCCCCAGATTCTATGTTGTCCTGGAGAGCTTGCAGAGCACTAGGGAAAGGCAGGCAGAGAATTCCCTGATAGCACCTTCTCTGTGCCTGTTCACATTGCTTCGCAGAATCGCTTTTGTGCAGAAAACAGTAACACTTGTTCAGAAGGAAAGAAAGCACAGAGCCCCAGATTTTATGTTGTCCTGGAGAGCTTGCAGACCACTGGGGAAAGGCAGGCAGAGAATTCCTTGCTAGCACCTTCTCTGTGCCTGGGAAGCAGAAGTGTTCACATTGCTTCGCAAGAATCGCTTTTGTGCAGAAAACAGTAACACTTGTTCAGAAGGAAAGAAAGCACAGAGCCCCAGATTCTATGTTGTCCTGGAGAGCTTGCAGAGCACTGGGGAAAGGCAGGCAGAGAATTCTCTTATAGCACCTTCTCTGTGCCTGTTCACATTGCTTCGCAGAATCGCTTTTGTGCAGAAAACAGTAACAGTTGTTCAGAAGGAAAGAAAGCACAGAGCCCCAGATTCTATGTTGTCTTGGAGAGCTTGCAGAGCACTGGGGAAAGGCAGGCAGAGAATTCCCTGCTAGCACCTTCTCTGTGCCTGGGAAGCAGAAGTGTTCACATTGCTTCGCAAGAATCGCTTTTGTGCAGAAAACACTAACACTTGTTCAGAAGGAAAGAAAGCACAGAGCCCCAGATTTTATGTTGTCCTGGAGAGCTTGCAGAGCACTGGGGAAAGGCAGGCAGAGAATTCCTTGCTAGCACCTTCTCTGTGCCTGGGAAGCAGAAGTGTTCACATTGCTTCGCAAGAATCGCTTTTGTGCAGAAAACACTAACACTTGTTCAGAAGGAAAGAAAGCACAGAGCCCCAGATTTTATGTTGTCCTGGAGAGCTTGCAGAGCACTGGGGAAAGGCAGGCAGAGAATTCCCTGCTAGCACCTTCTCTGTGCCTGTTCACATTGCCTCGCAGAATCGCTTTTGTGCAGAAAACAGTAACACTTGTTCAGAAGGAAAGAAAGCACAGAGCCCCAGATTTTATGTTGTCCTGGAGAGCTTGCAGACCACTGGGGAAAGGCAGGCAGAGAATTCCCTGATAGCACCTTCTCTGTGCCTGGGAAGCAGAAGTGTTCACATTGCTTTGCAGAATCGCTTTTGTGCAGAAAACAGTAACACTTGTTCAGAAGGAAAGAAAGCACAGAGCCCCAGATTCTATGTTGTCCTGGAGAGCTTGCAGAGCACTGGGGAAAGGCAGGCAGAGAATTCCCTGATAGCACCTTCTCTGTGCCTGTTCACATTGCTTCGCAGAATCGCTTTTGTGCAGAAAACAGTAACACTTGTTCAGAAGGAAAGAAAGCACAGAGCCCCAGATTTTATGTTGTCCTGGAGAGCTTGCAGAGCACTGGGGAAAGGCAGGCAGAGAATTCCCTGATAGCACCTTCTCTGTGCCTGGGAAGCAGAAGTGTTCACATTGCTTCGCAGAATCGCTTTTGTGCAGAAAACAGTAACAGTTGTTCAGAAGGAAAGAAAGCACAGAGCCCCAGATTCTATGTTGTCTTGGAGAGCTTGCAGAGCACTGGGGAAAGGCAGGCAGAGAATTCCCTGATAGCACCTTCTCTGTGCCTGGGAAGCAGAAGTGTTCACATTGCTTCGCAAGAATCGCTTTTGTGCAGAAAACAGTAACACTTGTTCAGAAGGAAAGAAAGCACAGAGCCCCAGATTTTATGTTGTCCTGGAGAGCTTGCAGAGCACTGGGGAAAGGCAGGCAGAGAATTCCCTGATAGCACCTTCTCTGTGCCTGTTCACATTGCTTCGCAGAATCGCTTTTGTGCAGAAAACAGTAACACTTGTTCAGAAGGAAAGAAAGCACAGAGCCCCAGATTCTATGTTGTCCTGGAGAGCTTGCAGAGCACTAGGGAAAGGCAGGCAGAGAATTCCCTGATAGCACCTTCTCTGTGCCTGTTCACATTGCTTCGCAGAATCGCTTTTGTGCAGAAAACAGTAACACTTGTTCAGAACGAAAGAAAGCACAGAGCCCCAGATTTTATGTTTTCCTGGAGAGCTTGCAGAGCACTGGGGAAAGGCAGGCAGAGAATTCCTTGCTAGCACCTTCTCTGTGCCTGGGAAGCAGAAGTGTTCACATTGCTTCGCAAGAATCGCTTTTGTGCAGAAAACACTAACACTTGTTCAGAAGGAAAGAAAGCACAGAGCCCCAGATTTTATGTTGTCCTGGAGAGCTTGCAGAGCACTGGGGAAAGGCAGGCACAGAATTCCCTGATAGCACCTTCTCTGTGCCTGTTCACATTGCTTCGCAGAATCGCTTTTGTGCAGAAAACAGTAACACTTGTTCAGAACGAAAGAAAGCACAGAGCCCCAGATTCTATGTTGTCCTGGAGAGCTTGCAGAGCACTGGGGAAAGGCAGGCAGAGAATTCTCTGATAGCACCTTCTCTGTGCCTGTTCACATTGCTTCGCAGATTCGCTTTTGTGCATAAAACATTAACACTTGTTCAGAAGGAAAGAAAGCACAGAGCCCCAGATTTGCTGTTGTCCTGGAGAGTTTGCAGAGCACTGGGGAAAGGCAGGCAGAGAATTCCTTGCTAGCACCTTCTCTGTGCCTGGGAAGCAGAAGTGTTCACATTGCTTCGCAGAATCGCTTTTGTGCAGAAAACAGTAACACTTGTTCAGAACGAAAGAAAGCACAGAGCCCCAGATTCTATGTTGTCCTGGAGAGCTTGCAGAGCACTGGGGAAAGGCAGGCAGAGAATTCCCTGCTAGCACCTTCTCTGTGCCTGGGAAGCAGAAGTGTTCACATTGCTTCGCAAGAATCGCTTTTGTGCAGAAAACACTAACACTTGTTCAGAAGGAAAGAAAGCACAGAGCCCCAGATTTTATGTTGTCCTGGAGAGCTTGCAGAGCACTGGGGAAAGGCAGGCAGAGAATTCCCTGCTAGCACCTTCTCTGTGCCTGTTCACATTGCCTCGCAGAATCGCTTTTGTGCAGAAAACAGTAACACTTGTTCAGAAGGAAAGAAAGCACAGAGCCCCAGATTTTATGTTGTCCTGGAGAGCTTGCAGACCACTGGGGAAAGGCAGGCAGAGAATTCCCTGATAGCACCTTCTCTGTGCCTGGGAAGCAGAAGTGTTCACATTGCTTTGCAGAATCGCTTTTGTGCAGAAAACAGTAACACTTGTTCAGAAGGAAAGAAAGCACAGAGCCCCAGATTTTATGTTGTCCTGGAGAGCTTGCAGAGCACTGGGGAAAGGCAGGCAGAGAATTCCCTGATAGCACCTTCTCTGTGCCTGTTCACATTGCTTCGCAGAATCGCTTTTGTGCAGAAAACATTAACAGTTGTTCAGAAGGAAAGAAAGCACAGAGCCCCAGATTCTATATTGTCTTGGAGAGCTTGCAGAGCACTGGGGAAAGGCAGGCAGAGAATTCCCTGATAGCACCTTCTCTGTGCCTGGGAAGCAGAAGTGTTCACATTGCTTCGCAGAATCGCTTTTGTGCAGAAAACACTAAGACTTGTTCAGAAGGAAAGAAAGCACAGAGCCCCAGATTTTATGTTGTCCTGGAGAGCTTGCAGAGCACTGGGGAAAGGCAGGCAGAGAATTCCTTGCTAGCACCTTCTCTGTGCCTGGGAAGCAGAAGTGTTCACATTGCTTCGCAAGAATCGCTTTTGTGCAGAAAACAGTAACACTTGTTCAGAAGGAAAGAAAGCACAGAGCCCCAGATTTTATGTTGTCCTGGAGAGCTTGCAGAGCACTGGGGAAAGGCAGGCAGAGAATTCCCTGCTAGCACCTTCTCTGTGCCTGTTCACATTGCTTCGCAGAATCGCTTTTGTGCAGAAAACAGTAACACTTGTTCAGAAGGAAAGAAAGCACAGAGCCCCAGATTCTATGTTGTCCTGGAGAGCTTGCAGAGCACTGGGGAAAGGCAGGCAGAGAATTCTCTGATAGCACCTTCTCTGTGCCTGTTCACATTGCTTCGCAGATTCGCTTTTGTGCAGAAAACATTAACACTTGTTCAGAAGGAAAGAAAGCACAGAGCCCCAGATTTGCTGTTGTCCTGGAGAGTTTGCAGAGCACTGGGGAAAGGCAGGCAGAGAATTCCTTGCTAGCACCTTCTCTGTGCCTGGGAAGCAGAAGTGATCACATTGCTTCACAGAATCGCTTTTGTGCAGAAAACAGTAACACTTGTTCAGAAGGAAAGAAAGCACAGAGCCCCAGATTTTATGTTGTCCTGGAGAGCTTGCAGAGCACTGGGGAAAGGCAGGCAGAGAATTCCTTGCTAGCAACTACTCTGTGCCTGGGAAGCAGAAGTGTTCACATTGCTTCGCAGAATCGCTTTTGTGCAGAAAATAGTAACACTTGTTCAGAAGGAAAGAAAGCACAGAGCCCCAGATTTTATGTTGTCCTGGAGAGCTTGCAGAGCACTGGGGAAAGGCAGGCAGAGAATTCCTTGCTAGCACCTTCTCTGTGCCTGGGAAGCAGAAGTATTCACATTGCTTCGCAGAATCGCTTTTGTGCAGAAAACAGTAACACTTGTTCAGAACGAAAGAAAGCACAGAGCCCCAGATTCTATGTTGTCCTGGAGAGCTTGCAGAGCACTGGGGAAAGGCAGGCAGAGAATTCCCTGATAGCACCTTCTCTGTGCCTGTTCACATTGCTTCGCAGAATCGCTTTTGTGCAGAAAACAGTAACACTTGTTCAGAAGGAAAGAAAGCACAGAGCCCCAGATTCTATGTTGTCTTGGAGAGCTTGCAGAGCACTGGGGAAAGGCAGGCAGAGAATTCCCTGCTAGCACCTTCTCTGTGCCTGGGAAGCAGAAGTGTTCACATTGCTTCGCAAGAATCGCTTTTGTGCAGAAAACACTAACACTTGTTCAGAAGGAAAGAAAGCACAGAGCCCCAGATTTTATGTTGTCCTGGAGAGCTTGCAGAGCACTGGGGAAAGGCAGGCAGAGAATTCCTTGCTAGCACCTTCTCTGTGCCTGGGAAGCAGAAGTGTTCACATTGCTTCGCAGAATCGCTTTTGTGCAGAAAACAGTAACACTTGTTCAGAAGGAAAGAAAGCACAGAGCCCCAGATTCTATGTTGTCCTGGAGAGCTTGCAGAGCACTGGGGAAAGGCAGGCAGAGAATTCCCTGCTAGCACCTTCTCTGTGCCTGTTCACATTGCTTCGCAGAATCGCTTTTGTGCAGAAAACAGTAACACTTGTTCAGAAGGAAAGAAAGCACAGATCCCCAGATTTTATGTTGTCCTGGAGAGCTTGCAGAGCACTGGGGAAAGGCAGGCAGAGAATTCCCTGCTAGCACCTTCTCTGTGCCTGGGAAGCAGAAGTGTTCACATTGCTTCGCAAGAATCGCTTTTGTGCAGAAAACACTAACACTTGTTCAGAAGGAAAGAAAGCACAGAGCCCCAGATTTTATGTTGTCCTGGAGAGCTTGCAGAGCACTGGGGAAAGGCAGGCAGAGAATTCCTTGCTAGCACCTTCTCTGTGCCTGGGAAGCAGAAGTGTTCACATTGCTTCGCAAGAATCGCTTTTGTGCAGAAAACACTAACACTTGTTCAGAAGGAAAGAAAGCACAGAGCCCCAGATTCTATGTTGTCCTGGAGAGCTTGCAGAGCACTAGGGAAAGGCAGGCAGAGAATTCCCTGATAGCACCTTCTCTGTGCCTGTTCACATTGCTTCGCAAGAATCGCTTTTGTGCAGAAAACACTAACACTTGTTCAGAAGGAAAGAAAGCACAGAGCCCCAGATTTTATGTTGTCCTGGAGAGCTTGCAGAGCACTGGGGAACGGCAGGCAGAGAATTCCTTGCTAGCACCTTCTCTGTGCCTGGGAAGCAGAAGTGTTCACATTGCTTCGCAAGAATCGCTTTTGTGCAGAAAACACTAACACTTGTTCAGAAGGAAAGAAAGCACAGAGCCCCAGATTTTATGTTGTCCTGGAGAGCTTGCAGAGCACTGGGGAAAGGCAGGCACAGAATTCCCTGCTAGCACCTTCTCTGTGCCTGTTCACATTGCTTCGCAGAATCGCTTTTGTGCAGAAAACAGTAACACTTGTTCAGAAGGAAAGAAAGCACAGAGCCCCAGATTCTATGTTGTCCTGGAGAGCTTGCAGAGCACTGGGGAAAGGCAGGCAGAGAATTCCCTGCTAGCACCTTCTCTGTGCCTGGGAAGCAGAAGTGTTCACATTGCTTCGCAAGAATCGCTTTTGTGCAGAAAACACTAACACTTGTTCAGAAGGAAAGAAAGCACAGAGCCCCAGATTTTATGTTGTCCTGGAGAGCTTGCAGAGCACTGGGGAAAGGCAGGCAGAGAATTCCCTGCTAGCACCTTCTCTGTGCCTGTTCACATTGCCTCGCAGAATCGCTTTTGTGCAGAAAACAGTAACACTTGTTCAGAAGGAAAGAAAGCACAGAGCCCCAGATTTTATGTTGTCCTGGAGAGCTTGCAGACCACTGGGGAAAGGCAGGCAGAGAATTCCCTGATAGCACCTTCTCTGTGCCTGGGAAGCAGAAGTGTTCACATTGCTTTGCAGAATCGCTTTTGTGCAGAAAACAGTAACACTTGTTCAGAAGGAAAGAAAGCACAGAGCCCCAGATTTTATGTTGTCCTGGAGAGCTTGCAGAGCACTGGGGAAAGGCAGGCAGAGAATTCCCTGATAGCACCTTCTCTGTGCCTGTTCACATTGCTTCGCAGAATCGCTTTTGTGCAGAAAACATTAACAGTTGTTCAGAAGGAAAGAAAGCACAGAGCCCCAGATTCTATATTGTCTTGGAGAGCTTGCAGAGCACTGGGGAAAGGCAGGCAGAGAATTCCCTGATAGCACCTTCTCTGTGCCTGGGAAGCAGAAGTGTTCACATTGCTTCGCAGAATCGCTTTTGTGCAGAAAACACTAACACTTGTTCAGAAGGAAAGAAAGCACAGAGCCCCAGATTTTATGTTGTCCTGGAGAGCTTGCAGAGCACTGGGGAAAGGCAGGCAGAGAATTCCTTGCTAGCACCTTCTCTGTGCCTGGGAAGCAGAAGTGTTCACATTGCTTCGCAAGAATCGCTTTTGTGCAGAAAACAGTAACACTTGTTCAGAAGGAAAGAAAGCACAGAGCCCCAGATTTTATGTTGTCCTGGAGAGCTTGCAGAGCACTGGGGAAAGGCAGGCAGAGAATTCCCTGCTAGCACCTTCTCTGTGCCTGTTCACATTGCTTCGCAGAATCGCTTTTGTGCAGAAAACAGTAACACTTGTTCAGAAGGAAAGAAAGCACAGAGCCCCAGATTCTATGTTGTCCTGGAGAGCTTGCAGAGCACTGGGGAAAGGCAGGCAGAGAATTCTCTGATAGCACCTTCTCTGTGCCTGTTCACATTGCTTCGCAGATTCGCTTTTGTGCAGAAAACATTAACACTTGTTCAGAAGGAAAGAAAGCACAGAGCCCCAGATTTGCTGTTGTCCTGGAGAGTTTGCAGAGCACTGGGGAAAGGCAGGCAGAGAATTCCTTGCTAGCACCTTCTCTGTGCCTGGGAAGCAGAAGTGATCACATTGCTTCACAGAATCGCTTTTGTGCAGAAAACAGTAACACTTGTTCAGAAGGAAAGAAAGCACAGAGCCCCAGATTTTATGTTGTCCTGGAGAGCTTGCAGAGCACTGGGGAAAGGCAGGCAGAGAATTCCTTGCTAGCAACTACTCTGTGCCTGGGAAGCAGAAGTGTTCACATTGCTTCGCAGAATCGCTTTTGTGCAGAAAATAGTAACACTTGTTCAGAAGGAAAGAAAGCACAGAGCCCCAGATTTTATGTTGTCCTGGAGAGCTTGCAGAGCACTGGGGAAAGGCAGGCAGAGAATTCCTTGCTAGCACCTTCTCTGTGCCTGGGAAGCAGAAGTATTCACATTGCTTCGCAGAATCGCTTTTGTGCAGAAAACAGTAACACTTGTTCAGAACGAAAGAAAGCACAGAGCCCCAGATTCTATGTTGTCCTGGAGAGCTTGCAGAGCACTGGGGAAAGGCAGGCAGAGAATTCCCTGATAGCACCTTCTCTGTGCCTGTTCACATTGCTTCGCAGAATCGCTTTTGTGCAGAAAACAGTAACACTTGTTCAGAAGGAAAGAAAGCACAGAGCCCCAGATTCTATGTTGTCTTGGAGAGCTTGCAGAGCACTGGGGAAAGGCAGGCAGAGAATTCCCTGCTAGCACCTTCTCTGTGCCTGGGAAGCAGAAGTGTTCACATTGCTTCGCAAGAATCGCTTTTGTGCAGAAAACACTAACACTTGTTCAGAAGGAAAGAAAGCACAGAGCCCCAGATTTTATGTTGTCCTGGAGAGCTTGCAGAGCACTGGGGAAAGGCAGGCAGAGAATTCCTTGCTAGCACCTTCTCTGTGCCTGGGAAGCAGAAGTGTTCACATTGCTTCGCAGAATCGCTTTTGTGCAGAAAACAGTAACACTTGTTCAGAAGGAAAGAAAGCACAGAGCCCCAGATTCTATGTTGTCCTGGAGAGCTTGCAGAGCACTGGGGAAAGGCAGGCAGAGAATTCCCTGCTAGCACCTTCTCTGTGCCTGTTCACATTGCTTCGCAGAATCGCTTTTGTGCAGAAAACAGTAACACTTGTTCAGAAGGAAAGAAAGCACAGATCCCCAGATTTTATGTTGTCCTGGAGAGCTTGCAGAGCACTGGGGAAAGGCAGGCAGAGAATTCCCTGCTAGCACCTTCTCTGTGCCTGGGAAGCAGAAGTGTTCACATTGCTTCGCAAGAATCGCTTTTGTGCAGAAAACACTAACACTTGTTCAGAAGGAAAGAAAGCACAGAGCCCCAGATTTTATGTTGTCCTGGAGAGCTTGCAGAGCACTGGGGAAAGGCAGGCAGAGAATTCCTTGCTAGCACCTTCTCTGTGCCTGGGAAGCAGAAGTGTTCACATTGCTTCGCAAGAATCGCTTTTGTGCAGAAAACACTAACACTTGTTCAGAAGGAAAGAAAGCACAGAGCCCCAGATTCTATGTTGTCCTGGAGAGCTTGCAGAGCACTAGGGAAAGGCAGGCAGAGAATTCCCTGATAGCACCTTCTCTGTGCCTGTTCACATTGCTTCGCAAGAATCGCTTTTGTGCAGAAAACACTAACACTTGTTCAGAAGGAAAGAAAGCACAGAGCCCCAGATTTTATGTTGTCCTGGAGAGCTTGCAGAGCACTGGGGAACGGCAGGCAGAGAATTCCTTGCTAGCACCTTCTCTGTGCCTGGGAAGCAGAAGTGTTCACATTGCTTCGCAAGAATCGCTTTTGTGCAGAAAACAGTAACACTTGTTCAGAAGGAAAGAAAGCACAGAGCCCCAGATTTTATGTTGTCCTGGAGAGCTTGCAGAGCACTGGGGAAAGGCAGGCACAGAATTCCCTGCTAGCACCTTCTCTGTGCCTGTTCACATTGCTTCGCAGAATCGCTTTTGTGCAGAAAACAGTAACACTTGTTCAGAAGGAAAGAAAGCACAGAGCCCCAGATTCTATGTTGTCCTGGAGAGCTTGCAGAGCACTGGGGAAAGGCAGGCAGAGAATTCCCTGCTAGCACCTTCTCTGTGCCTGGGAAGCAGAAGTGTTCACATTGCTTCGCAAGAATCGCTTTTGTGCAGAAAACACTAACACTTGTTCAGAAGGAAAGAAAGCACAGAGCCCCAGATTTTATGTTGTCCTGGAGAGCTTGCAGAGCACTGGGGAAAGGCAGGCAGAGAATTCCTTGCTAGCACCTTCTCTGTGCCTGGGAAGCAGAAGTGTTCACATCGCTTCGCAAGAATCGCTTTTGTGCAGAAAACACTAACACTTGTTCAGAAGGAAAGAAAGCACAGAGCCCCAGATTTTATGTTGCCCTGGAGAGCTTGCAGAGCACTGGGGAAAGGCAGGCAGAGAATTCCCTGCTAGCACCTTCTCTGTGCCTGGGAAGCAGAAGTGTTCACATTGCTTCGCAGAATCGCTTTTGTGCAGAAAACAGTAACACTTGTTCAGAAGGAAAGAAAGCACAGAGCCCCAGATTCTATGTTGTCCTGGAGAGCTTGCAGAGCACTGGGGAAAGGCAGGCAGAGAATTCCCTGCTAGCACCTTCTCTGTGCCTGGGAAGCAGAAGTGTTCACATTGCTTCGCAAGAATCGCTTTTGTGCAGAAAACACTAACACTTGTTCAGAAGGAAAGAAAGCACAGAGCCCCAGATTCTATGTTGTCCTGGAGAGCTTGCAGAGCACTGGGGAAAGGCAGGCAGAGAATTCCCTGCTAGCACCTTCTCTGTGCCTGTTCACATTGCTTCGCAGAATCGCTTTTGTTCAGAAAACAGTAACACTTGTTCAGAAGGAAAGAAAGCACAGAGCCCCAGATTCTATGTTGTCCTGGAAAGCTTGCAGACCACTGGGGAAAGGCAGGCAGAGAATTCCCTGATAGCACCTTCTCTGTGCCTGGGAAGCAGAAGTGTTCACATTGCTTCGCAAGAATCGCTTTTGTGCAGAAAACACTAACACTTGTTCAGAAGGAAAGAAAGCACAGAGCCCCAGATTTTATGTTGTCCTGGAGAGCTTGCAGAGCACTGGGGAAAGGCAGGCAGAGAATTCCCTGATAGCACCTTCTCTGTGCCTGTTCACATTGCTTCGCAGAATCGCTTTTGTGCAGAAAACAGTAACACTTGTTCAGAAGGAAAGAAAGCACAGAGCCCCAGATTCTATGTTGTCCTGGAGAGCTTGCAGAGCACTGGGGAAAGGCAGGCAGAGAATTCCTTGCTAGCAACTTCTCTGTGCCTGGGAAGCAGAAGTGTTCACATTGCTTCGCAGAATCGCTTTTGTGCAGAAAACAGTAACACTTGTTCAGAAGGAAAGAAAGCACAGAGCCCCGGATTTTATGTTGTCCTGGAGAGCTTGCAGAGCACTGGGGAAAGGCAGGCAGAGAATTCCTTGCTAGCAACTTCTCTGTGCCTGGGAAGCAGAAGTGTTCACATTGCTTCGCAGAATCGCTTTTGTGCAGAAAATAGTAACATTTGTTCAGAAGGAAAGAAAGCACAGAGCCCCAGATTTTATGTTGTCCTGGAGAGCTTGCAGAGCACTGGGGAAAGGCAGGCAGAGAATTCCTTGCTAGCACCTTCTCTGTGCCTGGGAAGCAGAAGTATTCACATTGCTTCGCAGAATCGCTTTTGTGCAGAAAACAGTAACACTTGTTCAGAAGGAAAGAAAGCACAGAGCCCCAGATTCTATGTTGTCCTGGAGAGCTTGCAGAGCACTGGGGAAGGGCAGGCAGAGAATTCCCTGATAGCACCTTCTCTGTGCCTGTTCACATTGCTTCGCAGAATCGCTTTTGTGCAGAAAACAGTAACAGTTGTTCAGAAGGAAAGAAAGCACAGAGCCCCAGATTCTATGTTGTCTTGGAGAGCTTGCAGAGCACTGGGGAAAGGCAGGCAGAGAATTCCTTGCTAGCACCTTCTCTGTGCCTGGGAAGCAGAAGTGTTCACATTGCTTCGCAGAATCGCTTTTGTGCAGAAAACAGTAACACTTGTTCAGAAGGAAAGAAAGCACAGAGCCCCAGATTTTATGTTGTCCTGGAGAGCTTGCAGAGCACTGGGGAAAGGCAGGCAGAGAATTCCCTGCTAGCACCTTCTCTGTGCCTGTTCACATTGCTTCGCAGAATCGCTTTTGTGCAGAAAACAGTAACACTTGTTCAGAAGGAAAGAAAGCACAGATCCCCAGATTTTATGTTGTCCTGGAGAGCTTGCAGACCACTGGGGAAAGGCAGGCAGAGAATTCCCTGATAGCACCTTCTCTGTGCCTGGGAAGCAGAAGTGTTCACATTGCTTCGCAAGAATCGCTTTTGTGCAGAAAACAGTAACACTTGTTCAGAAGGAAAGAAAGCACAGAGCCCCAGATTTTATGTTGTCCTGGAGAGCTTGCAGAGCACTGGGGAAAGGCAGGCAGAGAATTCCTTGCTAGCACCTTCTCTGTGCCTGGGAAGCAGAAGTGTTCACATTGCTTCGCAGAATCGCTTTTGTGCAGAAAACAGTAACACTTGTTCAGAAGGAAAGAAAGCACAGAGCCCCAGATTCTATGTTGTCTTGGAGAGCTTGCAGAGCACTGGGGAAAGGCAGGCAGAGAATTCCCTGATAGCACCTTCTCTGTGCCTGTTCACATTGCTTCGCAGAATCGCTTTTGTGCAGAAAACAGTAACACTTGTTCAGAAGGAAAGAAAGCACAGAGCCCCAGATTCTATGTTGTCCTGGAGAGCTTGCAGAGCACTAGGGAAAGGCAGGCAGAGAATTCCCTGATAGCACCTTCTCTGTGCCTGTTCACATTGCTTCGCAAGAATCGCTTTTGTGCAGAAAACAGTAACACTTGTTCAGAAGGAAAGAAAGCACAGAGCCCCAGATTTTATGTTGTCCTGGAGAGCTTGCAGAGCACTGGGGAACGGCAGGCAGAGAATTCCTTGCTAGCACCTTCTCTGTGCCTGGGAAGCAGAAGTGTTCACATTGCTTCGCAAGAATCGCTTTTGTGCAGAAAACACTAACACTTGTTCAGAAGGAAAGAAAGCACAGAGCCCCAGATTCTATGTTGTCCTGGAGAGCTTGCAGAGCACTGGGGAAAGGCAGGCAGAGAATTCCCTGCTAGCACCTTCTCTGTGCCTGGGAAGCAGAAGTGTTCACATTGCTTCGCAAGAATCGCTTTTGTGCAGAAAACACTAACACTTGTTCAGAAGGAAAGAAAGCACAGAGCCCCAGATTTTATGTTGTCCTGGAGAGCTTGCAGAGCACTGGGGAAAGGCAGGCAGAGAATTCCTTGCTAGCACCTTCTCTGTGCCTGGGAAGCAGAAGTGTTCACATCGCTTCGCAAGAATCGCTTTTGTGCAGAAAACACTAACACTTGTTCAGAAGGAAAGAAAGCACAGAGCCCCAGATTTTATGTTGCCCTGGAGAGCTTGCAGAGCACTGGGGAAAGGCAGGCAGAGAATTCCCTGCTAGCACCTTCTCTGTGCCTGGGAAGCAGAAGTGTTCACATTGCTTCGCAGAATCGCTTTTGTGCAGAAAACAGTAACACTTGTTCAGAAGGAAAGAAAGCACAGAGCCCCAGATTCTATGTTGTCCTGGAGAGCTTGCAGAGCACTGGGGAAAGGCAGGCAGAGAATTCCCTGCTAGCACCTTCTCTGTGCCTGTTCACATTGCTTCGAAGAATCGCTTTTGTTCAGAAAACAGTAACACTTGTTCAGAAGGAAAGAAAGCACAGAGCCCCAGATTCTATGTTGTCCTGGAAAGCTTGCAGACCACTGGGGAAAGGCAGGCAGAGAATTCCCTGATAGCACCTTCTCTGTGCCTGGGAAGCAGAAGTGTTCACATTGCTTCGCAAGAATCGCTTTTGTGCAGAAAACACTAACACTTGTTCAGAAGGAAAGAAAGCACAGAGCCCCAGATTTTATGTTGTCCTGGAGAGCTTGCAGAGCACTGGGGAAAGGCAGGCAGAGAATTCCCTGATAGCACCTTCTCTGTGCCTGTTCACATTGCTTCGCAGAATCGCTTTTGTGCAGAAAACAGTAACACTTGTTCAGAAGGAAAGAAAGCACAGAGCCCCAGATTCTATGTTGTCCTGGAGAGCTTGCAGAGCACTGGGGAAAGGCAGGCAGAGAATTCTCTGATAGCACCTTCTCTGTGCCTGTTCACATTGCTTCGCAGAGTCGCTTTTGTGCAGAAAACATTAACACTTGTTCAGAAGGAAAGAAAGCACAGAGCCCCAGATTTGCTGTTGTCCTGGAGAGTTTGCAGAGTACTGGGGAAAGGCAGGCAGAGAATTCCTTGCTAGCACCTTCTCTGTGCCTGGGAAGCAGAAGTGTTCACATTGCTTCGCAGAATCGCTTTTGTGCAGAAAACAGTAACACTTGTTCAGAAGGAAAGAAAGCACAGAGCCCCAGATTTTATGTTGTCCTGGAGAGCTTGCAGAGCACTGGGGAAAGGCAGGCAGAGAATTCCTTGCTAGCAACTTCTCTGTGCCTGGGAAGCAGAAGTGTTCACATTGCTTCGCAGAATCGCTTTTGTGCAGAAAACACTAACACTTGTTCAGAAGGAAAGAAAGCACAGAGCCCCAGATTTTATGTTGTCCTGGAGAGCTTGCAGAGCACTGGGGAAAGGCAGGCAGAGAATTCCTTGCTAGCACCTTCTCTGTGCCTGGGAAGCAGAAGTATTCACATTGCTTCGCAGAATCGCTTTTGTGCAGAAAACAGTAACACTTGTTCAGAAGGAAAGAAAGCACAGAGCCCCAGATTCTATGTTGTCCTGGAGAGCTTGCAGAGCACTGGGGAAGGGCAGGCAGAGAATTCCCTGATAGCACCTTCTCTGTGCCTGTTCACATTGCTTCGCAGAATCGCTTTTGTGCAGAAAACAGTAACAGTTGTTCAGAAGGAAAGAAAGCACAGAGCCCCAGATTCTATGTTGTCTTGGAGAGCTTGCAGAGCACTGGGGAAAGGCAGGCAGAGAATTCCCTGCTAGCACCTTCTCTGTGCCTGGGAAGCAGAAGTGTTCACATTGCTTCGCAAGAATCGCTTTTGTGCAGAAAACAGTAACACTTGTTCAGAAGGAAAGAAAGCACAGAGCCCCAGATTTTATGTTGTCCTGGAGAGCTTGCAGAGCACTGGGGAAAGGCAGGCAGAGAATTCCCTGCTAGCACCTTCTCTGTGCCTGTTCACATTGCTTCGCAGAATCGCTTTTGTGCAGAAAACAGTAACACTTGTTCAGAAGGAAAGAAAGCACAGATCCCCAGATTTTATGTTGTCCTGGAGAGCTTGCAGAGCACTGGGGAAAGGCAGGCAGAGAATTCCCTGATAGCACCTTCTCTGTGCCTGGGAAGCAGAAGTGTTCACATTGCTTCGCAAGAATCGCTTTTGTGCAGAAAACAGTAACACTTGTTCAGAAGGAAAGAAAGCACAGATCCCCAGATTTTATGTTGTCCTGGAGAGCTTGCAGAGCACTGGGGAAAGGCAGGCAGAGAATTCCCTGCTAGCACCTTCTCTGTGCCTGGGAAGCAGAAGTGTTCACATTGCTTCGCAAGAATCGCTTTTGTGCAGAAAACAGTAACACTTGTTCAGAAGGAAAGAAAGCACAGAGCCCCAGATTTTATGTTGTCCTGGAGAGCTTGCAGAGCACTGGGGAAAGGCAGGCAGAGAATTCCTTGCTAGCACCTTCTCTGTGCCTGGGAAGCAGAAGTGTTCACATTGCTTCGCAAGAATCGCTTTTGTGCAGAAAACACTAACACTTGTTCAGAAGGAAAGAAAGCACAGAGCCCCAGATTCTATGTTGTCCTGGAGAGCTTGCAGAGCACTAGGGAAAGGCAGGCAGAGAATTCCCTGATAGCACCTTCTCTGTGCCTGTTCACATTGCTTCGCAAGAATCGCTTTTGTGCAGAAAACACTAACACTTGTTCAGAAGGAAAGAAAGCACAGAGCCCCAGATTTTATGTTGTCCTGGAGAGCTTGCAGAGCACTGGGGAAAGGCAGGCAGAGAATTCCCTGCTAGCACCTTCTCTGTGCCTGGGAAGCAGAAGTGTTCACATTGCTTCGCAGAATCGCTTTTGTGCAGAAAACAGTAACACTTGTTCAGAAGGAAAGAAAGCACAGAGCCCCAGATTCTATGTTGTCCTGGAGAGCTTGCAGAGCACTGGGGAAAGGCAGGCAGAGAATTCCCTGCTAGCACCTTCTCTGTGCCTGGGAAGCAGAAGTGTTCACATTGCTTCGCAAGAATCGCTTTTGTGCAGAAAACACTAACACTTGTTCAGAAGGAAAGAAAGCACAGAGCCCCAGATTCTATGTTGTCCTGGAGAGCTTGCAGAGCACTGGGGAAAGGCAGGCAGAGAATTCCCTGCTAGCACCTTCTCTGTGCCTGTTCACATTGCTTCGCAGAATCGCTTTTGTTCAGAAAACAGTAACACTTGTTCAGAAGGAAAGAAAGCACAGAGCCCCAGATTCTATGTTGTCCTGGAAAGCTTGCAGACCACTGGGGAAAGGCAGGCAGAGAATTCCCTGATAGCACCTTCTCTGTGCCTGGGAAGCAGAAGTGTTCACATTGCTTCGCAAGAATCGCTTTTGTGCAGAAAACACTAACACTTGTTCAGAAGGAAAGAAAGCACAGAGCCCCAGATTTTATGTTGTCCTGGAGAGCTTGCAGAGCACTGGGGAAAGGCAGGCAGAGAATTCCCTGATAGCACCTTCTCTGTGCCTGTTCACATTGCTTCGCAGAATCGCTTTTGTGCAGAAAACAGTAACACTTGTTCAGAAGGAAAGAAAGCACAGAGCCCCAGATTCTATGTTGTCCTGGAGAGCTTGCAGAGCACTGGGGAAAGGCAGGCAGAGAATTCCTTGCTAGCAACTTCTCTGTGCCTGGGAAGCAGAAGTGTTCACATTGCTTCGCAGAATCGCTTTTGTGCAGAAAACAGTAACACTTGTTCAGAAGGAAAGAAAGCACAGAGCCCCGGATTTTATGTTGTCCTGGAGAGCTTGCAGAGCACTGGGGAAAGGCAGGCAGAGAATTCCTTGCTAGCAACTTCTCTGTGCCTGGGAAGCAGAAGTGTTCACATTGCTTCGCAGAATCGCTTTTGTGCAGAAAATAGTAACATTTGTTCAGAAGGAAAGAAAGCACAGAGCCCCAGATTTTATGTTGTCCTGGAGAGCTTGCAGAGCACTGGGGAAAGGCAGGCAGAGAATTCCTTGCTAGCACCTTCTCTGTGCCTGGGAAGCAGAAGTATTCACATTGCTTCGCAGAATCGCTTTTGTGCAGAAAACAGTAACACTTGTTCAGAAGGAAAGAAAGCACAGAGCCCCAGATTCTATGTTGTCCTGGAGAGCTTGCAGAGCACTGGGGAAGGGCAGGCAGAGAATTCCCTGATAGCACCTTCTCTGTGCCTGTTCACATTGCTTCGCAGAATCGCTTTTGTGCAGAAAACAGTAACAGTTGTTCAGAAGGAAAGAAAGCACAGAGCCCCAGATTCTATGTTGTCTTGGAGAGCTTGCAGAGCACTGGGGAAAGGCAGGCAGAGAATTCCTTGCTAGCACCTTCTCTGTGCCTGGGAAGCAGAAGTGTTCACATTGCTTCGCAGAATCGCTTTTGTGCAGAAAACAGTAACACTTGTTCAGAAGGAAAGAAAGCACAGAGCCCCAGATTTTATGTTGTCCTGGAGAGCTTGCAGAGCACTGGGGAAAGGCAGGCAGAGAATTCCCTGCTAGCACCTTCTCTGTGCCTGTTCACATTGCTTCGCAGAATCGCTTTTGTGCAGAAAACAGTAACACTTGTTCAGAAGGAAAGAAAGCACAGATCCCCAGATTTTATGTTGTCCTGGAGAGCTTGCAGACCACTGGGGAAAGGCAGGCATAGAATTCCCTGATAGCACCTTCTCTGTGCCTGGGAAGCAGAAGTGTTCACATTGCTTCGCAAGAATCGCTTTTGTGCAGAAAACAGTAACACTTGTTCAGAAGGAAAGAAAGCACAGAGCCCCAGATTTTATGTTGTCCTGGAGAGCTTGCAGAGCACTGGGGAAAGGCAGGCAGAGAATTCCTTGCTAGCACCTTCTCTGTGCCTGGGAAGCAGAAGTGTTCACATTGCTTCGCAGAATCGCTTTTGTGCAGAAAACAGTAACACTTGTTCAGAAGGAAAGAAAGCACAGAGCCCCAGATTCTATGTTGTCTTGGAGAGCTTGCAGAGCACTGGGGAAAGGCAGGCAGAGAATTCCCTGATAGCACCTTCTCTGTGCCTGTTCACATTGCTTCGCAGAATCGCTTTTGTGCAGAAAACAGTAACACTTGTTCAGAAGGAAAGAAAGCACAGAGCCCCAGATTCTATGTTGTCCTGGAGAGCTTGCAGAGCACTAGGGAAAGGCAGGCAGAGAATTCCCTGATAGCACCTTCTCTGTGCCTGTTCACATTGCTTCGCAAGAATCGCTTTTGTGCAGAAAACAGTAACACTTGTTCAGAAGGAAAGAAAGCACAGAGCCCCAGATTTTATGTTGTCCTGGAGAGCTTGCAGAGCACTGGGGAACGGCAGGCAGAGAATTCCTTGCTAGCACCTTCTCTGTGCCTGGGAAGCAGAAGTGTTCACATTGCTTCGCAAGAATCGCTTTTGTGCAGAAAACACTAACACTTGTTCAGAAGGAAAGAAAGCACAGAGCCCCAGATTTTATGTTGTCCTGGAGAGCTTGCAGAGCACTGGGGAAAGGCAGGCACAGAATTCCCTGCTAGCACCTTCTCTGTGCCTGTTCACATTGCTTCGCAGAATCGCTTTTGTGCAGAAAACAGTAACACTTGTTCAGAAGGAAAGAAAGCACAGAGCCCCAGATTCTATGTTGTCCTGGAGAGCTTGCAGAGCACTGGGGAAAGGCAGGCAGAGAATTCCCTGCTAGCACCTTCTCTGTGCCTGGGAAGCAGAAGTGTTCACATTGCTTCGCAAGAATCGCTTTTGTGCAGAAAACACTAACACTTGTTCAGAAGGAAAGAAAGCACAGAGCCCCAGATTTTATGTTGTCCTGGAGAGCTTGCAGAGCACTGGGGAAAGGCAGGCAGAGAATTCCTTGCTAGCACCTTCTCTGTGCCTGGGAAGCAGAAGTGTTCACATCGCTTCGCAAGAATCGCTTTTGTGCAGAAAACACTAACACTTGTTCAGAAGGAAAGAAAGCACAGAGCCCCAGATTTTATGTTGCCCTGGAGAGCTTGCAGAGCACTGGGGAAAGGCAGGCAGAGAATTCCCTGCTAGCACCTTCTCTGTGCCTGGGAAGCAGAAGTGTTCACATTGCTTCGCAGAATCGCTTTTGTGCAGAAAACAGTAACACTTGTTCAGAAGGAAAGAAAGCACAGAGCCCCAGATTCTATGTTGTCCTGGAGAGCTTGCAGAGCACTGGGGAAAGGCAGGCAGAGAATTCCCTGCTAGCACCTTCTCTGTGCCTGGGAAGCAGAAGTGTTCACATTGCTTCGCAAGAATCGCTTTTGTGCAGAAAACACTAACACTTGTTCAGAAGGAAAGAAAGCACAGAGCCCCAGATTCTATGTTGTCCTGGAGAGCTTGCAGAGCACTGGGGAAAGGCAGGCAGAGAATTCCCTGCTAGCACCTTCTCTGTGCCTGTTCACATTGCTTCGAAGAATCGCTTTTGTTCAGAAAACAGTAACACTTGTTCAGAAGGAAAGAAAGCACAGAGCCCCAGATTCTATGTTGTCCTGGAAAGCTTGCAGACCACTGGGGAAAGGCAGGCAGAGAATTCCCTGATAGCACCTTCTCTGTGCCTGGGAAGCAGAAGTGTTCACATTGCTTCGCAAGAATCGCTTTTGTGCAGAAAACACTAACACTTGTTCAGAAGGAAAGAAAGCACAGAGCCCCAGATTTTATGTTGTCCTGGAGAGCTTGCAGAGCACTGGGGAAAGGCAGGCAGAGAATTCCCTGATAGCACCTTCTCTGTGCCTGTTCACATTGCTTCGCAGAATCGCTTTTGTGCAGAAAACAGTAACACTTGTTCAGAAGGAAAGAAAGCACAGAGCCCCAGATTCTATGTTGTCCTGGAGAGCTTGCAGAGCACTGGGGAAAGGCAGGCAGAGAATTCTCTGATAGCACCTTCTCTGTGCCTGTTCACATTGCTTCGCAGAGTCGCTTTTGTGCAGAAAACATTAACACTTGTTCAGAAGGAAAGAAAGCACAGAGCCCCAGATTTGCTGTTGTCCTGGAGAGTTTGCAGAGTACTGGGGAAAGGCAGGCAGAGAATTCCTTGCTAGCACCTTCTCTGTGCCTGGGAAGCAGAAGTGTTCACATTGCTTCGCAGAATCGCTTTTGTGCAGAAAACAGTAACACTTGTTCAGAAGGAAAGAAAGCACAGAGCCCCAGATTTTATGTTGTCCTGGAGAGCTTGCAGAGCACTGGGGAAAGGCAGGCAGAGAATTCCTTGCTAGCAACTTCTCTGTGCCTGGGAAGCAGAAGTGTTCACATTGCTTCGCAGAATCGCTTTTGTGCAGAAAACACTAACACTTGTTCAGAAGGAAAGAAAGCACAGAGCCCCAGATTTTATGTTGTCCTGGAGAGCTTGCAGAGCACTGGGGAAAGGCAGGCAGAGAATTCCTTGCTAGCACCTTCTCTGTGCCTGGGAAGCAGAAGTATTCACATTGCTTCGCAGAATCGCTTTTGTGCAGAAAACAGTAACACTTGTTCAGAAGGAAAGAAAGCACAGAGCCCCAGATTCTATGTTGTCCTGGAGAGCTTGCAGAGCACTGGGGAAGGGCAGGCAGAGAATTCCCTGATAGCACCTTCTCTGTGCCTGTTCACATTGCTTCGCAGAATCGCTTTTGTGCAGAAAACAGTAACAGTTGTTCAGAAGGAAAGAAAGCACAGAGCCCCAGATTCTATGTTGTCTTGGAGAGCTTGCAGAGCACTGGGGAAAGGCAGGCAGAGAATTCCCTGCTAGCACCTTCTCTGTGCCTGGGAAGCAGAAGTGTTCACATTGCTTCGCAAGAATCGCTTTTGTGCAGAAAACAGTAACACTTGTTCAGAAGGAAAGAAAGCACAGAGCCCCAGATTTTATGTTGTCCTGGAGAGCTTGCAGAGCACTGGGGAAAGGCAGGCAGAGAATTCCTTGCTAGCACCTTCTCTGTGCCTGGGAAGCAGAAGTGTTCACATTGCTTCGCAGAATCGCTTTTGTGCAGAAAACAGTAACACTTGTTCAGAAGGAAAGAAAGCACAGAGCCCCAGATTTTATGTTGTCCTGGAGAGCTTGCAGAGCACTGGGGAAAGGCAGGCAGAGAATTCCCTGCTAGCACCTTCTCTGTGCCTGTTCACATTGCTTCGCAGAATCGCTTTTGTGCAGAAAACAGTAACACTTGTTCAGAAGGAAAGAAAGCACAGATCCCCAGATTTTATGTTGTCCTGGAGAGCTTGCAGACCACTGGGGAAAGGCAGGCAGAGAATTCCCTGATAGCACCTTCTCTGTGCCTGGGAAGCAGAAGTGTTCACATTGCTTCGCAAGAATCGCTTTTGTGCAGAAAACAGTAACACTTGTTCAGAAGGAAAGAAAGCACAGAGCCCCAGATTTTATGTTGTCCTGGAGAGCTTGCAGAGCACTGGGGAAAGGCAGGCAGAGAATTCCTTGCTAGCACCTTCTCTGTGCCTGGGAAGCAGAAGTGTTCACATTGCTTCGCAGAATCGCTTTTGTGCAGAAAACAGTAACAGTTGTTCAGAAGGAAAGAAAGCACAGAGCCCCAGATTCTATGTTGTCTTGGAGAGCTTGCAGAGCACTGGGGAAAGGCAGGCAGAGAATTCCCTGATAGCACCTTCTCTGTGCCTGTTCACATTGCTTCGCAGAATCGCTTTTGTGCAGAAAACAGTAACACTTGTTCAGAAGGAAAGAAAGCACAGAGCCCCAGATTCTATGTTGTCCTGGAGAGCTTGCAGAGCACTGGGGAAAGGCAGGCAGAGAATTCCCTGATAGCACCTTCTCTGTGCCTGTTCACATTGCTTCGCAGAATCGCTTTTGTGCAGAAAACAGTAACACTTGTTCAGAAGGAAAGAAAGCACAGAGCCCCAGATTTTATGTTTTCCTGGAGAGCTTGCAGAGCACTGGGGAAAGGCAGGCAGAGAATTCCTTGCTAGCACCTTCTCTGTGCCTGGGAAGCAGAAGTGTTCACATTGCTTCGCAAGAATCGTTTTTGTGCAGAAAACACTAACACTTGTTCAGAAGGAAAGAAAGCACAGAGCCCCAGATTTTATGTTGTCCTGGAGAGCTTGCAGAGCACTGGGGAAAGGCAGGCACAGAATTCCCTGCTAGCACCTTCTCTGTGCCTGTTCACATTGCTTCGCAGAATCGCTTTTGTGCAGAAAACAGTAACACTTGTTCAGAACGAAAGAAAGCACAGAGCCCCAGATTCTATGTTGTCCTGGAGAGCTTGCAGAGCACTGGGGAAAGGCAGGCAGAGAATTCCCTGATAGCACCTTCTCTGTGCCTGTTCACATTGCTTCGCAGAATCGCTTTTGTGCAGAAAACAGTAACACTTGTTCAGAAGGAAAGAAAGCACAGAGCCCCAGATTCTATGTTGTCCTGGAGAGCTTGCAGAGCACTAGGGAAAGGCAGGCAGAGAATTCCCTGATAGCACCTTCTCTGTGCCTGTTCACATTGCTTCGCAAGAATCGCTTTTGTGCAGAAAACAGTAACACTTGTTCAGAAGGAAAGAAAGCACAGAGCCCCAGATTTTATGTTGTCCTGGAGAGCTTGCAGAGCACTGGGGAACGGCAGGCAGAGAATTCCTTGCTAGCACCTTCTCTGTGCCTGGGAAGCAGAAGTGTTCACATTGCTTCGCAAGAATCGCTTTTGTGCAGAAAACACTAACACTTGTTCAGAAGGAAAGAAAGCACAGAGCCCCAGATTTTATGTTGTCCTGGAGAGCTTGCAGAGCACTGGGGAAAGGCAGGCACAGAATTCCCTGCTAGCACCTTCTCTGTGCCTGTTCACATTGCTTCGCAGAATCGCTTTTGTGCAGAAAACAGTAACACTTGTTCAGAAGGAAAGAAAGCACAGAGCCCCAGATTCTATGTTGTCCTGGAGAGCTTGCAGAGCACTGGGGAAAGGCAGGCAGAGAATTCCCTGCTAGCACCTTCTCTGTGCCTGGGAAGCAGAAGTGTTCACATTGCTTCGCAAGAATCGCTTTTGTGCAGAAAACACTAACACTTGTTCAGAAGGAAAGAAAGCACAGAGCCCCAGATTTTATGTTGTCCTGGAGAGCTTGCAGAGCACTGGGGAAAGGCAGGCAGAGAATTCCTTGCTAGCACCTTCTCTGTGCCTGGGAAGCAGAAGTGTTCACATCGCTTCGCAAGAATCGCTTTTGTGCAGAAAACACTAACACTTGTTCAGAAGGAAAGAAAGCACAGAGCCCCAGATTTTATGTTGCCCTGGAGAGCTTGCAGAGCACTGGGGAAAGGCAGGCAGAGAATTCCCTGCTAGCACCTTCTCTGTGCCTGGGAAGCAGAAGTGTTCACATTGCTTCGCAGAATCGCTTTTGTGCAGAAAACAGTAACACTTGTTCAGAAGGAAAGAAAGCACAGAGCCCCAGATTCTATGTTGTCCTGGAGAGCTTGCAGAGCACTGGGGAAAGGCAGGCAGAGAATTCCCTGCTAGCACCTTCTCTGTGCCTGGGAAGCAGAAGTGTTCACATTGCTTCGCAAGAATCGCTTTTGTGCAGAAAACACTAACACTTGTTCAGAAGGAAAGAAAGCACAGAGCCCCAGATTCTATGTTGTCCTGGAGAGCTTGCAGAGCACTGGGGAAAGGCAGGCAGAGAATTCCCTGCTAGCACCTTCTCTGTGCCTGTTCACATTGCTTCGAAGAATCGCTTTTGTTCAGAAAACAGTAACACTTGTTCAGAAGGAAAGAAAGCACAGAGCCCCAGATTCTATGTTGTCCTGGAAAGCTTGCAGACCACTGGGGAAAGGCAGGCAGAGAATTCCCTGATAGCACCTTCTCTGTGCCTGGGAAGCAGAAGTGTTCACATTGCTTCGCAAGAATCGCTTTTGTGCAGAAAACACTAACACTTGTTCAGAAGGAAAGAAAGCACAGAGCCCCAGATTTTATGTTGTCCTGGAGAGCTTGCAGAGCACTGGGGAAAGGCAGGCAGAGAATTCCCTGATAGCACCTTCTCTGTGCCTGTTCACATTGCTTCGCAGAATCGCTTTTGTGCAGAAAACAGTAACACTTGTTCAGAAGGAAAGAAAGCACAGAGCCCCAGATTCTATGTTGTCCTGGAGAGCTTGCAGAGCACTGGGGAAAGGCAGGCAGAGAATTCTCTGATAGCACCTTCTCTGTGCCTGTTCACATTGCTTCGCAGAGTCGCTTTTGTGCAGAAAACATTAACACTTGTTCAGAAGGAAAGAAAGCACAGAGCCCCAGATTTGCTGTTGTCCTGGAGAGTTTGCAGAGTACTGGGGAAAGGCAGGCAGAGAATTCCTTGCTAGCACCTTCTCTGTGCCTGGGAAGCAGAAGTGTTCACATTGCTTCGCAGAATCGCTTTTGTGCAGAAAACAGTAACACTTGTTCAGAAGGAAAGAAAGCACAGAGCCCCAGATTTTATGTTGTCCTGGAGAGCTTGCAGAGCACTGGGGAAAGGCAGGCAGAGAATTCCTTGCTAGCAACTTCTCTGTGCCTGGGAAGCAGAAGTGTTCACATTGCTTCGCAGAATCGCTTTTGTGCAGAAAACACTAACACTTGTTCAGAAGGAAAGAAAGCACAGAGCCCCAGATTTTATGTTGTCCTGGAGAGCTTGCAGAGCACTGGGGAAAGGCAGGCAGAGAATTCCTTGCTAGCACCTTCTCTGTGCCTGGGAAGCAGAAGTATTCACATTGCTTCGCAGAATCGCTTTTGTGCAGAAAACAGTAACACTTGTTCAGAAGGAAAGAAAGCACAGAGCCCCAGATTCTATGTTGTCCTGGAGAGCTTGCAGAGCACTGGGGAAGGGCAGGCAGAGAATTCCCTGATAGCACCTTCTCTGTGCCTGTTCACATTGCTTCGCAGAATCGCTTTTGTGCAGAAAACAGTAACAGTTGTTCAGAAGGAAAGAAAGCACAGAGCCCCAGATTCTATGTTGTCTTGGAGAGCTTGCAGAGCACTGGGGAAAGGCAGGCAGAGAATTCCCTGCTAGCACCTTCTCTGTGCCTGGGAAGCAGAAGTGTTCACATTGCTTCGCAAGAATCGCTTTTGTGCAGAAAACAGTAACACTTGTTCAGAAGGAAAGAAAGCACAGAGCCCCAGATTTTATGTTGTCCTGGAGAGCTTGCAGAGCACTGGGGAAAGGCAGGCAGAGAATTCCTTGCTAGCACCTTCTCTGTGCCTGGGAAGCAGAAGTGTTCACATTGCTTCGCAGAATCGCTTTTGTGCAGAAAACAGTAACACTTGTTCAGAAGGAAAGAAAGCACAGAGCCCCAGATTTTATGTTGTCCTGGAGAGCTTGCAGAGCACTGGGGAAAGGCAGGCAGAGAATTCCCTGCTAGCACCTTCTCTGTGCCTGTTCACATTGCTTCGCAGAATCGCTTTTGTGCAGAAAACAGTAACACTTGTTCAGAAGGAAAGAAAGCACAGATCCCCAGATTTTATGTTGTCCTGGAGAGCTTGCAGACCACTGGGGAAAGGCAGGCAGAGAATTCCCTGATAGCACCTTCTCTGTGCCTGGGAAGCAGAAGTGTTCACATTGCTTCGCAAGAATCGCTTTTGTGCAGAAAACAGTAACACTTGTTCAGAAGGAAAGAAAGCACAGAGCCCCAGATTTTATGTTGTCCTGGAGAGCTTGCAGAGCACTGGGGAAAGGCAGGCAGAGAATTCCTTGCTAGCACCTTCTCTGTGCCTGGGAAGCAGAAGTGTTCACATTGCTTCGCAGAATCGCTTTTGTGCAGAAAACAGTAACAGTTGTTCAGAAGGAAAGAAAGCACAGAGCCCCAGATTCTATGTTGTCTTGGAGAGCTTGCAGAGCACTGGGGAAAGGCAGGCAGAGAATTCCCTGATAGCACCTTCTCTGTGCCTGTTCACATTGCTTCGCAGAATCGCTTTTGTGCAGAAAACAGTAACACTTGTTCAGAAGGAAAGAAAGCACAGAGCCCCAGATTCTATGTTGTCCTGGAGAGCTTGCAGAGCACTGGGGAAAGGCAGGCAGAGAATTCCCTGATAGCACCTTCTCTGTGCCTGTTCACATTGCTTCGCAGAATCGCTTTTGTGCAGAAAACAGTAACACTTGTTCAGAAGGAAAGAAAGCACAGAGCCCCAGATTTTATGTTTTCCTGGAGAGCTTGCAGAGCACTGGGGAAAGGCAGGCAGAGAATTCCTTGCTAGCACCTTCTCTGTGCCTGGGAAGCAGAAGTGTTCACATTGCTTCGCAAGAATCGTTTTTGTGCAGAAAACACTAACACTTGTTCAGAAGGAAAGAAAGCACAGAGCCCCAGATTTTATGTTGTCCTGGAGAGCTTGCAGAGCACTGGGGAAAGGCAGGCACAGAATTCCCTGCTAGCACCTTCTCTGTGCCTGTTCACATTGCTTCGCAGAATCGCTTTTGTGCAGAAAACAGTAACACTTGTTCAGAACGAAAGAAAGCACAGAGCCCCAGATTCTATGTTGTCCTGGAGAGCTTGCAGAGCACTGGGGAAAGGCAGGCAGAGAATTCCCTGCTAGCACCTTCTCTGTGCCTGGGAAGCAGAAGTGTTCACATTGCTTCGCAAGAATCGCTTTTGTGCAGAAAACACTAACACTTGTTCAGAAGGAAAGAAAGCACAGAGCCCCAGATTTTATGTTGTCCTGGAGAGCTTGCAGAGCACTGGGGAAAGGCAGGCAGAGAATTCCTTGCTAGCACCTTCTCTGTGCCTGGGAAGCAGAAGTGTTCACATCGCTTCGCAAGAATCGCTTTTGTGCAGAAAACAGTAACACTTGTTCAGAAGGAAAGAAAGCACAGAGCCCCAGATTTTATGTTGCCCTGGAGAGCTTGCAGAGCACTGGGGAAAGGCAGGCAGAGAATTCCCTGCTAGCACCTTCTCTGTGCCTGGGAAGCAGAAGTGTTCACATTGCTTCGCAGAATCGCTTTTGTGCAGAAAACAGTAACACTTGTTCAGAAGGAAAGAAAGCACAGAGCCCCAGATTCTATGTTGTCCTGGAGAGCTTGCAGAGCACTGGGGAAAGGCAGGCAGAGAATTCCCTGCTAGCACCTTCTCTGTGCCTGGGAAGCAGAAGTGTTCACATTGCTTCGCAAGAATCGCTTTTGTGCAGAAAACACTAACACTTGTTCAGAAGGAAAGAAAGCACAGAGCCCCAGATTTTATGTTGTCCTGGAGAGCTTGCAGAGCACTGGGGAAAGGCAGGCAGAGAATTCCCTGATAGCACCTTCTCTGTGCCTGTTCACATTGCTTCGCAGAGTCGCTTTTGTGCAGAAAACAGTAACACTTGTTCAGAAGGAAAGAAAGCACAGAGCCCCAGATTTGCTGTTGTCCTGGAGAGTTTGCAGAGCACTGGGGAAAGGCAGGCAGAGAATTCCTTGCTAGCACCTTCTCTGTGCCTGGGAAGCAGAAGTGTTCACATTGCTTCGCAGAATCGCTTTTGTGCAGAAAACAGTAACACTTGTTCAGAAGGAAAGAAAGCACAGAGCCCCAGATTTTATGTTGTCCTGGAGAGCTTGCAGAGCAGTGGGGAAAGGCAGGCAGAGAATTCCTTGCTAGCACCTTCTCTGTGCCTGGGAAGCAGAAGTATTCACATTGCTTCGCAGAATCGCTTTTGTGCAGAAAACAGTAACACTTGTTCAGAACGAAAGAAAGCACAGAGCCCCAGATTCTATGTTGTCTTGGAGAGCTTGCAGAGCACTGGGGAAAGGCAGGCAGAGAATTCCCTGATAGCACCTTCTCTGTGCCTGTTCACATTGCTTCGCAGAATCGCTTTTGTGCAGAAAACAGTAACACTTGTTCAGAAGGAAAGAAAGCACAGAGCCCCAGATTCTATGTTGTCCTGGAGAGCTTGCAGAGCACTAGGGAAAGGCAGGCAGAGAATTCCCTGATAGCACCTTCTCTGTGCCTGTTCACATTGCTTCGCAGAATCGCTTTTGTGCAGAAAACAGTAACACTTGTTCAGAAGGAAAGAAAGCACAGAGCCCCAGATTTTATGTTTTCCTGGAGAGCTTGCAGAGCACTGGGGAAAGGCAGGCAGAGAATTCCTTGCTAGCACCTTCTCTGTGCCTGGGAAGCAGAAGTGTTCACATTGCTTCGCAAGAATCGCTTTTGTGCAGAAAACACTAACACTTGTTCAGAAGGAAAGAAAGCACAGAGCCCCAGATTTTATGTTGTCCTGGAGAGCTTGCAGAGCACTGGGGAAAGGCAGGCACAGAATTCCCTGCTAGCACCTTCTCTGTGCCTGTTCACATTGCTTCGCAGAATCGCTTTTGTGCAGAAAACAGTAACACTTGTTCAGAACGAAAGAAAGCACAGAGCCCCAGATTCTATGTTGTCCTGGAGAGCTTGCAGAGCACTGGGGAAAGGCAGGCAGAGAATTCCCTGATAGCACCTTCTCTGTGCCTGGGAAGCAGAAGTGTTCACATTGCTTCGCAAGAATCGCTTTTGTGCAGAAAACACTAACACTTGTTCAGAAGGAAAGAAAGCACAGAGCCCCAGATTTTATGTTGTCCTGGAGAGCTTGCAGAGCACTGGGGAAAGGCAGGCAGAGAATTCCCTGATAGCACCTTCTCTGTGCCTGTTCACATTGCTTCGCAGAATCGCTTTTGTGCAGAAAACAGTAACACTTGTTCAGAAGGAAAGAAAGCACAGAGCCCCAGATTCTATGTTGTCCTGGAGAGCTTGCAGAGCACTGGGGAAAGGCAGGCAGAGAATTCTCTGATAGCACCTTCTCTGTGCCTGTTCACATTGCTTCGCAGAATCGCTTTTGTGCAGAAAACAGTAACAGTTGTTCAGAACGAAAGAAAGCACAGAGCCCCAGATTCTATGTTGTCCTGGAGAGCTTGCAGAGCACTGGGGAAAGGCAGGCAGAGAATTCCCTGCTAGCACCTTCTCTGTGCCTGGGAAGCAGAAGTGTTCACATTGCTTCGCAGAATCGCTTTTGTGCAGAAAACAGTAACACTTGTTCAGAAGGAAAGAAAGCACAGAGCCCCAGATTTTGTGTTGTCCTGGAGAGCTTGCAGAGCAATGGGGAAAGGCAGGCAGAGAATTCCCTGCTAGCACCTTCTCTGTGCCTGGGAAGCAGAAGTGTTCACATTGCTTCGCAAGAATCGCTTTTGTGCAGAAAACAGTAACACTTGTTCAGAAGGAAAGAAAGCACAGAGCCCCAGATTCTATGTTGTCCTGGAGAGCTTGCAGAGCACTGGGGAAAGGCAGGCAGAGAATTCCCTGCTAGCACCTTCTCTGTGCCTGGGAAGCAGAAGTGTTCACATTGCTTCGCAAGAATCGCTTTTGTGCAGAAAACACTAACACTTGTTCAGAAGGAAAGAAAGCACAGAGCCCCAGATTTGCTGTTGTCCTGGAGAGTTTGCAGAGCACTGGGGAAAGGCAGGCAGAGAATTCCTTGCTAGCACCTTCTCTGTGCCTGGGAAGCAGAAGTATTCACATTGCTTCGCAGAATCGCTTTTGTGCAGAAAACAGTAACAGTTGTTCAGAAGGAAAGAAAGCACAGAGCCCCAGATTCTATGTTGTCTTGGAGAGCTTGCAGAGCACTGGGGAAAGGCAGGCAGAGAATTCCCTGATAGCACCTTCTCTGTGCCTGTTCACATTGCTTCGCAGAATCGCTTTTGTGCAGAAAACAGTAACACTTGTTCAGAAGGAAAGAAAGCACAGAGCCCCAGATTCTATGTTGTCCTGGAGAGCTTGCAGAGCACTAGGGAAAGGCAGGCAGAGAATTCCCTGATAGCACCTTCTCTGTGCCTGTTCACATTGCTTCGCAGAATCGCTTTTGTGCAGAAAACAGTAACACTTGTTCAGAAGGAAAGAAAGCACAGAGCCCCAGATTTTATGTTTTCCTGGAGAGCTTGCAGAGCACTGGGGAAAGGCAGGCAGAGAATTCCTTGCTAGCACCTTCTCTGTGCCTGGGAAGCAGAAGTGTTCACATTGCTTCGCAAGAATCGCTTTTGTGCAGAAAACACTAACACTTGTTCAGAAGGAAAGAAAGCACAGAGCCCCAGATTTTATGTTGTCCTGGAGAGCTTGCAGAGCACTGGGGAAAGGCAGGCACAGAATTCCCTGCTAGCACCTTCTCTGTGCCTGTTCACATTGCTTCGCAGAATCGCTTTTGTGCAGAAAACAGTAACACTTGTTCAGAACGAAAGAAAGCACAGAGCCCCAGATTCTATGTTGTCCTGGAGAGCTTGCAGAGCACTGGGGAAAGGCAGGCAGAGAATTCCCTGCTAGCACCTTCTCTGTGCCTGGGAAGCAGAAGTGTTCACATTGCTTCGCAAGAATCGCTTTTGTGCAGAAAACACTAACACTTGTTCAGAAGGAAAGAAAGCACAGAGCCCCAGATTTTATGTTGTCCTGGAGAGCTTGCAGAGCACTGGGGAAAGGCAGGCAGAGAATTCCTTGCTAGCACCTTCTCTGTGCCTGGGAAGCAGAAGTGTTCACATCGCTTCGCAAGAATCGCTTTTGTGCAGAAAACAGTAACACTTGTTCAGAAGGAAAGAAAGCACAGAGCCCCAGATTTTATGTTGTCCTGGAGAGCTTGCAGAGCACTGGGGAAAGGCAGGCACAGAATTCCCTGCTAGCACCTTCTCTGTGCCTGGGAAGCAGAAGTGTTCACATTGCTTCGCAGAATCGCTTTTGTGCAGAAAACAGTAACACTTGTTCAGAAGGAAAGAAAGCACAGAGCCCCAGATTCTATGTTGTCCTGGAGAGCTTGCAGAGCACTGGGGAAAGGCAGGCAGAGAATTCCCTGCTAGCACCTTCTCTGTGCCTGGGAAGCAGAAGTGTTCACATTGCTTCGCAAGAATCGCTTTTGTGCAGAAAACACTAACACTTGTTCAGAAGGAAAGAAAGCACAGAGCCCCAGATTTTATGTTGTCCTGGAGAGCTTGCAGAGCACTGGGGAAAGGCAGGCAGAGAATTCCCTGATAGCACCTTCTCTGTGCCTGTTCACATTGCTTCGCAGAGTCGCTTTTGTGCAGAAAACATTAACACTTGTTCAGAAGGAAAGAAAGCACAGAGCCCCAGATTTGCTGTTGTCCTGGAGAGTTTGCAGAGCACTGGGGAAAGGCAGGCAGAGAATTCCTTGCTAGCACCTTCTCTGTGCCTGGGAAGCAGAAGTGTTCACATTGCTTCGCAGAATCGCTTTTGTGCAGAAAACAGTAACACTTGTTCAGAAGGAAAGAAAGCACAGAGCCCCAGATTTTATGTTGTCCTGGAGAGCTTGCAGAGCACTGGGGAAAGGCAGGCAGAGAATTCCTTGCTAGCACCTTCTCTGTGCCTGGGAAGCAGAAGTGTTCACATTGCTTCGCAGAATCGTTTTTGTGCAGAAAATAGTAACACTTGTTCAGAAGGAAAGAAAGCACAGAGCCCCAGATTTTATGTTGTCCTGGAGAGCTTGCAGAGCAGTGGGGAAAGGCAGGCAGAGAATTCCTTGCTAGCACCTTCTCTGTGCCTGGGAAGCAGAAGTATTCACATTGCTTCGCAGAATCGCTTTTGTGCAGAAAACAGTAACACTTGTTCAGAACGAAAGAAAGCACAGAGGCCCAGATTCTATGTTGTCCTGGAGAGCTTGCAGAGCACTGGGGAAAGGCAGGCAGAGAATTCCCTGCTAGCACCTTCTCTGTGCCTGTTCACATTGCTTCGCAGAATAGCTTTTGTTCAGAAAACAGTAACACTTGTTCAGAAGGAAAGAAAGCACAGAGCCCCAGATTCTATGTTGTCCTGGAAAGCTTGCAGAGCACTGGGGAAAGGCAGGCAGAGAATTCCCTGATAGCACCTTCTCTGTGCCTGGGAAGCAGAAGTGTTCACATTGCTTCGCAAGAATCGCTTTTGTGCAGAAAACAGTAACACTTGTTCAGAAGGAAAGAAAGCACAGAGCCCCAGATTTTATGTTGTCCTGGAGAGCTTGCAGAGCACTGGGGAAAGGCAGGCAGAGAATTCCCTGATAGCACCTTCTCTGTGCCTGTTCACATTGCTTCGCAGAATCGCTTTTGTGCAGAAAACAGTAACACTTGTTCAGAAGGAAAGAAAGCACAGAGCCCCAGATTCTATGTTGTCCTGGAGAGCTTGCAGAGCACTGGGGAAAGGCAGGCAGAGAATTCTCTGATAGCACCTTCTCTGTGCCTGTTCACATTGCTTCGCAGAATCGCTTTTGTGCAGAAAACAGTAACAGTTGTTCAGAAGGAAAGAAAGCACAGAGCCCCAGATTCTATGTTGTCCTGGAGAGCTTGCAGAGCACTGGGGAAAGGCAGGCAGAGAATTCCCTGCTAGCACCTTCTCTGTGCCTGGGAAGCAGAAGTGTTCACATTGCTTCGCAGAATCGCTTTTGTGCAGAAAACAGTAACACTTGTTCAGAAGGAAAGAAAGCACAGAGCCCCAGATTTTATGTTGTCCTGGAGAGCTTGCAGAGCACTGGGGAAAGGCAGGCAGAGAATTCCCTGCTAGCACCTTCTGTGTGCCTGGGAAGCAGAAGTGTTCACATTGCTTCGCAAGAATCGCTTTTGTGCAGAAAACAGTAACACTTGTTCAGAAGGAAAGAAAGCACAGAGCCCCAGATTTTATGTTGTCCTGGAGAGCTTGCAGAGCACTGGGGAAAGGCAGGCAGAGATTTCCTTGCTAGCACCTTCTCTGTGCCTGTTCACATTGCCTCGCAGAATCGCTTTTGTGCAGAAAACAGTAACACTTGTTCAGAAGGAAAGAAAGCACAGAGCCCCAGATTTTATGTTGTCCTGGAGAGCTTGCAGACCACTGGGGAAAGGCAGGCAGAGAATTCCCTGATAGCACCTTCTCTGTGCCTGGGAAGCAGAAGTGTTCACATTGCTTCGCAAGAATCGCTTTTGTGCAGAAAACACTAACACTTGTTCAGAAGGAAAGAAAGCACAGAGCCCCAGATTTGCTGTTGTCCTGGAGAGCTTGCAGAGCACTGGGGAAAGGCAGGCAGAGAATTCCTTGCTAGCACCTTCTCTGTGCCTGGGAAGCAGAAGTGTTCACATTGCTTCGCAGAATCGCTTTTGTGCAGAAAACAGTAACAGTTGTTCAGAAGGAAAGAAAGCACAGAGCCCCAGATTCTATGTTGTCTTGGAGAGCTTGCAGAGCACTGGGGAAAGGCAGGCAGAGAATTCCCTGCTAGCACCTTCTCTGTGCCTGGGAAGCAGAAGTGTTCACATTGCTTCGCAAGAATCGCTTTTGTGCAGAAAACACTAACACTTGTTCAGAAGGAAAGAAAGCACAGAGCCCCAGATTTTATGTTGTCCTGGAGAGCTTGCAGAGCACTGGGGAAAGGCAGGCAGAGAATTGCCTGATAGCACCTTCTCTGTGCCTGTTCACATTGCTTCGCAGAATCGCTTTTGTGCAGAAAACAGTAACACTTGTTCAGAAGGAAAGAAAGCACAGAGCCCCAGATTCTATGTTGTCCTGGAGAGCTTGCAGAGCACTAGGGAAAGGCAGGCAGAGAATTCCCTGATAGCACCTTCTCTGTGCCTGTTCACATTGCTTCGCATAATCGCTTTTGTGCAGAAAACAGTAACACTTGTTCAGAAGGAAAGAAAGCACAGAGCCCCAGATTTTATGTTGTCCTGGAGAGCTTGCAGAGCACTGGGGAAAGGCAGGCAGAGAATTCCCTGCTAGCACCTTCTCTGTGCCTGTTCACATTGCTTCGCAGAATCGCTTTTGTGCAGAAAACAGTAACACTTGTTCAGAACGAAAGAAAGCACAGAGCCCCAGATTCTATGTTGTCCTGGAGAGCTTGCAGAGCACTGAGGAAAGGCAGGCAGAGAATTCTCTGATAGCACCTTCTCTGTGCCTCTTCACATTGCTTCGCAGAATCGCTTTTGTGCAGAAAACAGTAACAGTTGTTCAGAAGGAAAGAAAGCACAGAGCCCCAGATTCTATGTTGTCTTGGAGAGCTTGCAGAGCACTGGGGAAAGGCAGGCAGAGAATTCCCTGCTAGCACCTTCTCTGTGCCTGGGAAGCAGAAGTGTTCACATTGCTTCGCAAGAATCGCTTTTGTGCAGAAAACACTAACACTTGTTCAGAAGGAAAGAAAGCACAGAGCCCCAGATTTTATGTTGTCCTGGAGAGCTTGCAGAGCACTGGGGAAAGGCAGGCAGAGAATTCCTTGCTAGCACCTTCTCTGTGCCTGGGAAGCAGAAGTGTTCACATTGCTTCGCAGAATCGCTTTTGTGCAGAAAACAGTAACACTTGTTCAGAAGGAAAGAAAGCACAGAGCCCCAGATTTTATGTTGTCCTGGAGAGCTTGCAGAGCACTGGGGAAAGGCAGGCAGAGAATTCCCTGCTAGCACCTTCTCTGTGCCTGGGAAGCAGAAGTGTTCACATTGCTTCGCAGAATCGCTTTTGTGCAGAAAACAGTAACAGTTGTTCAGAAGGAAAGAAAGCACAGAGCCCCAGATTCTATGTTGTCTTGGAGAGCTTGCAGAGCACTGGGGAAAGGCAGGCAGAGAATTCCCTGATAGCACCTTCTCTGTGCCTGGGAAGCAGAAGTGTTCACATTGCTTCGCAAGAATCGCTTTTGTGCAGAAAACAGTAACACTTGTTCAGAAGGAAAGAAAGCACAGAGCCCCAGATTTTATGTTGTCCTGGAGAGCTTGCAGAGCACTGGGGAAAGGCAGGCAGAGAATTCCCTGCTAGCACCTTCTCTGTGCCTGTTCACATTGCTTCGCAGAATCGCTTTTGTGCAGAAAACAGTAACACTTGTTCAGAAGGAAAGAAAGCACAGAGCCCCAGATTCTATGTTGTCCTGGAGAGCTTGCAGAGCACTAGGGAAAGGCAGGCAGAGAATTCCCTGATAGCACCTTCTCTGTGCCTTTTCACATTGCTTCGCAGAATCGCTTTTGTGCAGAAAACAGTAACACTTGTTCAGAAGGAAAGAAAGCACAGAGCCCCAGATTTTATGTTGTCCTGGAGAGCTTGCAGAGCACTGGGGAAAGGCAGGCAGAGAATTCCTTGCTAGCACCTTCTCTGTGCCTGGGAAGCAGAAGTGTTCACATTGCTTCGCAGAATCGCTTTTGTGCAGAAAACAGTAACACTTGTTCAGAAGGAAAGAAAGCACAGAGCCCCAGATTTGCTGTTGTCCTGGAGAGCTTGCAGAGCACTGGGGAAAGGCAGGCAGAGAATTCCCTGCTAGCACCTTCTCTGTGCCTGGGAAGCAGAAGTGTTCACATTGCTTCACAAGAATCGCTTTTGTGCAGAAAACACTAACACTTGTTCAGAAGGAAAGAAAGCACAGAGCCCCAGATTTTATGTTGCCCTGGAGAGCTTGCAGAGCACTGGGGAAAGGCAGGCAGAGAATTCCCTGCTAGCACTTTCTCTGTGCCTGGGAAGCAGAAGTGTTCACATTGCTTCGCAGAATCGCTTTTGTGCAGAAAACAGTAACACTTGTTCAGAAGGAAAGAAAGCACAGAGCCCCAGATTTTATGTTGTCCTGGAGAGCTTGCAGAGCACTGGGGAAAGGCAGGCAGAGAATTCCCTGCTAGCACCTTCTCTGTGCCTGGGAAGCAGAAGTGTTCACATTGCTTCGCAAGAATCGCTTTTGTGCAGAAAACACTAACACTTGTTCAGAACGAAAGAAAGCACAGAGGCCCAGATTCTATGTTGTCCTGGAGAGCTTGCAGAGCACTGGGGAAAGGCAGGCAGAGAATTCCCTGCTAGCACCTTCTCTGTGCCTGTTCACATTGCTTCGCAGAATCGCTTTTGTTCAGAAAACAGTAACAGTTGTTCAGAAGGAAAGAAAGCACAGAGCCCCAGATTCTATGTTGTCCTGGAAAGCTTGCAGAGCACTGGGGAAAGGCAGGCAGAGAATTCCCTGATAGCACCTTCTCTGTGTCTGGGAAGCAGAAGTGTTCACATTGCTTCGCAAGAATCGCTTTTGTGCAGAAAACAGTAACACTTGTTCAGAAGGAAAGAAAGCACAGAGCCCCAGATTTTATGTTGTCCTGGAGAGCTTGCAGAGCACTGGGGAAAGGCAGGCAGAGAATTCCCTGATAGCACCTTCTCTGTGCCTGTTCACATTGCTTCGCAGAATCGCTTTTGTGCAGAAAACAGTAACACTTGTTCAGAACGAAAGAAAGCACAGAGCCCCAGATTCTATGTTGTCCTGGAGAGCTTGCAGAGCACTGGGGAAAGGCAGGCAGAGAATTCCTTGCTAGCACCTTCTCTGTGCCTGGGAAGCAGAAGTGTTCACATTGCTTCACAAGAATCGCTTTTGTGCAGAAAACACTAACACTTGTTCAGAAGGAAAGAAAGCACAGAGCCCCAGATTTTATGTTGTCCTGGAGAGCTTGCAGACCACTGGGGAAAGGCAGGCAGAGAATTCCCTGCTAGCACTTTCTCTGTGCCTGGGAAGCAGAAGTGTTCACATTGCTTCGCAGAATCGCTTTTGTGCAGAAAACAGTAACACTTGTTCAGAAGGAAAGAAAGCACAGAGCCCCAGATTTGATGTTGTCCTGGAGAGCTTGCAGAGCACTGGGGAAAGGCAGGCAGAGAATTCCCTGCTAGCACCTTCTCTGTGCCTGGGAAGCAGAAGTGTTCACATTGCTTCGCAAGAATCGCTTTTGTGCAGAAAACACTAACACTTGTTCAGAACGAAAGAAAGCACAGAGGCCCAGATTCTATGTTGTCCTGGAGAGCTTGCAGAGCACTGGGGAAAGGCAGGCAGAGAATTCCCTGCTAGCACCTTCTCTGTGCCTGTTCACATTGCTTCGCAGAATCGCTTTTGTTCAGAAAACATTAACAGTTGTTCAGAAGGAAAGAAAGCACAGAGCCCCAGATTCTATGTTGTCCTGGAAAGCTTGCAGAGCACTGGGTAAAGGCAGGCAGAGAATTCCCTGATAGCACCTTCTCTGTGTCTGGGAAGCAGAAGTGTTCACATTGCTTCGCAAGAATCGCTTTTGTGCAGAAAACAGTAACACTTGTTCAGAAGGAAAGAAAGCACAGAGCCCCAGATTTTATGTTGTCCTGGAGAGCTTGCAGAGCACTGGGGAAAGGCAGGCAGAGAATTCCCTGATAGCACCTTCTCTGTGCCTGTTCACATTGCTTCGCAGAATCGCTTTTGTGCAGAAAACAGTAACACTTGTTCAGAACGAAAGAAAGCACAGAGCCCCAGATTCTATGTTGTCCTGGAGAGCTTGCAGAGCACTGGGGAAAGGCAGGCAGAGAATTCTCTGATAGCACCTTCTCTGTGCCTGTTCACATTGCTTCGCAGATTCGCTTTTGTGCAGAAAACAGTAACACTTGTTCAGAAGGAAAGAAAGCACAGAGGCCCAGATTCTATGTTGTCCTGGAGAGCTTGCAGAGCACTGGGGAAAGGCAGGCAGAGAATTCCTTGCTAGCACCTTCTCTGTGCCTGGGAAGCAGAAGTGTTCACATTGCTTCGCAGAATCGCTTTTGTGCAGAAAACAGTAACACTTGTTCAGAAGGAAAGAAAGCACAGAGCCCCAGATTCTATGTTGTCCTGGAGAGCTTGCAGAGCACTGGGGAAAGGCAGGCAGAGAATTCCCTGCTAGCACCTTCTCTGTGCCTGGGAAGCAGAAGTGTTCACATTGCTTCGCAAGAATCGCTTTTGTGCAGAAAACACTAACACTTGTTCAGAAGGAAAGAAAGCACAGAGCCCCAGATTTTATGTTGTCCTGGAGAGCTTGCAGAGCACTGGGGAAAGGCAGGCAGAGAATTCCCTGATAGCACCTTCTCTGTGCCTGTTCACATTGCTTCGCAGAGTCGCTTTTGTGCAGAAAACATTAACACTTGTTCAGAAGGAAAGAAAGCACAGAGCCCCAGATTTGCTGTTGTCCTGGAGAGTTTGCAGAGCACTGGGGAAAGGCAGGCAGAGAATTCCTTGCTAGCACCTTCTCTGTGCCTGGGAAGCAGAAGTGTTCACATTGCTTCGCAGAATCGCTTTTGTGCAGAAAACAGTAACACTTGTTCAGAAGGAAAGAAAGCACAGAGCCCCAGATTTTATGTTGTCCTGGAGAGCTTGCAGAGCACTGGGGAAAGGCAGGCAGAGAATTCCTTGCTAGCACCTTCTCTGTGCCTGGGAAGCAGAAGTGTTCACATTGCTTCGCAGAATCGTTTTTGTGCAGAAAATAGTAACACTTGTTCAGAAGGAAAGAAAGCACAGAGCCCCAGATTTTATGTTGTCCTGGAGAGCTTGCAGAGCAGTGGGGAAAGGCAGGCAGAGAATTCCTTGCTAGCACCTTCTCTGTGCCTGGGAAGCAGAAGTATTCACATTGCTTCGCAGAATCGCTTTTGTGCAGAAAACAGTAACACTTGTTCAGAACGAAAGAAAGCACAGAGCCCCAGATTCTATGTTGTCCTGGAGAGCTTGCAGAGCACTGGGGAAAGGCAGGCAGAGAATTCCCTGATAGCACCTTCTCTGTGCCTGTTCACATTGCTTCGCAGAATCGCTTTTGTGCAGAAAACAGTAACAGTTGTTCAGAAGGAAAGAAAGCACAGAGCCCCAGATTCTATGTTGTCCTGGAGAGCTTGCAGAGCACTGGGGAAAGGCAGGCAGAGAATTCCCTGATAGCACCTTCTCTGTGCCTGGGAAGCAGAAGTGTTCACATTGCTTCGCAAGAATCGCTTTTGTGCAGAAAACACTAACACTTGTTCAGAACGAAAGAAAGCACAGAGGCCCAGATTCTATGTTGTCCTGGAGAGCTTGCAGAGCACTGGGGAAAGGCAGGCAGAGAATTCCCTGCTAGCACCTTCTCTGTGCCTGTTCACATTGCTTCGCAGAATAGCTTTTGTTCAGAAAACAGTAACACTTGTTCAGAAGGAAAGAAAGCACAGAGCCCCAGATTCTATGTTGTCCTGGAAAGCTTGCAGAGCACTGGGGAAAGGCAGGCAGAGAATTCCCTGATAGCACCTTCTCTGTGCCTGGGAAGCAGAAGTGTTCACATTGCTTCGCAAGAATCGCTTTTGTGCAGAAAACAGTAACACTTGTTCAGAAGGAAAGAAAGCACAGAGCCCCAGATTTTATGTTGTCCTGGAGAGCTTGCAGAGCACTGGGGAAAGGCAGGCAGAGAATTCCCTGATAGCACCTTCTCTGTGCCTGTTCACATTGCTTCGCAGAATCGCTTTTGTGCAGAAAACAGTAACACTTGTTCAGAAGGAAAGAAAGCACAGAGCCCCAGATTCTATGTTGTCCTGGAGAGCTTGCAGAGCACTGGGGAAAGGCAGGCAGAGAATTCTCTGATAGCACCTTCTCTGTGCCTGTTCACATTGCTTCGCAGAATCGCTTTTGTGCAGAAAACAGTAACAGTTGTTCAGAAGGAAAGAAAGCACAGAGCCCCAGATTCTATGTTGTCCTGGAGAGCTTGCAGAGCACTGGGGAAAGGCAGGCAGAGAATTCCCTGCTAGCACCTTCTCTGTGCCTGGGAAGCAGAAGTGTTCACATTGCTTCGCAGAATCGCTTTTGTGCAGAAAACAGTAACACTTGTTCAGAAGGAAAGAAAGCACAGAGCCCCAGATTTTATGTTGTCCTGGAGAGCTTGCAGAGCACTGGGGAAAGGCAGGCAGAGAATTCCCTGCTAGCACCTTCTGTGTGCCTGGGAAGCAGAAGTGTTCACATTGCTTCGCAAGAATCGCTTTTGTGCAGAAAACAGTAACACTTGTTCAGAAGGAAAGAAAGCACAGAGCCCCAGATTTTATGTTGTCCTGGAGAGCTTGCAGAGCACTGGGGAAAGGCAGGCAGAGAATTCCCTGCTAGCACCTTCTCTGTGCCTGTTCACATTGCTTCGCAGAATCGCTTTTGTGCAGAAAACAGTAACACTTGTTCAGAACGAAAGAAAGCACAGAGCCCCAGATTCTATGTTGTCCTGGAGAGCTTGCAGAGCACTGGGGAAAGGCAGGCAGAGAATTCTCTGATAGCACCTTCTCTGTGCCTGTTCACATTGCTTCGCAGAATCGCTTTTGTGCAGAAAACAGTAACAGTTGTTCAGAAGGAAAGAAAGCACAGAGCCCCAGATTCTATGTTGTCTTGGAGAGCTTGCAGAGCACTGGGGAAAGGCAGGCAGAGAATTCCCTGCTAGCACCTTCTCTGTGCCTGGGAAGCAGAAGTGTTCACATTGCTTCGCAAGAATCGCTTTTGTGCAGAAAACACTAACACTTGTTCAGAAGGAAAGAAAGCACAGAGCCCCAGATTTTATGTTGTCCTGGAGAGCTTGCAGAGCACTGGGGAAAGGCAGGCAGAGAATTCCTTGCTAGCACCTTCTCTGTGCCTGGGAAGCAGAAGTGTTCACATTGCTTCGCAGAATCGCTTTTGTGCAGAAAACAGTAACACTTGTTCAGAAGGAAAGAAAGCACAGAGCCCCAGATTCTATGTTGTCCTGGAGAGTTTGCAGAGCACTGGGGAAAGGCAGGCAGAGAATTCCCTGCTAGCACCTTCTCTGTGCCTGGGAAGCAGAAGTGTTCACATTGCTTTGCAGAATCGCTTTTGTGCAGAAAACAGTAACACTTGTTCAGAAGGAAAGAAAGCACAGAGCCCCAGATTTTATGTTGTCCTGGAGAGCTTGCAGAGCACTGGGGAAAGGCAGGCAGAGAATTCCCTGCTAGCACCTTCTCTGTGCCTGGGAAGCAGAAGTGTTCACATTGCTTCGCAGAATCGCTTTTGTGCAGAAAACAGTAACAGTTGTTCAGAAGGAAAGAAAGCACAGAGCCCCAGATTCTATGTTGTCTTGGAGAGCTTGCAGAGCACTGGGGAAAGGCAGGCAGAGAATTCCCTGATAGCACCTTCTCTGTGCCTGGGAAGCAGAAGTGTTCACATTGCTTCGCAAGAATCGCTTTTGTGCAGAAAACAGTAACACTTGTTCAGAAGGAAAGAAAGCACAGAGCCCCAGATTTTATGTTGTCCTGGAGAGCTTGCAGAGCACTGGGGAAAGGCAGGCAGAGAATTCCCTGCTAGCACCTTCTCTGTGCCTGTTCACATTGCTTCGCAGAATCGCTTTTGTGCAGAAAACAGTAACACTTGTTCAGAAGGAAAGAAAGCACAGAGCCCCAGATTCTATGTTGTCCTGGAGAGCTTGCAGAGCACTAGGGAAAGGCAGGCAGAGAATTCCCTGATAGCACCTTCTCTGTGCCTTTTCACATTGCTTCGCAGAATCGCTTTTGTGCAGAAAACAGTAACACTTGTTCAGAAGGAAAGAAAGCACAGAGCCCCAGATTTTATGTTGTCCTGGAGAGCTTGCAGAGCACTGGGGAAAGGCAGGCAGAGAATTCCTTGCTAGCACCTTCTCTGTGCCTGGGAAGCAGAAGTGTTCACATTGCTTCGCAGAATCGCTTTTGTGCAGAAAACAGTAACACTTGTTCAGAAGGAAAGAAAGCACAGAGCCCCAGATTTGCTGTTGTCCTGGAGAGCTTGCAGAGCACTGGGGAAAGGCAGGCAGAGAATTCCTTGCTAGCACCTTCTCTGTGCCTGGGAAGCAGAAGTGTTCACATTGCTTCACAAGAATCGCTTTTGTGCAGAAAACACTAACACTTGTTCAGAAGGAAAGAAAGCACAGAGCCCCAGATTTTATGTTGCCCTGGAGAGCTTGCAGAGCACTGGGGAAAGGCAGGCAGAGAATTCCCTGCTAGCACTTTCTCTGTGCCTGGGAAGCAGAAGTGTTCACATTGCTTCGCAGAATCGCTTTTGTGCAGAAAACAGTAACACTTGTTCAGAAGGAAAGAAAGCACAGAGCCCCAGATTTGATGTTGTCCTGGAGAGCTTGCAGAGCACTGGGGAAAGGCAGGCAGAGAATTCCCTGCTAGCACCTTCTCTGTGCCTGGGAAGCAGAAGTGTTCACATTGCTTCGCAAGAATCGCTTTTGTGCAGAAAACACTAACACTTGTTCAGAACGAAAGAAAGCACAGAGCCCCAGATTCTATGTTGTCCTGGAGAGCTTGCAGAGCACTGGGGAAAGGCAGGCAGAGAATTCCCTGATAGCACCTTCTCTGTGCCTGTTCACATTGCTTCGCAGAATCGCTTTTGTTCAGAAAACAGTAACAGTTGTTCAGAAGGAAAGAAAGCACAGAGCCCCAGATTCTATGTTGTCCTGGAAAGCTTGCAGAGCACTGGGGAAAGGCAGGCAGAGAATTCCCTGATAGCACCTTCTCTGTGTCTGGGAAGCAGAAGTGTTCACATTGCTTCGCAAGAATCGCTTTTGTGCAGAAAACAGTAACACTTGTTCAGAAGGAAAGAAAGCACAGAGCCCCAGATTTTATGTTGTCCTGGAGAGCTTGCAGAGCACTGGGGAAAGGCAGGCAGAGAATTCCCTGATAGCACCTTCTCTGTGCCTGTTCACATTGCTTCGCAGAATCGCTTTTGTGCAGAAAACAGTAACACTTGTTCAGAACGAAAGAAAGCACAGAGCCCCAGATTCTATGTTGTCCTGGAGAGCTTGCAGAGCACTGGGGAAAGGCAGGCAGAGAATTCCCTGCTAGCACCTTCTCTGTGCCTGGGAAGCAGAAGTGTTCACATTGCTTCGCAAGAATCGCTTTTGTGCAGAAAACACTAACACTTGTTCAGAAGGAAAGAAAGCACAGAGCCCCAGATTTTATGTTGTCCTGGAGAGCTTGCAGAGCACTGGGGAAAGGCAGGCAGAGAATTCCCTGCTAGCACCTTCTCTGTGCCTGGGAAGCAGAAGTGTTCACATTGCTTCGCAAGAATCGCTTTTGTGCAGAAAACACTAACACTTGTTCAGAACGAAAGAAAGCACAGAGGCCCAGATTCTATGTTGTCCTGGAGAGCTTGCAGAGCACTGGGGAAAGGCAGGCAGAGAATTCCCTGCTAGCACCTTCTCTGTGCCTGTTCACATTGCTTCGCAGAATCGCTTTTGTTCAGAAAACAGTAACAGTTGTTCAGAAGGAAAGAAAGCACAGAGCCCCAGATTCTATGTTGTCCTGGAAAGCTTGCAGAGCACTGGGGAAAGGCAGGCAGAGAATTCCCTGATAGCACCTTCTCTGTGTCTGGGAAGCAGAAGTGTTCACATTGCTTCGCAAGAATCGCTTTTGTGCAGAAAACAGTAACACTTGTTCAGAAGGAAAGAAAGCACAGAGCCCCAGATTTTATGTTGTCCTGGAGAGCTTGCAGAGCACTGGGGAAAGGCAGGCAGAGAATTCCCTGATAGCACCTTCTCTGTGCCTGTTCACATTGCTTCGCAGAATCGCTTTTGTGCAGAAAACAGTAACACTTGTTCAGAACGAAAGAAAGCACAGAGCCCCAGATTCTATGTTGTCCTGGAGAGCTTGCAGAGCACTGGGGAAAGGCAGGCAGAGAATTCTCTGATAGCACCTTCTCTGTGCCTGTTCACATTGCTTCGCAGATTCGCTTTTGTGCAGAAAACAGTAACACTTGTTCAGAAGGAAAGAAAGCACAGAGCCCCAGATTTTATGTTGCCCTGGAGAGCTTGCAGAGCACTGGGGAAAGGCAGGCAGAGAATTCCTTGCTAGCACCTTCTCTGTGCCTGGGAAGCAGAAGTGTTCACATTGCTTCGCAAGAATCGCTTTTGTGCAGAAAACAGTAACACTTGTTCAGAACGAAAGAAAGCACAGAGCCCCAGATTTTATGTTGTCCTGGAGAGCTTGAAGAGCACTGGGGAAAGGCAGGCAGAGAATTCTCTGATAGCACCTTCTCTGTGCCTGTTCACATTGCTTCGCAGAATCGCTTTTGTGCAGAAAACAGTAACACTTGTTCAGAAGGAAAGAAAGCACAGAGCCCCAGATTTTATGTTGTCCTGGAGAGCTTACAGAGCACTGGGGAAAGGCAGGCAGAGAATTCCCTGCTAGCACCTTCTCTGTGCCTGGGAAGCAGAAGTGTTCACATTGCTTCGCAGAATCGCTTTTGTGCAGAAAACAGTAACACTTGTTCAGAAGGAAAGAAAGCACAGAGCCCCAGATTTTATGTTGTCCTGGAGAGCTTGCAGAGCACTGGGGAAAGGCAGGCAGAGAATTCCCTGCTAGCACCTTCTCTGTGCCTTTTCACATTGCTTCGCAGAATCGCTTTTGTGCAGAAAACAGTAACACTTGTTCAGAAGGAAAGAAAGCACAGAGCCCCAGATTCTATGTTGTCCTGGAGAGCTTGCAGAGCACTGGGGAAAGGCAGGCAGAGAATTCCCTGCTAGCACCTTCTCTGTGCCTGGGAAGCAGAAGTGTTCACATCGCTTCGCAAGAATCGCTTTTGTGCAGAAAACACTAACACTTGTTCAGAAGGAAAGAAAGCACAGAGCCCCAGATTTTATGTTGCCCTGGAGAGCTTGCAGAGCACTGGGGAAAGGCAGGCAGAGAATTCCCTGCTAGCACCTTCTCTGTGCCTGGGAAGCAGAAGTGTTCACATTGCTTCGCAGAATCGCTTTTGTGCAGAAAACAGTAACACTTGTTCAGAAGGAAAGAAAGCACAGAGCCCCAGATTCTATGTTGTCCTGGAGAGCTTGCAGAGCACTGGGGAAAGGCAGGCAGAGAATTCCCTGCTAGCACCTTCTCTGTGCCTGGGAAGCAGAAGTGTTCACATTGCTTCGCAAGAATCGCTTTTGTGCAGAAAACACTAACACTTGTTCAGAAGGAAAGAAAGCACAGAGCCCCAGATTTTATGTTGTCCTGGAGAGCTTGCAGAGCACTGGGGAAAGGCAGGCAGAGAATTCCCTGATAGCACCTTCTCTGTGCCTGTTCACATTGCTTCGCAGAATCGCTTTTGTGCAGAAAACAGTAACACTTGTTCAGAAGGAAAGAAAGCACAGAGCCCCAGATTCTATGTTGTCCTGGAGAGCTTGCAGAGCACTGGGGAAAGGCAGGCAGAGAATTCTCTGATAGCACCTTCTCTGTGCCTGTTCACATTGCTTCGCAGAGTCGCTTTTGTGCAGAAAACATTAACACTTGTTCAGAAGGAAAGAAAGCACAGAGCCCCAGATTCTATGTTGTCCTGGAGAGTTTGCAGAGCACTGGGGAAAGGCAGGCAGAGAATTCCTTGCTAGCACCTTCTCTGTGCCTGGGAAGCAGAAGTGTTCACATTGCTTCGCAGAATCGCTTTTGTGCAGAAAACAGTAACACTTGTTCAGAAGGAAAGAAAGCACAGAGCCCCAGATTTTATGTTGTCCTGGAGAGCTTGCAGAGCACTGGGGAAAGGCAGGCAGAGAATTTCTTGCTAGCACCTTCTCTGTGCCTGGGAAGCAGAAGTGTTCACATTGCTTCGCAGAATCGCTTTTGTGCAGAAAATAGTAACACTTGTTCAGAAGGAAAGAAAGCACAGAGCCCCAGATTTTATGTTGTCCTGGAGAGCTTGCAGAGCACTGGGGAAAGGCAGGCAGAGAATTCCTTGCTAGCACCTTCTCTGTGCCTGGGAAGCAGAAGTATTCACATTGCTTCGCAGAATCGCTTTTGTGCAGAAAACAGTAACACTTGTTCAGAACGAAAGAAAGCACAGAGCCCCAGATTCTATGTTGTCCTGGAGAGCTTGCAGAGCACTGGGGAAAGGCAGGCAGCGAATTCCCTGATAGCACCTTCTCTGTGCCTGTTCACATTGCTTCGCAGAATCGCTTTTGTGCAGAAAACAGTAACAGTTGTTCAGAAGGAAAGAAAGCACAGAGCCCCAGATTCTATGTTGTCCTGGAGAGCTTGCAGAGCACTGGGGAAAGGCAGGCAGAGAATTCCCTGCTAGCACCTTCTCTGTGCCTGGGAAGCAGAAGTGTTCACATTGCTTCGCAAGAATCGCTTTTGTGCAGAAAACACTAACACTTGTTCAGAACGAAAGAAAGCACAGAGGCCCAGATTCTATGTTGTCCTGGAGAGCTTGCAGAGCACTGGGGAAAGGCAGGCAGAGAATTCCCTGCTAGCACCTTCTCTGTGCCTGTTCACATTGCTTCGCAGAATCGCTTTTGTTCAGAAAACAGTAACACTTGTTCAGAAGGAAAGAAAGCACAGAGCCCCAGATTCTATGTTGTCCTGGAAAGCTTGCAGAGCACTGGGGAAAGGCAGGCAGAGAATTCCCTGCTAGCACCTTCTCTGTGCCTGGGAAGCAGAAGTGTTCACATTGCTTCGCAAGAATCGCTTTTGTGCAGAAAACACTAACACTTGTTCAGAAGGAAAGAAAGCACAGAGCCCCAGATTTGATGTTGTCCTGGAGAGCTTGCAGAGCACTGGGGAAAGGCAGGCAGAGAATTCCCTGATAGCACCTTCTCTGTGCCTGTTCACATTGCTTCGCAGAATCGCTTTTGTGCAGAAAACAGTAACACTTGTTCAGAAGGAAAGAAAGCACAGAGCCCCAGATTCTATGTTGTCCTGGAGAGCTTGCAGAGCACTGTGGAAAGGCAGGCAGAGAATTCTCTGATAGCACCTTCTCTGTGCCTGTTCACATTGCTTCGCAGAATCGCTTTTGTGCAGAAAACAGTAACAGTTGTTCAGAAGGAAAGAAAGCACAGAGCCCCAGATTCTATGTTGTCTTGGAGAGCTTGCAGAGCACTGGGGAAAGGCAGGCACAGAATTCCCTGCTAGCACCTTCTCTGTGCCTGTTCACATTGCTTCGCAGAATCGCTTTTGTGCAGAAAACAGTAACACTTGTTCAGAACGAAAGAAAGCACAGAGCCCCAGATTCTATGTTGTCCTGGAGAGCTTGCAGAGCACTGGGGAAAGGCAGGCAGAGAATTCCTTGCTAGCACCTTCTCTGTGCCTGGGAAGCAGAAGTGTTCACATTGCTTCGCAAGAATCGCTTTTGTTCAGAAAACACTAACACTTGTTCAGAAGGAAAGAAAGCACAGAGCCCCAGATTTTATGTTGTCCTGGAGAGCTTGCAGAGCACTGGGGAAAGGCAGGCACAGAATTCCCTGCTAGCACCTTCTCTGTGCCTGTTCACATTGCTTCGCAGAATCGCTTTTGTGCAGAAAACAGTAACACTTGTTCAGAACGAAAGAAAGCACAGAGCCCCAGATTCTATGTTGTCCTGGAGAGCTTGCAGAGCACTGGGGAAAGGCAGGCAGAGAATTCCCTGCTAGCACCTTCTCTGTGCCTGGGAACCAGAAGTGTTCACATTGCTTCGCAGAATCGCTTTTGTGCAGAAAACAGTAACAGTTGTTCAGAAGGAAAGAAAGCACAGAGCCCCAGATTCTATGTTGTCTTGGAGAGCTTGCAGAGCACTGGGGAAAGGCAGGCAGAGAATTCCCTGATAGCACCTTCTCTGTGCCTGGGAAGCAGAAGTGTTCACATTGCTTCGCAAGAATCGCTTTTGTGCAGAAAACAGTAACACTTGTTCAGAAGGAAAGAAAGCACAGAGCCCCAGATTTTATGTTGTCCTGGAGAGCTTGCAGAGCACTGGGGAAAGGCAGGCAGAGAATTCCTTGCTAGCACCTTCTCTGTGCCTGGGAAGCAGAAGTGTTCACATTGCTTCGCAAGAATCGCTTTTGTTCAGAAAACACTAACACTTGTTCAGAAGGAAAGAAAGCACAGAGCCCCAGATTTTATGTTGTCCTGGAGAGCTTGCAGAGCACTGGGGAAAGGCAGGCACAGAATTCCCTGCTAGCACCTTCTCTGTGCCTGTTCACATTGCTTCGCAGAATCGCTTTTGTGCAGAAAACAGTAACACTTGTTCAGAACGAAAGAAAGCACAGAGCCCCAGATTCTATGTTGTCCTGGAGAGCTTGCAGAGCACTGGGGAAAGGCAGGCAGAGAATTCCCTGCTAGCACCTTCTCTGTGCCTGGGAAGCAGAAGTGTTCACATTGCTTCGCAGAATCGCTTTTGTGCAGAAAACAGTAACAGTTGTTCAGAAGGAAAGAAAGCACAGAGCCCCAGATTCTATGTTGTCTTGGAGAGCTTGCAGAGCACTGGGGAAAGGCAGGCAGAGAATTCCCTGATAGCACCTTCTCTGTGCCTGGGAAGCAGAAGTGTTCACATTGCTTCGCAAGAATCGCTTTTGTGCAGAAAACAGTAACACTTGTTCAGAAGGAAAGAAAGCACAGAGCCCCAGATTTTATGTTGTCCTGGAGAGCTTGCAGAGCACTAGGGAAAGGCAGGCAGAGAATTCCCTGATAGCACCTTCTCTGTGCCTGTTCACATTGCTTCGCAGAATCGCTTTTGTGCAGAAAACAGTAACACTTGTTCAGAAGGAAAGAAAGCACAGAGCCCCAGATTTTATGTTGTCCTGGAGAGCTTGCAGAGCACTGGGGAAAGGCAGGCAGAGAATTCCTTGCTAGCACCTTCTCTGTGCCTGGGAAGCAGAAGTGTTCACATTGCTTCGCAAGAATCGCTTTTGTTCAGAAAACACTAACACTTGTTCAGAAGGAAAGAAAGCACAGAGCCCCAGATTTTATGTTGTCCTGGAGAGCTTGCAGAGCACTGGGGAAAGGCAGGCACAGAATTCCCTGCTAGCACCTTCTCTGTGCCTGTTCACATTGCTTCGCAGAATCGCTTTTGTGCAGAAAACAGTAACACTTGTTCAGAACGAAAGAAAGCACAGAGCCCCAGATTCTATGTTGTCCTGGAGAGCTTGCAGAGCACTGGGGAAAGGCAGGCAGAGAATTCCCTGCTAGCACCTTCTCTGTGCCTGGGAAGCAGAAGTGTTCACATTGCTTCGCAAGAATCGCTTTTGTGCAGAAAACACTAACACTTGTTCAGAAGGAAAGAAAGCACAGAGCCCCAGATTTTATGTTGTCCTGGAGAGCTTGCAGAGCACTGGGGAAAGGCAGGCAGAGAATTCCTTGCTAGCACCTTCTCTGTGCCTGGGAAGCAGAAGTGTTCACATCGCTTCGCAAGAATCGCTTTTGTGCAGAAAACACTAACACTTGTTCAGAAGGAAAGAAAGCACAGAGCCCCAGATTTTATGTTGCCCTGGAGAGCTTGCAGAGCACTGGGGAAAGGCAGGCAGAGAATTCCCTGCTAGCACCTTCTCTGTGCCTGGGAAGCAGAAGTGTTCACATTGCTTCGCAAGAATCGCTTTTGTGCAGAAAACAGTAACACTTGTTCAGAAGGAAAGAAAGCACAGAGCCCCAGATTCTATGTTGTCCTGGAGAGCTTGCAGAGCACTGGGGAAAGGCAGGCAGAGAATTCCCTGCTAGCACCTTCTCTGTGCCTGGGAAGCAGAAGTGTTCACATTGCTTCGCAAGAATCGCTTTTGTGCAGAAAACACTAACACTTGTTCAGAACGAAAGAAAGCACAGAGGCCCAGATTCTATGTTGTCCTGGAGAGCTTGCAGAGCACTGGGGAAAGGCAGGCAGAGAATTCCCTGCTAGCACCTTCTCTGTGCCTGTTCACATTGCTTCGCAGAATCGCTTTTGTTCAGAAAACAGTAACACTTGTTCAGAAGGAAAGAAAGCACAGAGCCCCAGATTCTATGTTGTCCTGGAGAGCTTGCAGAGCACTGGGGAAAGGCAGGCAGAGAATTCTCTGATAGCACCTTCTCTGTGCCTGTTCACATTGCTTCGCAGAGTCGCTTTTGTGCAGAAAACATTAACACTTGTTCAGAAGGAAAGAAAGCACAGAGCCCCAGATTTTATGTTGTCCTGGAGAGTTTGCAGAGTACTGGGGAAAGGCAGGCAGAGAATTCCTTGCTAGCACCTTCTCTGTGCCTGGGAAGCAGAAGTGTTCACATTGCTTCGCAGAATCGCTTTTGTGCAGAAAACAGTAACACTTGTTCAGAAGGAAAGAAAGCACAGAGCCCCGGATTTTATGTTGTCCTGGAGAGCTTGCAGAGCACTGGGGAAAGGCAGGCAGAGAATTCCTTGCTAGCAACTTCTCTGTGCCTGGGAAGCAGAAGTGTTCACATTGCTTCGCAGAATCGCTTTTGTGCAGAAAATAGTAACATTTGTTCAGAAGGAAAGAAAGCACAGAGCCCCAGATTTTATGTTGTCCTGGAGAGCTTGCAGAGCACTGGGGAAAGGCAGGCAGAGAATTCCCTGATAGCACCTTCTCTGTGCCTGTTCACATTGCTTCGCAGAATCGCTTTTGTGCAGAAAACAGTAACACTTGTTCAGAAGGAAAGAAAGCACAGAGCCCCAGATTCTATGTTGTCCTGGAGAGCTTGCAGAGCACTAGGGAAAGGCAGGCAGAGAATTCCCTGATAGCACCTTCTCTGTGCCTGTTCACATTGCTTCGCAGAATCGCTTTTGTGCAGAAAACAGTAACAGTTGTTCAGAAGGAAAGAAAGCACAGAGCCCCAGATTCTATGTTGTCTTGGAGAGCTTGCAGAGCACTGGGGAAAGGCAGGCACAGAATTCCCTGCTAGCACCTTCTCTGTGCCTGTTCACATTGCTTCGCAGAATCGCTTTTGTGCAGAAAACAGTAACACTTGTTCAGAACGAAAGAAAGCACAGAGCCCCAGATTCTATGTTGTCCTGGAGAGCTTGCAGAGCACTGGGGAAAGGCAGGCAGAGAATTCCTTGCTAGCACCTTCTCTGTGCCTGGGAAGCAGAAGTGTTCACATTGCTTCGCAAGAATCGCTTTTGTTCAGAAAACACTAACACTTGTTCAGAAGGAAAGAAAGCACAGAGCCCCAGATTTTATGTTGTCCTGGAGAGCTTGCAGAGCACTGGGGAAAGGCAGGCACAGAATTCCCTGCTAGCACCTTCTCTGTGCCTGTTCACATTGCTTCGCAGAATCGCTTTTGTGCAGAAAACAGTAACACTTGTTCAGAACGAAAGAAAGCACAGAGCCCCAGATTCTATGTTGTCCTGGAGAGCTTGCAGAGCACTGGGGAAAGGCAGGCAGAGAATTCCCTGCTAGCACCTTCTCTGTGCCTGGGAAGCAGAAGTGTTCACATTGCTTCGCAGAATCGCTTTTGTGCAGAAAACAGTAACAGTTGTTCAGAAGGAAAGAAAGCACAGAGCCCCAGATTCTATGTTGTCTTGGAGAGCTTGCAGAGCACTGGGGAAAGGCAGGCAGAGAATTCCCTGATAGCACCTTCTCTGTGCCTGGGAAGCAGAAGTGTTCACATTGCTTCGCAAGAATCGCTTTTGTGCAGAAAACAGTAACACTTGTTCAGAAGGAAAGAAAGCACAGAGCCCCAGATTTTATGTTGTCCTGGAGAGCTTGCAGAGCACTGGGGAAAGGCAGGCAGAGAATTCCTTGCTAGCACCTTCTCTGTGCCTGGGAAGCAGAAGTGTTCACATTGCTTCGCAAGAATCGCTTTTGTTCAGAAAACACTAACACTTGTTCAGAAGGAAAGAAAGCACAGAGCCCCAGATTTTATGTTGTCCTGGAGAGCTTGCAGAGCACTGGGGAAAGGCAGGCAGAGAATTCCCTGCTAGCACCTTCTCTGTGCCTGTTCACATTGCTTCGCAGAATCGCTTTTGTGCAGAAAACAGTAACACTTGTTCAGAACGAAAGAAAGCACAGAGCCCCAGATTCTATGTTGTCCTGGAGAGCTTGCAGAGCACTGGGGAAAGGCAGGCAGAGAATTCCCTGCTAGCACCTTCTCTGTGCCTGGGAAGCAGAAGTGTTCACATTGCTTCGCAGAATCGCTTTTGTGCAGAAAACAGTAACAGTTGTTCAGAAGGAAAGAAAGCACAGAGCCCCAGATTCTATGTTGTCTTGGAGAGCTTGCAGAGCACTGGGGAAAGGCAGGCAGAGAATTCCCTGATAGCACCTTCTCTGTGCCTGGGAAGCAGAAGTGTTCACATTGCTTCGCAAGAATCGCTTTTGTGCAGAAAACAGTAACACTTGTTCAGAAGGAAAGAAAGCACAGAGCCCCAGATTTTATGTTGTCCTGGAGAGCTTGCAGAGCACTAGGGAAAGGCAGGCAGAGAATTCCCTGATAGCACCTTCTCTGTGCCTGTTCACATTGCTTCGCAGAATCGCTTTTGTGCAGAAAACAGTAACACTTGTTCAGAAGGAAAGAAAGCACAGAGCCCCAGATTTTATGTTGTCCTGGAGAGCTTGCAGAGCACTGGGGAAAGGCAGGCAGAGAATTCCTTGCTAGCACCTTCTCTGTGCCTGGGAAGCAGAAGTGTTCACATTGCTTCGCAAGAATCGCTTTTGTTCAGAAAACACTAACACTTGTTCAGAAGGAAAGAAAGCACAGAGCCCCAGATTTTATGTTGTCCTGGAGAGCTTGCAGAGCACTGGGGAAAGGCAGGCACAGAATTCCCTGCTAGCACCTTCTCTGTGCCTGTTCACATTGCTTCGCAGAATCGCTTTTGTGCAGAAAACAGTAACACTTGTTCAGAACGAAAGAAAGCACAGAGCCCCAGATTCTATGTTGTCCTGGAGAGCTTGCAGAGCACTGGGGAAAGGCAGGCAGAGAATTCCCTGCTAGCACCTTCTCTGTGCCTGGGAAGCAGAAGTGTTCACATTGCTTCGCAAGAATCGCTTTTGTGCAGAAAACACTAACACTTGTTCAGAAGGAAAGAAAGCACAGAGCCCCAGATTTTATGTTGTCCTGGAGAGCTTGCAGAGCACTGGGGAAAGGCAGGCAGAGAATTCCTTGCTAGCACCTTCTCTGTGCCTGGGAAGCAGAAGTGTTCACATCGCTTCGCAAGAATCGCTTTTGTGCAGAAAACACTAACACTTGTTCAGAAGGAAAGAAAGCACAGAGCCCCAGATTTTATGTTGCCCTGGAGAGCTTGCAGAGCACTGGGGAAAGGCAGGCAGAGAATTCCCTGCTAGCACCTTCTCTGTGCCTGGGAAGCAGAAGTGTTCACATTGCTTCGCAAGAATCGCTTTTGTGCAGAAAACAGTAACACTTGTTCAGAAGGAAAGAAAGCACAGAGCCCCAGATTCTATGTTGTCCTGGAGAGCTTGCAGAGCACTGGGGAAAGGCAGGCAGAGAATTCCCTGCTAGCACCTTCTCTGTGCCTGGGAAGCAGAAGTGTTCACATTGCTTCGCAAGAATCGCTTTTGTGCAGAAAACACTAACACTTGTTCAGAACGAAAGAAAGCACAGAGGCCCAGATTCTATGTTGTCCTGGAGAGCTTGCAGAGCACTGGGGAAAGGCAGGCAGAGAATTCCCTGCTAGCACCTTCTCTGTGCCTGTTCACATTGCTTCGCAGAATCGCTTTTGTTCAGAAAACAGTAACACTTGTTCAGAAGGAAAGAAAGCACAGAGCCCCAGATTCTATGTTGTCCTGGAGAGCTTGCAGAGCACTGGGGAAAGGCAGGCAGAGAATTCTCTGATAGCACCTTCTCTGTGCCTGTTCACATTGCTTCGCAGAGTCGCTTTTGTGCAGAAAACATTAACACTTGTTCAGAAGGAAAGAAAGCACAGAGCCCCAGATTTTATGTTGTCCTGGAGAGTTTGCAGAGTACTGGGGAAAGGCAGGCAGAGAATTCCTTGCTAGCACCTTCTCTGTGCCTGGGAAGCAGAAGTGTTCACATTGCTTCGCAGAATCGCTTTTGTGCAGAAAACAGTAACACTTGTTCAGAAGGAAAGAAAGCACAGAGCCCCGGATTTTATGTTGTCCTGGAGAGCTTGCAGAGCACTGGGGAAAGGCAGGCAGAGAATTCCTTGCTAGCAACTTCTCTGTGCCTGGGAAGCAGAAGTGTTCACATTGCTTCGCAGAATCGCTTTTGTGCAGAAAATAGTAACATTTGTTCAGAAGGAAAGAAAGCACAGAGCCCCAGATTTTATGTTGTCCTGGAGAGCTTGCAGAGCACTGGGGAAAGGCAGGCAGAGAATTCCCTGATAGCACCTTCTCTGTGCCTGTTCACATTGCTTCGCAGAATCGCTTTTGTGCAGAAAACAGTAACACTTGTTCAGAAGGAAAGAAAGCACAGAGCCCCAGATTCTATGTTGTCCTGGAGAGCTTGCAGAGCACTAGGGAAAGGCAGGCAGAGAATTCCCTGATAGCACCTTCTCTGTGCCTGTTCACATTGCTTCGCAGAATCGCTTTTGTGCAGAAAACAGTAACACTTGTTCAGAACGAAAGAAAGCACAGAGGCCCAGATTCTATGTTGTCCTGGAGAGCTTGCAGAGCACTGGGGAAAGGCAGGCAGAGAATTCCCTGCTAGCACCTTCTCTGTGCCTGGGAAGCAGAAGTGTTCACATTGCTTCGCAAGAATCGCTTTTGTGCAGAAAACACTAACACTTGTTCAGAAGGAAAGAAAGCACAGAGCCCCAGATTTTATGTTGTCCTGGAGAGCTTGCAGAGCACTGGGGAAAGGCAGGCACAGAATTCCCTGCTAGCACCTTCTCTGTGCCTGTTCACATTGCTTCGCAGAATCGCTTTTGTGCAGAAAACAGTAACACTTGTTCAGAACGAAAGAAAGCACAGAGCCCCAGATTCTATGTTGTCCTGGAGAGCTTGCAGAGCACTGGGGAAAGGCAGGCAGAGAATTCCTTGCTAGCAACTTCTCTGTGCCTGGGAAGCAGAAGTGTTCACATTGCTTCGCAGAATCGCTTTTGTGCAGAAAATAGTAACATTTGTTCAGAAGGAAAGAAAGCACAGAGCCCCAGATTTTATGTTGTCCTGGAGAGCTTGCAGAGCACTGGGGAAAGGCAGGCAGAGAATTCCCTGATAGCACCTTCTCTGTGCCTGTTCACATTGCTTCGCAGAATCGCTTTTGTGCAGAAAACAGTAACACTTGTTCAGAAGGAAAGAAAGCACAGAGCCCCAGATTCTATGTTGTCCTGGAGAGCTTGCAGAGCACTAGGGAAAGGCAGGCAGAGAATTCCCTGATAGCACCTTCTCTGTGCCTGTTCACATTGCTTCGCAGAATCGCTTTTGTGCAGAAAACAGTAACAATTGTTCAGAACGAAAGAAAGCACAGAGGCCCAGATTTTATGTTGTCCTGGAGAGCTTGCAGAGCACTGGGGAAAGGCAGGCAGAGAATTCCTTGCTAGCACCTTCTCTGTGCCTGGGAAGCAGAAGTGTTCACATTGCTTCGCAAGAATCGCTTTTGTGCAGAAAACACTAACACTTGTTCAGAAGGAAAGAAAGCACAGAGCCCCAGATTTTATGTTGTCCTGGAGAGCTTGCAGAGCACTGGGGAAAGGCAGGCACAGAATTCCCTGCTAGCACCTTCTCTGTGCCTGTTCACATTGCTTCGCAGAATCGCTTTTGTGCAGAAAACAGTAACACTTGTTCAGAACGAAAGAAAGCACAGAGCCCCAGATTCTATGTTGTCCTGGAGAGCTTGCAGAGCACTGGGGAAAGGCAGGCAGAGAATTCCCTGCTAGCACCTTCTCTGTGCCTGGGAAGCAGAAGTGTTCACATTGCTTCGCAAGAATCGCTTTTGTGCAGAAAACACTAACACTTGTTCAGAAGGAAAGAAAGCACAGAGCCCCAGATTTTATGTTGTCCTGGAGAGCTTGCAGAGCACTGGGGAAAGGCAGGCAGAGAATTCCTTGCTAGCACCTTCTCTGTGCCTGGGAAGCAGAAGTGTTCACATCGCTTCGCAAGAATCGCTTTTGTGCAGAAAACACTAACACTTGTTCAGAAGGAAAGAAAGCACAGAGCCCCAGATTTTATGTTGCCCTGGAGAGCTTGCAGAGCACTGGGGAAAGGCAGGCAGAGAATTCCCTGCTAACACCTTCTCTGTGCCTGGGAAGCAGAAGTGTTCACATTGCTTCGCAGAATCGCTTTTGTGCAGAAAACAGTAACACTTGTTCAGAAGGAAAGAAAGCACAGAGCCCCAGATTCTATGTTGTCCTGGAGAGCTTGCAGAGCACTGGGGAAAGGCAGGCAGAGAATTCCCTGCTAGCACCTTCTCTGTGCCTGGGAAGCAGAAGTGTTCACATTGCTTCGCAAGAATCGCTTTTGTGCAGAAAACACTAACACTTGTTCAGAAGGAAAGAAAGCACAGAGCCCCAGATTTTATGTTGTCCTGGAGAGCTTGCAGAGCACTGGGGAAAGGCAGGCAGAGAATTCCCTGATAGCACCTTCTCTGTGCCTGTTCACATTGCTTCGCAGAGTCGCTTTTGTGCAGAAAACATTAACACTTGTTCAGAAGGAAAGAAAGCACAGAGCCCCAGATTTTATGTTGTCCTGGAGAGCTTGCAGAGCACTGGGGAAAGGCAGGCAGAGAATTCCTTGCTAGCACCTTCTCTGTGCCTGGGAAGCAGAAGTGTTCACATTGCTTCGCAGAATCGCTTTTGTGCAGAAAACACTAACACTTCTTCAGAAGGAAAGAAAGCACAGAGCCCCAGATTTTATGTTGTCCTGGAGATCTTGCAGAGCACTGGGGAAAGGCAGGCAGAGAATTCCCTGCTAGCACCTTCTCTGTGCCTGTTCACATTGCTTCGCAGAATCGCTTTTGTGCAGAAAACAGTAACACTTGTTCAGAAGGAAAGAAAGCACAGAGCCCCAGATTCTATGTTGTCCTGGAGAGCTTGCAGAGCACTGGGGAAAGGCAGGCAGAGAATTCCCTGATAGCACCTTCTCTGTGCCTGTTCACATTGCTTCGCAGAATCGCTTTTGTGCAGAAAACACTAACACTTGTTCAGAAGGAAAGAAAGCACAGAGCCCCAGATTCTATGTTGTCCTGGAGATCTTGCAGAGCACTGGGGAAAGGCAGGCAGAGAATTCCCTGCTAGCACCTTCTCTGTGCCTGTTCACATTGCTTCGCAGAATCGCTTTTGTGCAGAAAACAGTAACACTTGTTCAGAACGAAAGAAAGCACAGAGCCCCAGATTCTATGTTGTCCTGGAGAGCTTGCAGAGCACTGGGGAAAGGCAGGCAGAGATTTCCCTGCTAGCACCTTCTCTGTGCCTGGGAAGCAGAAGTGTTCACATTGCTTCGCAAGAATCGCTTTTGTGCAGAAAACACTAACACTTGTTCAGAAGGAAAGAAAGCACAGAGCCCCAGATTTGCTGTTGTCCTGGAGAGCTTGCAGAGCACTGGGGAAAGGCAGGCAGAGAATTCCCTGATAGCACCTTCTCTGTGCCTGTTCACATTGCTTCGCAGAATCGCTTTTGTGCAGAAAACAGTAACACTTGTTCAGAACGAAAGAAAGCACAGAGCCCCAGATTCTATGTTGTCCTGGAGAGCTTGCAGAGCACTGGGGAAAGGCAGGCAGAGAATTCCCTGCTAGCACCTTCTCTGTGCCTGCGAAGCAGAAGTGTTCACATTGCTTCGCAAGAATCGCTTTTGTGCAGAAAACACTAACACTTGTTCAGAAGGAAAGAAAGCACAGAGCCCCAGATTTTATGTTGTCCTGGAGAGCTTGCAGAGCACTGGGGAAAGGCAGGCAGAGAAATCCTTGCTAGCACCTTCTCAGTGCCTGGGAAGCAGAAGTGTTCACATTGCTTCGCAGAATCGCTTTTGTGCAGAAAACAGTAACACTTGTTCAGAAGGAAAGAAAGCACAGAGCCCCAGATTCTATGTTGTCCTGGAGAGCTTGCAGAGCACTGGGGAAAGGCAGGCAGAGAATTCACTGCTAGCACCTTCTCTGTGCCTGGGAAGCAGAAGTGTTCACATTGCTTCGCAAGAATCGCTTTTGTGCAGAAAACACTAACACTTGTTCAGAAGGAAAGAAAGCACAGAGCCCCAGATTTTATGTTGTCCTGGAGAGCTTGCAGAGCACTGGGGAAAGGCAGGCAGAGAATTCCCTGATAGCACCTTCTCTGTGCCTGTTCACATTGCTTCGCAGAATCGCTTTTGTGCAGAAAACAGTAACACTTGTTCAGAAGGAAAGAAAGCACAGAGCCCCAGATTTTATGTTGTACTGGAGAGCTTGCAGAGCACTGGGGAAAGGCAGGCAGAGAATTCCCTGCTAGCACCTTCTCTGTGCCTGGGAAGCAGAAGTGTTCACATTGCTTCGCAAGAATCGCTTTTGTGCAGAAAACACTAACACTTGTTCAGAAGGAAAGAAAGCACAGAGCCCCAGATTCTATGTTGTCCTGGAGAGCTTGCAGAGCACTGGGGAAAGGCAGGCAGAGAATTCTCTGCTAACACCTTCTGTGTGCCTGGGAAGCAGAAGTGTTCACATTGCTTCGCAAGAATCGCTTTTGTGCAGAAAACACTAACACTTGTTCAGAAGGAAAGAAAGCACAGAGCCCCAGATTCTATGTTGTCCTGGAGAGCTTGCAGAGCACTGGGGAAAGGCAGGCAGAGAATTCCCTGATAGCACCTTCTCTGTGCCTGTTCACATTGCTTCGCAGAATCGCTTTTGTGCAGAAAACAGTAACACTTGTTCAGAACGAAAGAAAGCACAGAGCCCCAGATTCTATGTTGTCCTGGAGAGCTTGCAGAGCACTGGGGAAAGGCAGGCAGAGAATTCCTTGCTAGCACCTTCTCTGTGCCTGTTCACATTGCTTCGCAGAATCGCTTTTGTGCAGAAAACAGTAACACTTGTTCAGAACGAAAGAAAGCACAGAGCCCCAGATTCTATGTTGTCTTGGAGAGCTTGCAGAGCACTGGGGAAAGGCAGGCAGAGAATTCCCTGCTAGCACCTTCTCTGTGCCTGGGAAGCAGAAGTGTTCACATTGCTTCGCAAGAATCGCTTTTGTGCAGAAAACACTAACACTTGTTCAGAAGGAAAGAAAGCACAGAGCCCCAGATTTTATGTTGTCCTGGAGAGCTTGCAGAGCACTGGGGAAAGGCAGGCAGAGAATTCCTTGCTAGCACCTTCTCTGTGCCTGGGAAGCAGAGGTGTTCACATTGCTTCGCAGAATCGCTTTTGTGCAGAAAACAGTAACAGTTGTTCAGAAGGAAAGAAAGCACAGAGCCCCAGATTCTATGTTGTCCTGGAGAGCTTGCAGAGCACTGGGGAAAGGCAGGCAGAGAATTCCCTGCTAGCACCTTCTCTGTGTCTGTTCACATTGCTTTGCAGAATCGCTTTTGTGCAGAAAACAGTAACACTTGTTCAGAAGGAAAGAAAGCACAGAGCCCCAGATTCTATGTTGTCCTGGAGAGCTTGCAGAGCACTGGGGAAAGGCAGGCAGAGAATTCCTTGCTAGCACCTTCTCTGTGCCTGGGAAGCAGAAGTGTTCACATTGCTTCGCAGAATCGCTTTTGTGCAGAAAACACTAACACTTGTTCAGAAGGAAAGAAAGCACAGAGCCCCAGATTCTATGTTGTCCTGGAGAGCTTGCAGAGCACTGGGGAAAGGCAGGCAGAGAATTCCCTGATAGCACCTTCTCTGTGCCTGTTCACATTGCTTCGCAGAATCGCTTTTGTGCAGAAAACAGTAACACTTGTTCAGAAGGAAAGAAAGCACAGAGCCCCAGATTTTATGTTGCCCTGGAGAGCTTGCAGAGCACTGGGGAAAGGCAGGCAGAGAATTCCCTGCTAGCACCTTCTCTGTGCCTGGGAAGCAGAAGTGTTCACATTGCTTCGCAAGAATCGCTTTTGTGCAGAAAACAGTAACACTTGTTCAGAAGGAAAGAAAGCACAGAGCCCCAGATTCTATGTTGTCCTGGAGAGCTTGCAGAGCACTGGGGAAAGGCAGGCAGAGAATTCCCTGCTAGCACCTTCTCTGTGCCTGGGAAGCAGAAGTGTTCACATTGCTTCGCAAGAATCGCTTTTGTGCAGAAAACACTAACACTTGTTCAGAACGAAAGAAAGCACAGAGGCCCAGATTCTATGTTGTCCTGGAGAGCTTGCAGAGCACTGGGGAAAGGCAGGCAGAGAATTCCCTGCTAGCACCTTCTCTGTGCCTGTTCACATTGCTTCGCAGAATCGCTTTTGTTCAGAAAACAGTAACACTTGTTCAGAAGGAAAGAAAGCACAGAGCCCCAGATTCTATGTTGTCCTGGAGAGCTTGCAGAGCACTGGGGAAAGGCAGGCAGAGAATTCTCTGATAGCACCTTCTCTGTGCCTGTTCACATTGCTTCGCAGAGTCGCTTTTGTGCAGAAAACATTAACACTTGTTCAGAAGGAAAGAAAGCACAGAGCCCCAGATTTTATGTTGTCCTGGAGAGTTTGCAGAGTACTGGGGAAAGGCAGGCAGAGAATTCCTTGCTAGCACCTTCTCTGTGCCTGGGAAGCAGAAGTGTTCACATTGCTTCGCAGAATCGCTTTTGTGCAGAAAACAGTAACACTTGTTCAGAAGGAAAGAAAGCACAGAGCCCCGGATTTTATGTTGTCCTGGAGAGCTTGCAGAGCACTGGGGAAAGGCAGGCAGAGAATTCCTTGCTAGCAACTTCTCTGTGCCTGGGAAGCAGAAGTGTTCACATTGCTTCGCAGAATCGCTTTTGTGCAGAAAATAGTAACATTTGTTCAGAAGGAAAGAAAGCACAGAGCCCCAGATTTTATGTTGTCCTGGAGAGCTTGCAGAGCACTGGGGAAAGGCAGGCAGAGAATTCCCTGATAGCACCTTCTCTGTGCCTGTTCACATTGCTTCGCAGAATCGCTTTTGTGCAGAAAACAGTAACACTTGTTCAGAAGGAAAGAAAGCACAGAGCCCCAGATTCTATGTTGTCCTGGAGAGCTTGCAGAGCACTAGGGAAAGGCAGGCAGAGAATTCCCTGATAGCACCTTCTCTGTGCCTGTTCACATTGCTTCGCAGAATCGCTTTTGTGCAGAAAACAGTAACACTTGTTCAGAACGAAAGAAAGCACAGAGGCCCAGATTCTATGTTGTCCTGGAGAGCTTGCAGAGCACTGGGGAAAGGCAGGCAGAGAATTCCCTGCTAGCACCTTCTCTGTGCCTGGGAAGCAGAAGTGTTCACATTGCTTCGCAAGAATCGCTTTTGTGCAGAAAACACTAACACTTGTTCAGAAGGAAAGAAAGCACAGAGCCCCAGATTTTATGTTGTCCTGGAGAGCTTGCAGAGCACTGGGGAAAGGCAGGCACAGAATTCCCTGCTAGCACCTTCTCTGTGCCTGTTCACATTGCTTCGCAGAATCGCTTTTGTGCAGAAAACAGTAACACTTGTTCAGAACGAAAGAAAGCACAGAGCCCCAGATTCTATGTTGTCCTGGAGAGCTTGCAGAGCACTGGGGAAAGGCAGGCAGAGAATTCCTTGCTAGCAACTTCTCTGTGCCTGGGAAGCAGAAGTGTTCACATTGCTTCGCAGAATCGCTTTTGTGCAGAAAATAGTAACATTTGTTCAGAAGGAAAGAAAGCACAGAGCCCCAGATTTTATGTTGTCCTGGAGAGCTTGCAGAGCACTGGGGAAAGGCAGGCAGAGAATTCCCTGATAGCACCTTCTCTGTGCCTGTTCACATTGCTTCGCAGAATCGCTTTTGTGCAGAAAACAGTAACACTTGTTCAGAAGGAAAGAAAGCACAGAGCCCCAGATTCTATGTTGTCCTGGAGAGCTTGCAGAGCACTAGGGAAAGGCAGGCAGAGAATTCCCTGATAGCACCTTCTCTGTGCCTGTTCACATTGCTTCGCAGAATCGCTTTTGTGCAGAAAACAGTAACAATTGTTCAGAACGAAAGAAAGCACAGAGGCCCAGATTTTATGTTGTCCTGGAGAGCTTGCAGAGCACTGGGGAAAGGCAGGCAGAGAATTCCTTGCTAGCACCTTCTCTGTGCCTGGGAAGCAGAAGTGTTCACATTGCTTCGCAAGAATCGCTTTTGTGCAGAAAACACTAACACTTGTTCAGAAGGAAAGAAAGCACAGAGCCCCAGATTTTATGTTGTCCTGGAGAGCTTGCAGAGCACTGGGGAAAGGCAGGCACAGAATTCCCTGCTAGCACCTTCTCTGTGCCTGTTCACATTGCTTCGCAGAATCGCTTTTGTGCAGAAAACAGTAACACTTGTTCAGAACGAAAGAAAGCACAGAGCCCCAGATTCTATGTTGTCCTGGAGAGCTTGCAGAGCACTGGGGAAAGGCAGGCAGAGAATTCCCTGCTAGCACCTTCTCTGTGCCTGGGAAGCAGAAGTGTTCACATTGCTTCGCAAGAATCGCTTTTGTGCAGAAAACACTAACACTTGTTCAGAAGGAAAGAAAGCACAGAGCCCCAGATTTTATGTTGTCCTGGAGAGCTTGCAGAGCACTGGGGAAAGGCAGGCAGAGAATTCCTTGCTAGCACCTTCTCTGTGCCTGGGAAGCAGAAGTGTTCACATCGCTTCGCAAGAATCGCTTTTGTGCAGAAAACACTAACACTTGTTCAGAAGGAAAGAAAGCACAGAGCCCCAGATTTTATGTTGCCCTGGAGAGCTTGCAGAGCACTGGGGAAAGGCAGGCAGAGAATTCCCTGCTAACACCTTCTCTGTGCCTGGGAAGCAGAAGTGTTCACATTGCTTCGCAGAATCGCTTTTGTGCAGAAAACAGTAACACTTGTTCAGAAGGAAAGAAAGCACAGAGCCCCAGATTCTATGTTGTCCTGGAGAGCTTGCAGAGCACTGGGGAAAGGCAGGCAGAGAATTCCCTGCTAGCACCTTCTCTGTGCCTGGGAAGCAGAAGTGTTCACATTGCTTCGCAAGAATCGCTTTTGTGCAGAAAACACTAACACTTGTTCAGAAGGAAAGAAAGCACAGAGCCCCAGATTTTATGTTGTCCTGGAGAGCTTGCAGAGCACTGGGGAAAGGCAGGCAGAGAATTCCCTGATAGCACCTTCTCTGTGCCTGTTCACATTGCTTCGCAGAGTCGCTTTTGTGCAGAAAACATTAACACTTGTTCAGAAGGAAAGAAAGCACAGAGCCCCAGATTTTATGTTGTCCTGGAGAGCTTGCAGAGCACTGGGGAAAGGCAGGCAGAGAATTCCTTGCTAGCACCTTCTCTGTGCCTGGGAAGCAGAAGTGTTCACATTGCTTCGCAGAATCGCTTTTGTGCAGAAAACACTAACACTTCTTCAGAAGGAAAGAAAGCACAGAGCCCCAGATTTTATGTTGTCCTGGAGATCTTGCAGAGCACTGGGGAAAGGCAGGCAGAGAATTCCCTGCTAGCACCTTCTCTGTGCCTGTTCACATTGCTTCGCAGAATCGCTTTTGTGCAGAAAACAGTAACACTTGTTCAGAAGGAAAGAAAGCACAGAGCCCCAGATTCTATGTTGTCCTGGAGAGCTTGCAGAGCACTGGGGAAAGGCAGGCAGAGAATTCCCTGATAGCACCTTCTCTGTGCCTGTTCACATTGCTTCGCAGAATCGCTTTTGTGCAGAAAACACTAACACTTGTTCAGAAGGAAAGAAAGCACAGAGCCCCAGATTCTATGTTGTCCTGGAGATCTTGCAGAGCACTGGGGAAAGGCAGGCAGAGAATTCCCTGCTAGCACCTTCTCTGTGCCTGTTCACATTGCTTCGCAGAATCGCTTTTGTGCAGAAAACAGTAACACTTGTTCAGAACGAAAGAAAGCACAGAGCCCCAGATTCTATGTTGTCCTGGAGAGCTTGCAGAGCACTGGGGAAAGGCAGGCAGAGATTTCCCTGCTAGCACCTTCTCTGTGCCTGGGAAGCAGAAGTGTTCACATTGCTTCGCAAGAATCGCTTTTGTGCAGAAAACACTAACACTTGTTCAGAAGGAAAGAAAGCACAGAGCCCCAGATTTGCTGTTGTCCTGGAGAGCTTGCAGAGCACTGGGGAAAGGCAGGCAGAGAATTCCCTGATAGCACCTTCTCTGTGCCTGTTCACATTGCTTCGCAGAATCGCTTTTGTGCAGAAAACAGTAACACTTGTTCAGAACGAAAGAAAGCACAGAGCCCCAGATTCTATGTTGTCCTGGAGAGCTTGCAGAGCACTGGGGAAAGGCAGGCAGAGAATTCCCTGCTAGCACCTTCTCTGTGCCTGCGAAGCAGAAGTGTTCACATTGCTTCGCAAGAATCGCTTTTGTGCAGAAAACACTAACACTTGTTCAGAAGGAAAGAAAGCACAGAGCCCCAGATTTTATGTTGTCCTGGAGAGCTTGCAGAGCACTGGGGAAAGGCAGGCAGAGAAATCCTTGCTAGCACCTTCTCAGTGCCTGGGAAGCAGAAGTGTTCACATTGCTTCGCAGAATCGCTTTTGTGCAGAAAACAGTAACACTTGTTCAGAAGGAAAGAAAGCACAGAGCCCCAGATTCTATGTTGTCCTGGAGAGCTTGCAGAGCACTGGGGAAAGGCAGGCAGAGAATTCACTGCTAGCACCTTCTCTGTGCCTGGGAAGCAGAAGTGTTCACATTGCTTCGCAAGAATCGCTTTTGTGCAGAAAACACTAACACTTGTTCAGAAGGAAAGAAAGCACAGAGCCCCAGATTTTATGTTGTCCTGGAGAGCTTGCAGAGCACTGGGGAAAGGCAGGCAGAGAATTCCCTGATAGCACCTTCTCTGTGCCTGTTCACATTGCTTCGCAGAATCGCTTTTGTGCAGAAAACAGTAACACTTGTTCAGAAGGAAAGAAAGCACAGAGCCCCAGATTTTATGTTGTACTGGAGAGCTTGCAGAGCACTGGGGAAAGGCAGGCAGAGAATTCCCTGCTAGCACCTTCTCTGTGCCTGGGAAGCAGAAGTGTTCACATTGCTTCGCAAGAATCGCTTTTGTGCAGAAAACACTAACACTTGTTCAGAAGGAAAGAAAGCACAGAGCCCCAGATTCTATGTTGTCCTGGAGAGCTTGCAGAGCACTGGGGAAAGGCAGGCAGAGAATTCTCTGCTAACACCTTCTGTGTGCCTGGGAAGCAGAAGTGTTCACATTGCTTCGCAAGAATCGCTTTTGTGCAGAAAACACTAACACTTGTTCAGAAGGAAAGAAAGCACAGAGCCCCAGATTCTATGTTGTCCTGGAGAGCTTGCAGAGCACTGGGGAAAGGCAGGCAGAGAATTCCCTGATAGCACCTTCTCTGTGCCTGTTCACATTGCTTCGCAGAATCGCTTTTGTGCAGAAAACAGTAACACTTGTTCAGAACGAAAGAAAGCACAGAGCCCCAGATTCTATGTTGTCCTGGAGAGCTTGCAGAGCACTGGGGAAAGGCAGGCAGAGAATTCCTTGCTAGCACCTTCTCTGTGCCTGTTCACATTGCTTCGCAGAATCGCTTTTGTGCAGAAAACAGTAACACTTGTTCAGAACGAAAGAAAGCACAGAGCCCCAGATTCTATGTTGTCTTGGAGAGCTTGCAGAGCACTGGGGAAAGGCAGGCAGAGAATTCCCTGCTAGCACCTTCTCTGTGCCTGGGAAGCAGAAGTGTTCACATTGCTTCGCAAGAATCGCTTTTGTGCAGAAAACACTAACACTTGTTCAGAAGGAAAGAAAGCACAGAGCCCCAGATTTTATGTTGTCCTGGAGAGCTTGCAGAGCACTGGGGAAAGGCAGGCAGAGAATTCCTTGCTAGCACCTTCTCTGTGCCTGGGAAGCAGAGGTGTTCACATTGCTTCGCAGAATCGCTTTTGTGCAGAAAACAGTAACAGTTGTTCAGAAGGAAAGAAAGCACAGAGCCCCAGATTCTATGTTGTCCTGGAGAGCTTGCAGAGCACTGGGGAAAGGCAGGCAGAGAATTCCCTGCTAGCACCTTCTCTGTGTCTGTTCACATTGCTTTGCAGAATCGCTTTTGTGCAGAAAACAGTAACACTTGTTCAGAAGGAAAGAAAGCACAGAGCCCCAGATTCTATGTTGTCCTGGAGAGCTTGCAGAGCACTGGGGAAAGGCAGGCAGAGAATTCCTTGCTAGCACCTTCTCTGTGCCTGGGAAGCAGAAGTGTTCACATTGCTTCGCAGAATCGCTTTTGTGCAGAAAACACTAACACTTGTTCAGAAGGAAAGAAAGCACAGAGCCCCAGATTCTATGTTGTCCTGGAGAGCTTGCAGAGCACTGGGGAAAGGCAGGCAGAGAATTCCCTGATAGCACCTTCTCTGTGCCTGTTCACATTGCTTCGCAGAATCGCTTTTGTGCAGAAAACAGTAACACTTGTTCAGAAGGAAAGAAAGCACAGAGCCCCAGATTTTATGTTGTCCTGGAGAGCTTGCAGAGCACTGGGGAAAGGCAGGCAGAGAAATCCTTGCTAGCACCTTCTCTGTGCCTGGGAAGCAGAAGTGTTCACATTGCTTCGCAGAATCGCTTTTGTGCAGAAAACAGTAACACTTGTTCAGAAGGAAAGAAAGCACAGAGCCCCAGATTCTATGTTGTCCTGGAGAGCTTGCAGAGCACTGGGGAAAGGCAGGCAGAGAATTCCCTGATAGCACCTTCTCTGTGCCTGTTCACATTGCTTCGCAGAATCGCTTTTGTGCAGAAAACAGTAACACTTGTTCAGAAGGAAAGAAAGCACAGAGCCCCAGATTTTATGTTGTCCTGGAGAGCTTGCAGAGCACTGGGGAAAGGCAGGCAGAGAATTCCCTGCTAGCACCTTCTCTGTGCCTGTTCACATTGCTTCGCAGAATCGCTTTTGTGCAGAAAACAGTAACACTTGTTCAGAAGGAAAGAAAGCACAGAGCCCCAGATTCTATGTTGTCCTGGAGAGCTTGCAGAGCACTGGGGAAAGGCAGGCAGAGAATTCCCTGCTAGCACCTTCTCTGTGCCTGGGAAGCAGAAGTGTTCACATTGCTTCGCAAGAAACGCTTTTGTGCAGAAAACACTAACACTTGTTCAGAAGGAAAGAAAGCACAGAGCCCCAGATTTTATGTTGTCCTGGAGAGCTTGCAGAGCACTGGGGAAAGGCAGGCAGAGAATTCCCTGATAGCACCTTCTCTGTGCCTGGGAAGCAGAAGTGTTCACATTGCTTCGCAGAATCGCTTTTGTGCAGAAAACACTAACACTTGTTCAGAAGGAAAGAAAGCACAGAGCCCCAGATTTTATGTTGTCCTGGAGAGCTTGCAGAGCACTGGGGAAAGGCTGGCAGAGAATTCCCTGATAGCACCTTCTCTGTCCCTGGGAAGCAGAAGTGTTCACATTGCTTCGCAAGAATCGCTTTTGTGCAGAAAACACTAACACTTGTTCAGAAGGAAAGAAAGCACAGAGCCCCAGATTCTATGTTGTCCTGGAGAGCTTGCAGAGCACTGGGGAAAGGCAGGCAGAGAATTCCCTGATAGCACCTTCTCTGTGCCTGTTCACATTGCTTCGCAGAATCGCTTTTGTGCAGAAAACAGTAACACTTGTTCAGAAGGAAAGAAAGCACAGAGCCCCAGATTCTATGTTGTCCTGGAGAGCTTGCAGAGCACTGGGGAAAGGCAGGCAGAGAATTCCCTGCTAGCACCTTCTCTGTGCCTGGGAAGCAGAAGTGTTCACATTGCTTCGCAAGAATCGCTTTTGTGCAGAAAACAGTAACACTTGTTCAGAAGGAAAGAAAGCACAGAGCCCCAGATTTTATGTTGTCCTGGAGAGCTTGCAGAGCACTGGGGAAAGGCAGGCAGAGAATTCCTTGCTAGCACCTTCTCTGTGCCTGGGAAGCAGAAGTGTTCACATTGCTTCGCAGAATCGCTTTTGTGCAGAAAACACTAACACTTGTTCAGAAGGAAAGAAAGCACAGAGCCCCAGATTCTATGTTGTCCTGGAGAGCTTGCAGAGCACTGGGGAAAGGCAGGCAGAGAATTCCCTGATAACACCTTCTCTGTGCCTGTTCACATTGCTTCGCAGAATCGGTTTTGTGCAGAAAACACTAACACTTGTTCAGAAGGAAAGAAAGCACAGAGCCCCAGATTCTATGTTGTCCTGGAGAGCTTGCAGAGCACTGGGGAAAGGCAGGCAGAGAATTCCCTGATAGCACCTTCTCTGTGCCTGTTCACATTGCTTCGCAGAATCGCTTTTGTGCAGAAAACAGTAACACTTGTTCAGAACGAAAGAAAGCACAGAGCCCCAGATTCTATGTTGTCCTGGAGAGCTTGCAGAGCACTGGGGAAAGGCAGGCAGAGAATTCCTTGCTAGCACCTTCTCTGTGCCTGGGAAGCAGAAGTGTTCACATTGCTTTGCAGAATCGCTTTTGTGCAGAAAACAGTAACACTTGTTCAGAACGAAAGAAAGCACAGAGCCCCAGATTCTATGTTGTCCTGGAGAGCTTGCAGAGCACTGGGGAAAGGCAGGCAGAGAATTCCCTGATAGCACCTTCTCTGTGCCTGTTCACATTGCTTCGCAGAATCGCTTTTGTGCAGAAAACAGTAACACTTGTTCAGAAGGAAAGAAAGCACAGAGCCCCAGATTTGCTGTTGTCCTGGAGAGCTTGCAGAGCACTGGGGAAAGGCAGGCAGAGAATTCCCTGCTAGCACCTTCTCTGTGCCTGGGAAGCAGAAGTGTTCACATTGCTTCACAAGAATCGCTTTTGTGCAGAAAACACTAACACTTGTTCAGAAGGAAAGAAAGCACAGAGCCCCAGATTTTATGTTGCCCTGGAGAGCTTGCAGAGCACTGGGGAAAGGCAGGCAGAGAATTCCCTGCTAGCACTTTCTCTGTGCCTGGGAAGCAGAAGTGTTCACATTGCTTCGCAGAATCGCTTTTGTGCAGAAAACAGTAACACTTGTTCAGAAGGAAAGAAAGCACAGAGCCCCAGATTTTATGTTGTCCTGGAGAGCTTGCAGAGCACTGGGGAAAGGCAGGCAGAGAATTCCCTGCTAGCACCTTCTCTGTGCCTGGGAAGCAGAAGTGTTCACATTGCTTCGCAAGAATCGCTTTTGTGCAGAAAACACTAACACTTGTTCAGAACGAAAGAAAGCACAGAGGCCCAGATTCTATGTTGTCCTGGAGAGCTTGCAGAGCACTGGGGAAAGGCAGGCAGAGAATTCCCTGCTAGCACCTTCTCTGTGCCTGGGAAGCAGAAGTGTTCACATTGCTTCGCAAGAATCGCTTTTGTGCAGAAAACACTAACACTTGTTCAGAAGGAAAGAAAGCACAGAGCCCCAGATTTTATGTTGTCCTGGAGAGCTTGGAGAGCACTGGGGAAAGGCAGGCAGAGAATTCCCTGATAGCACCTTCTCTGTGCCTGTTCACATTGCTTCGCAGAATCGCTTTTGTGCAGAAAACAGTAACACTTGTTCAGAAGGAAAGAAAGCACAGAGCCCCAGATTTTATGTTGTCCTGGAGAGCTTGCAGAGCACTGGGGAAAGGCAGGCAGAGAATTCCTTGCTAGCACCTTCTCTGTGCCTGGGAAGCAGAAGTGTTCACATTGCTTCGCAGAATCGCTTTTGTGCAGAAAACACTAACACTTGTTCAGAAGGAAAGAAAGCACAGAGCCCCAGATTTTATGTTGTCCTGGAGAGCTTGCAGAGCACTGGGGAAAGGCAGGCAGAGAATTCCCTGATAGCACCTTCTCTGTCCCTGGGAAGCAGAAGTGTTCACATTGCTTCGCAAGAATCGCTTTTGTGCAGAAAACACTAACACTTGTTCAGAAGGAAAGAAAGCACAGAGCCCCAGATTCTATGTTGTCCTGGAGAGCTTGCAGAGCACTGGGGAAAGGCAGGCAGAGAATTCCCTGATAGCACCTTCTCTGTGCCTGTTCACATTGCTTCGCAGAATCGCTTTTGTGCAGAAAACACTAACAGTTGTTCAGAAGGAAAGAAAGCACAGAGCCCCAGATTCTATGTTGTCCTGGAGAGCTTGCAGAGCACTGGGGAAAGGCAGGCAGAGAATTCCCTGCTAGCACCTTCTCTGTGCCTGGGAAGCAGAAGTGTTCACATTGCTTCGCAAGAATCGCTTTTGTGCAGAAAACACTAACACTTGTTCAGAAGGAAAGAAAGCACAGAGCCCCAGATTTTATGTTGTCCTGGAGAGCTTGCAGAGCACTGGGGAAAGGCAGGCAGAGAATTCCTTGCTAGCACCTTCTCTGTGCCTGGGAAGCAGAAGTGTTCACATTGCTTCGCAGAATCGCTTTTGTGCAGAAAACACTAACACTTGTTCAGAAGGAAAGAAAGCACAGAGCCCCAGATTCTATGTTGTCCTGGAGAGCTTGCAGAGCACTGGGGAAAGGCAGGCAGAGAATTCCCTGCTAGCACCTTCTCTGTGCCTGGGAAGCAGAAGTGTTCACATTGCTTCGCAAGAATCGCTTTTGTGCAGAAAACACTAACACTTGTTCAGAAGGAAAGAAAGCACAGAGCCCCAGATTTTATGTTGTCCTCGAGAGCTTGCAGAGCACTGGGGAAAGGCAGGCAGAGAATTCCCTGCTAGCACCTTCTCTGTGCCTGTTCACATTGCTTCGCAAGAATCGCTTTTGTGCAGAAAACAGTAACACTTGTTCAGAAGGAAAGAAAGCACAGAGCCCCAGATTTTATGTTGTCCTGGAGAGCTTGCAGAGCACTGGGGAAAGGCAGGCAGAGAAATCCCTGATAGCACCTTCTCTGTGCCTGGGAAGCAGAAGTGTTCACATTGCTTCGCAAGAATCGCTTTTGTGCAGAAAACAGTAACACTTGTTCAGAACGAAAGAAAGCACAGAGCCCCAGATTTTATGTTGTCCTGGAGAGCTTGCAGAGCACTGGGGAAAGGCAGGCAGAGAATTCCCTGCTAGCACCTTCTCTGTGCCTGTTCACATTGCTTCGCAGAATCGCTTTTGTGCAGAAAACAGTAACACTTGTTCAGAAGGAAAGAAAGCACAGAGCCCCAGATTCTATGTTGTCCTGGAGAGCTTGCAGAGCACTGGGGAAAGGCAGGCAGAGAATTCCCTGCTAGCACCTTCTCTGTGCCTGGGAAGCAGAAGTGTTCACATTGCTTCGCAAGAATCGCTTTTGTGCAGAAAACACTAACACTTGTTCAGAAGGAAAGAAAGCACAGAGCCCCAGATTCTATGTTGTCCTGGAGAGCTTGCTGAGCACTGGGGAAAGGCAGGCAGAGAATTCCTTGCTAGCACCTTCTCTGTGCCTGGGAAGCAGAAGTGTTCACATTGCTTCGCAGAATCGCTTTTGTGCAGAAAACAGTAACACTTGTTCAGAAGGAAAGAAAGCACAGAGCCCCAGATTCTATGTTGTCCTGGAGAGCTTGCAGAGCACTGGGGAAAGGCAGGCAGAGAATTCCCTGATAGCACCTTCTCTGTGCCTGTTCACATTGCTTCGCAGAATCGCTTTTGTGCAGAAAACAGTAACACTTGTTCAGAACGAAAGAAAGCACAGAGCCCCAGATTCTATGTTGTCCTGGAGAGCTTGCTGAGCACTGGGGAAAGGCAGGCAGAGAATTCCTTGCTAGCAACTTCTCTGTGCCTGGGAAGCAGAAGTGTTCACATTGCTTCGCAGAATCGCTTTTGTGCAGAAAACAGTAACACTTGTTCAGAAGGAAAGAAAGCACAGAGCCCCAGATTCTATGTTGTCCTGGAGAGCTTGCAGAGCACTGGGGAAAGGCAGGCAGAGAATTCCTTGCTAGCACCTTCTCTGTGCCTGGGAAGCAGAAGTGTTCACATTGCTTCGCAGAATCGCTTTTGTGCAGAAAACAGTAACACTTGTTCAGAAGGAAAGAAAGCACAGAGCCCCAGATTCTATGTTGTCCTGGAGAGCTTGCAGAGCACTGGGGAAAGGCAGGCAGAGAATTCCCTGCTAGCACCTTCTCTGTGCCTGGGAAGCAGAAGTGTTCACATTGCTTCGCAAGAATCGCTTTTGTGCAGAAAACACTAACACTTGTTCAGAAGGAAAGAAAGCACAGAGCCCCAGATTTTATGTTGTCCTCGAGAGCTTGCAGAGCACTGGGGAAAGGCAGGCAGAGAATTCCCTGCTAGCACCTTCTCTGTGCCTGTTCACATTGCTTCGCAAGAATCGCTTTTGTGCAGAAAACAGTAACACTTGTTCAGAACGAAAGAAAGCACAGAGCCCCAGATTTTATGTTGTCCTGGAGAGCTTGCAGAGCACTGGGGAAAGGCAGGCAGAGAAATCCCTGATAGCACCTTCTCTGTGCCTGGGAAGCAGAAGTGTTCACATTGCTTCGCAGGAATCGCTTTTGTGCAGAAAACAGTAACACTTGTTCAGAACGAAAGAAAGCACAGAGCCCCAGATTTTATGTTGTCCTGGAGAGCTTGCAGAGCACTGGGGAAAGGCAGGCAGAGAATTCCCTGCTAGCACCTTCTCTGTGCCTGTTCACATTGCTTCGCAGAATCGCTTTTGTGCAGAAAACAGTAACACTTGTTCAGAAGGAAAGAAAGCACAGAGCCCCAGATTCTATGTTGTCCTGGAGAGCTTGCAGAGCACTGGGGAAAGGCAGGCAGAGAATTCCCTGCTAGCACCTTCTCTGTGCCTGTTCACATTGCTTCGCAGAATCGCTTTTGTGCAGAAAACAGTAACACTTGTTCAGAAGGAAAGAAAGCACAGAGCCCCAGATTCTATGTTGTCCTGGAGAGCTTGCAGAGCACTGGGGAAAGGCAGGCAGAGAATTCCCTGCTAGCACCTTCTCTGTGCCTGGGAAGCAGGAGTGTTCACATTGCTTCGCAAGAATCGCTTTTGTGCAGAAAACACTAACACTTGTTCAGAAGGAAAGAAAGCACAGAGCCCCAGATTTTATGTTGTCCTGGAGAGCTTGCAGAGCACTGGGGAAAGGCAGGCAGAGAATTCCTTGCTAGCACCTTCTCTGTGCCTGGGAAGCAGAAGTGTTCACATTGCTTCGCAGAATCGCTTTTGTGCAGAAAACATTAACACTTGTTCAGAAGGAAAGAAAGCACAGAGCCCCAGATTTTATGTTGTCCTGGAGAGCTTGCAGAGCACTGGGGAAAGGCAGGCAGAGAATTCCCTGCTAGCACCTTCTCTGTGCCTGGGAAGCAGAAGTGTTCACATTGCTTCGCAAGAATCGCTTTTGTGCAGAAAACACTAACACTTGTTCAGAAGGAAAGAAAGCACAGAGCCCCAGATTTTATGTTGTCCTCGAGAGCTTGCAGAGCACTGGGGAAAGGCAGGCAGAGAATTCCCTGCTAGCACCTTCTCTGTGCCTGTTCACATTGCTTCGCAAGAATCGCTTTTGTGCAGAAAACAGTAACACTTGTTCAGAAGGAAAGAAAGCACAGAGCCCCAGATTTTATGTTGTCCTGGAGAGCTTGCAGAGCACTGGGGAAAGGCAGGCAGAGAAATCCCTGATAGCACCTTCTCTGTGCCTGGGAAGCAGAAGTGTTCACATTGCTTCGCAAGAATCGCTTTTGTGCAGAAAACAGTAACACTTGTTCAGAACGAAAGAAAGCACAGAGCCCCAGATTTTATGTTGTCCTGGAGAGCTTGCAGAGCACTGGGGAAAGGCAGGCAGAGAATTCCCTGCTAGCACCTTCTCTGTGCCTGTTCACATTGCTTCGCAGAATCGCTTTTGTGCAGAAAACAGTAACACTTGTTCAGAAGGAAAGAAAGCACAGAGCCCCAGATTCTATGTTGTCCTGGAGAGCTTGCAGAGCACTGGGGAAAGGCAGGCAGAGAATTCCCTGCTAGCACCTTCTCTGTGCCTGGGAAGCAGAAGTGTTCACATTGCTTCGCAAGAATCGCTTTTGTGCAGAAAACACTAACACTTGTTCAGAAGGAAAGAAAGCACAGAGCCCCAGATTCTATGTTGTCCTGGAGAGCTTGCTGAGCACTGGGGAAAGGCAGGCAGAGAATTCCTTGCTAGCACCTTCTCTGTGCCTGGGAAGCAGAAGTGTTCACATTGCTTCGCAGAATCGCTTTTGTGCAGAAAACAGTAACACTTGTTCAGAAGGAAAGAAAGCACAGAGCCCCAGATTCTATGTTGTCCTGGAGAGCTTGCAGAGCACTGGGGAAAGGCAGACAGAGAATTCCCTGATAGCACCTTCTCTGTGCCTGTTCACATTGCTTCGCAGAATCGCTTTTGTGCAGAAAACAGTAACACTTGTTCAGAACGAAAGAAAGCACAGAGCCCCAGATTCTATGTTGTCCTGGAGAGCTTGCTGAGCACTGGGGAAAGGCAGGCAGAGAATTCCTTGCTAGCACCTTCTCTGTGCCTGGGAAGCAGAAGTGTTCACATTGCTTCGCAGAATCGCTTTTGTGCAGAAAACAGTAACACTTGTTCAGAAGGAAAGAAAGCACAGAGCCCCAGATTCTATGTTGTCCTGGAGAGCTTGCAGAGCACTGGGGAAAGGCAGGCAGAGAATTCCTTGCTAGCACCTTCTCTGTGCCTGGGAAGCAGAAGTGTTCACATTGCTTCGCAGAATCGCTTTTGTGCAGAAAACAGTAACACTTGTTCAGAAGGAAAGAAAGCACAGAGCCCCAGATTCTATGTTGTCCTGGAGAGCTTGCAGAGCACTGGGGAAAGGCAGGCAGAGAATTCCCTGCTAGCACCTTCTCTGTGCCTGGGAAGCAGAAGTGTTCACATTGCTTCGCAAGAATCGCTTTTGTGCAGAAAACACTAACACTTGTTCAGAAGGAAAGAAAGCACAGAGCCCCAGATTTTATGTTGTCCTCGAGAGCTTGCAGAGCACTGGGGAAAGGCAGGCAGAGAATTCCCTGCTAGCACCTTCTCTGTGCCTGTTCACATTGCTTCGCAAGAATCGCTTTTGTGCAGAAAACAGTAACACTTGTTCAGAAGGAAAGAAAGCACAGAGCCCCAGATTTTATGTTGTCCTGGAGAGCTTGCAGAGCACTGGGGAAAGGCAGGCAGAGAAATCCCTGATAGCACCTTCTCTGTGCCTGGGAAGCAGAAGTGTTCACATTGCTTCGCAAGAATCGCTTTTGTGCAGAAAACAGTAACACTTGTTCAGAACGAAAGAAAGCACAGAGCCCCAGATTTTATGTTGTCCTGGAGAGCTTGCAGAGCACTGGGGAAAGGCAGGCAGAGAATTCCCTGCTAGCACCTTCTCTGTGCCTGTTCACATTGCTTCGCAGAATCGCTTTTGTGCAGAAAACAGTAACACTTGTTCAGAAGGAAAGAAAGCACAGAGCCCCAGATTCTATGTTGTCCTGGAGAGCTTGCAGAGCACTGGGGAAAGGCAGGCAGAGAATTCCCTGCTAGCACCTTCTCTGTGCCTGGGAAGCAGAAGTGTTCACATTGCTTCGCAAGAATCGCTTTTGTGCAGAAAACACTAACACTTGTTCAGAAGGAAAGAAAGCACAGAGCCCCAGATTCTATGTTGTCCTGGAGAGCTTGCTGAGCACTGGGGAAAGGCAGGCAGAGAATTCCTTGCTAGCACCTTCTCTGTGCCTGGGAAGCAGAAGTGTTCACATTGCTTCGCAGAATCGCTTTTGTGCAGAAAACAGTAACACTTGTTCAGAAGGAAAGAAAGCACAGAGCCCCAGATTCTATGTTGTCCTGGAGAGCTTGCAGAGCACTGGGGAAAGGCAGGCAGAGAATTCCCTGATAGCACGTTCTCTGTGCCTGTTCACATTGCTTCGCAGAATCGCTTTTGTGCAGAAAACAGTAACACTTGTTCAGAACGAAAGAAAGCACAGAGCCCCAGATTCTATGTTGTCCTGGAGAGCTTGCTGAGCACTGGGGAAAGGCAGGCAGAGAATTCCTTGCTAGCACCTTCTCTGTGCCTGGGAAGCAGAAGTGTTCACATTGCTTCGCAGAATCGCTTTTGTGCAGAAAACAGTAACACTTGTTCAGAAGGAAAGAAAGCACAGAGCCCCAGATTCTATGTTGTCCTGGAGAGCTTGCAGAGCACTGGGGAAAGGCAGGCAGAGAATTCCCTGATAGCACCTTCTCTGTGCCTGTTCACATTGCTTCGCAGAATCGCTTTTGTGCAGAAAACAGTAACACTTGTTCAGAAGGAAAGAAAGCACAGAGCCCCAGATTCTATGTTGTCCTGGAGAGCTTGCAGAGCACTGGGGAAAGGCAGGCAGAGAATTCCCTGCTAGCACCTTCTCTGTGCCTGGGAAGCAGGAGTGTTCACATTGCTTCGCAGAATCGCTTTTGTGCAGAAAACACTAACACTTGTTCAGAAGGAAAGAAAGCACAGAGCCCCAGATTTTATGTTGTCCTGGAGAGCTTGCAGAGCACTGGGGAAAGGCAGGCAGAGAATTCCTTGCTAGCACCTTCTCTGTGCCTGGGAAGCAGAAGTGTTCACATTGCTTCGCAGAATCGCTTTTGTGCAGAAAACATTAACACTTGTTCAGAAGGAAAGAAAGCACAGAGCCCCAGATTTTATGTTGTCCTGGAGAGCTTGCAGAGCACTGGGGAAAGGCAGGCAGAGAATTCCCTGATAGCACCTTCTCTGTGCCTGTTCACATTGCTTCGCAGAATCGCTTTTGTGCAGAAAACAGTAACACTTGTTCAGAAGGAAAGAAAGCACAGAGCCCCAGATTCTATGTTGTCCTGGAGAGCTTGCAGAGCACTGGGGAAAGGCAGGCAGAGAATTCCTTGCTAGCACCTTCTCTGTGCCTGGGAAGCAGAAGTGTTCACATTGCTTCGCAGAATCGCTTTTGTGCAGAAAACACTAACACTTGTTCAGAAGGAAAGAAAGCACAGAGCCCCAGATTCTATGTTGTCCTGGAGAGCTTGCAGAGCACTGGGGAAAGGCTGGCAGAGAATTTCTTGCTAGCACCTTCTCTGTCCCTGGGAAGCAGAAGTGTTCACATTGCTTCGCAAGAATCGCTTTTGTGCAGAAAACAGTAACACTTGTTCAGAAGGAAAGAAAGCACAGAGCCCCAGATTCTATGTTGTCCTGGAGAGCTTGCAGAGCACTGGGGAAAGGCAGGCAGAGAATTCCCTGATATCACCTTCTCTGTGCCTGTTCACATTGCTTCGCAGAATCGCTTTTGTGCAGAAAACAGTAACACTTGTTCAGAAGGAAAGAAAGCACAGAGCCCCAGATTCTATGTTGTCCTGGAGAGCTTGCAGAGCACTGGGGAAAGGCAGGCAGAGAATTCCCTGCTAGCACCTTCTCTGTGCCTGGGAAGCAGAAGTGTTCACATTGCTTCGCAAGAATCGCTTTTGTGCAGAAAACACTAACACTTGTTCAGAAGGAAAGAAAGCACAGAGCCCCAGATTTTATGTTGTCCTGGAGAGCTTGCAGAGCACTGGGGAAAGGCAGGCAGAGAAATCCTTGCTAGCACCTTCTCTGTGCCTGGGAAGCAGAAGTGTTCACATTGCTTCGCAAGAATCGCTTTTGTGCAGAAAACACTAACACTTGTTCAGAAGGAAAGAAAGCACAGAGCCCCAGATTTTATGTTGTCCTGGAGAGCTTGCAGAGCACTGGGGAAAGGCAGGCAGAGAATTCCCTGATAGCACCTTCTCTGTGCCTGTTCACATTGCTTCGCAGAATCGCTTTTGTGCAGAAAACAGTAACACTTGTTCAGAAGGAAAGAAAGCACAGAGCCCCAGATTTTATGTTGTCCTGGAGAGCTTGCAGAGCACTGGGGAAAGGCAGGCAGAGAATTCCTTGCTAGCACCTTCTCTGTGCCTGGGAAGCAGAAGTGATCACATTCCTTCGCATAATCGCTTTTGTGCAGAAAACACTAACACTTGTTCAGAAGGAAAGAAAGCACAGAGCCCCAGATTTTATGTTGTCCTGGAGAGCTTGCAGAGCACTGGGGAAAGGCTGGCAGAGAATTCCTTGCTAGCACCTTCTCTGTGCCTGGGAAGCAGAAGTGTTCACATTGCTTCGCAAGAATCGCTTTTGTGCAGAAAACACTAACACTTGTTCAGAAGGAAAGAAAGCACAGAGCCCCAGATTCTATGTTGTCCTGGAGAGCTTGCAGAGCACTGGGGAAAGGCAGGCAGAGAATTCCCTGATAGCACCTTCTCTGTGCCTGTTCACATTGCTTCGCAGAATCGCTTTTGTGCAGAAAACAGTAACAGTTGTTCAGAAGGAAAGAAAGCACAGAGCCCCAGATTCTATGTTGTCCTGGAGAGCTTGCAGAGCACTGGGGAAAGGCAGGCAGAGAATTCCCTGCTAGCACCTTCTCTGTGCCTGGGAAGCAGAAGTGTTCACATTGCTTCGCAAGAATCGCTTTTGTGCAGAAAACACTAACACTTGTTCAGAAGGAAAGAAAGCACAGACCCCCAGATTTTATGTTGTCCTGGAGAGCTTGCAGAGCACTGGGGAAAGGCAGGCAGAGAATTCCTTGCTAGCACCTTCTCTGTGCCTGGGAAGCAGAAGTGTTCACATTGCTTCGCAGAATCGCTTTTGTGCAGAAAACAGTAACACTTGTTCAGAAGGAAAGAAAGCACAGAGCCCCAGATTCTATGTTGTCCTGGAGAGCTTGCAGAGCACTGGGGAAAGGCAGGCAGAGAATTCCCTGCTAGCACCTTCTCTGTGTCTGTTCACATTGCTTTGCAGAATCGCTTTTGTGCAGAAAACAGTAACACTTGTTCAGAACGAAAGAAAGCACAGAGCCCCAGATTCTATGTTGTCCTGGAGAGCTTGCAGAGCACTGGGGAAAGGCAGGCAGAGAATTCCTTGCTAGCACCTTCTCTGTGCCTGGGAAGCAGAGGTGTTCACATTGCTTCGCAGAATCGCTTTTGTGCAGAAAACACTAACACTTGTTCAGAAGGAAAGAAAGCACAGAGCCCCAGATTCTATGTTGTCCTGGAGAGCTTGCAGAGCACTGGGGAAAGGCAGGCAGAGAATTCCTTGCTAGCACCTTCTCTGTGCCTGGGAAGCAGAAGTGTTCACATTGCTTCGCAGAATCGCTTTTGTGCAGAAAACAGTAACACTTGTTCAGAAGGAAAGAAAGCACAGAGCCCCAGATTCTATGTTGTCCTGGAGAGCTTGCAGAGCACTGGGGAAAGGCAGGCAGAGAATTCCTTGCTAGCACCTTCTCTGTGCCTGGGAAGCAGAAGTGTTCACATTGCTTCGCAGAATCGCTTTTGTGCAGAAAACAGTAACACTTGTTCAGAAGGAAAGAAAGCACAGAGCCCCAGATTTTATGTTGTCCTGGAGAGCTTGCAGAGCACTGGGGAAAGGCAGGCAGAGAATTCCTTGCTAGCACCTTCTCTGTGCCTGGGAAGCAGAGGTGTTCACATTGCTTTGCAGAATCGCTTTTGTGCAGAAAACAGTAACACTTGTTCAGAAGGAAAGAAAGCACAGAGCCCCAGATTCTATGTTGTCCTGGAGAGCTTGCAGAGCACTGGGGAAAGGCAGGCAGAGAATTCCCTGATAGCACCTTCTCTGTGCCTGTTCACATTGCTTCGCAGAATCGCTTTTGTGCAGAAAACAGTAACACTTGTTCAGAAGGAAAGAAAGCACAGAGCCCCAGATTTTATGTTGTCCTGGAGAGCTTGCAGAGCACTGGGGAAAGGCAGGCAGAGAATTCCCTGCTAGCACCTTCTCTGTGCCTGTTCACATTGCTTCGCAGAATCGCTTTTGTGCAGAAAACAGTAACACTTGTTCAGAAGGAAAGAAAGCACAGAGCCCCAGATTCTATGTTGTCCTGGAGAGCTTGCAGAGCACTGGGGAAAGGCAGGCAGAGAATTCCCTGCTAGCACCTTCTCTGTGCCTGGGAAGCAGAAGTGTTCACATTGCTTCGCAAGAAACGCTTTTGTGCAGAAAACACTAACACTTGTTCAGAAGGAAAGAAAGCACAGAGCCCCAGATTTTATGTTGTCCTGGAGAGCTTGCAGAGCACTGGGGAAAGGCAGGCAGAGAAATCCTTGCTAGCACCTTCTCTGTGCCTGGGAAGCAGAAGTGTTCACATTGCTTCGCAAGAATCGCTTTTGTGCAGAAAACACTAACACTTGTTCAGAAGGAAAGAAAGCACAGAGCCCCAGATTTTATGTTGTCCTGGAGAGCTTGCAGAGCACTGGGGAAAGGCAGGCAGAGAATTCCCTGATAGCACCTTCTCTGTGCCTGTTCACATTGCTTCGCAGAATCGCTTTTGTGCAGAAAACAGTAACACTTGTTCAGAAGGAAAGAAAGCACAGAGCCCCAGATTTTATGTTGTCCTGGAGAGCTTGCAGAGCACTGGGGAAAGGCAGGCAGAGAATTCCTTGCTAGCACCTTCTCTGTGCCTGGGAAGCAGAAGTGTTCACATTGCTTCGCAGAATCGCTTTTGTGCAGAAAACACTAACACTTGTTCAGAAGGAAAGAAAGCACAGAGCCCCAGATTTTATGTTGTCCTGGAGAGCTTGCAGAGCACTGGGGAAAGGCTGGCAGAGAATTCCCTGATAGCACCTTCTCTGTCCCTGGGAAGCAGAAGTGTTCACATTGCTTCGCAGAATCGCTTTTGTGCAGAAAACACTAACACTTGTTCAGAAGGAAAGAAAGCACAGAGCCCCAGATTCTATGTTGTCCTGGAGAGCTTGCAGAGCACTGGGGAAAGGCAGGCAGAGAATTCCCTGATAGCACCTTCTCTGTGCCTGTTCACATTGCTTCGCAGAATCGCTTTTGTGCAGAAAACAGTAACACTTGTTCAGAAGGAAAGAAAGCACAGAGCCCCAGATTCTATGTTGTCCTGGAGAGCTTGCAGAGCACTGGGGAAAGGCAGGCAGAGAATTCCCTGCTAGCACCTTCTCTGTGCCTGGGAAGCAGAAGTGTTCACATTGCTTCGCAAGAATCGCTTTTGTGCAGAAAACAGTAACACTTGTTCAGAAGGAAAGAAAGCACAGAGCCCCAGATTTTATGTTGTCCTGGAGAGCTTGCAGAGCACTGGGGAAAGGCAGGCAGAGAATTCCTTGCTAGCACCTTCTCTGTGCCTGGGAAGCAGAAGTGTTCACATTGCTTCGCAGAATCGCTTTTGTGCAGAAAACACTAACACTTGTTCAGAAGGAAAGAAAGCACAGAGCCCCAGATTCTATGTTGTCCTGGAGAGCTTGCAGAGCACTGGGGAAAGGCAGGCAGAGAATTCCCTGATAGCACCTTCTCTGTGCCTGTTCACATTGCTTCGCAGAATCGCTTTTGTGCAGAAAACAGTAACACTTGTTCAGAAGGAAAGAAAGCACAGAGCCCCAGATTCTATGTTGTCCTGGAGAGCTTGCAGAGCACTGGGGAAAGGCAGGCAGAGAATTCCCTGATAGCACCTTCTCTGTGCCTGTTCACATTGCTTCGCAAAATCGCTTTTGTGCAGAAAACAGTAACACTTGTTCAGAACGAAAGAAAGCACAGAGCCCCAGATTCTATGTTGTCCTGGAGAGCTTGCAGAGCACTGGGGAAAGGCAGGCAGAGAATTCCTTGCTAGCACCTTCTCTGTGCCTGGGAAGCAGAAGTGTTCACATTGCTTCGCAGAATCGCTTTTGTGCAGAAAACAGTAACACTTGTTCAGAACGAAAGAAAGCACAGAGCCCCAGATTCTATGTTGTCCTGGAGAGCTTGCAGAGCACTGGGGAAAGGCAGGCAGAGAATTCCCTGATAGCACCTTCTCTGTGCCTGTTCACATTGCTTCGCAGAATCGCTTTTGTGCAGAAAACAGTAACACTTGTTCAGAAGGAAAGAAAGCACAGAGGCCCAGATTCTATGTTGTCCTGGAGAGCTTGCAGAGCACTGGGGAAAGGCAGGCAGAGAATTCCCTGCTAGCACCTTCTCTGTGCCTGGGAAGCAGAAGTGTTCACATTGCTTCGCAAGAATCGCTTTTGTGCAGAAAACACTAACACTTGTTCAGAAGGAAAGAAAGCACAGAGCCCCAGATTTTATGTTGTCCTGGAGAGCTTGCAGAGCACTGGAGAAAGGCAGGCAGAGAAATCCTTGCTAGCACCTTCTCTGTGCCTGGGAAGCAGAAGTGTTCACATTGCTTCGCAAGAATCGCTTTTGTGCAGAAAACACTAACACTTGTTCAGAAGGAAAGAAAGCACAGAGCCCCAGATTTTATGTTGTCCTGGAGAGCTTGCAGAGCACTGGGAAAAGGCAGGCAGAGAATTCCCTGATAGCACCTTCTCTGTGCCTGTTCACATTGCTTCGCAGAATCGCTTTTGTGCAGAAAACAGTAACACTTGTTCAGAAGGAAAGAAAGCACAGAGCCCCAGATTTTATGTTGTCCTCGAGAGCTTGCAGAGCACTGGGGAAAGGCAGGCAGAGAATTCCCTGCTAGCACCTTCTCTGTGCCTGTTCACATTGCTTCGCAAGAATCGCTTTTGTGCAGAAAACAGTAACACTTGTTCAGAACGAAAGAAAGCACAGAGCCCCAGATTTTATGTTGTCCTGGAGAGCTTGCAGAGCACTGGGGAAAGGCAGGCAGAGAAATCCCTGATAGCACCTTCTCTGTGCCTGGGAAGCAGAAGTGTTCACATTGCTTCGCAGGAATCGCTTTTGTGCAGAAAACAGTAACACTTGTTCAGAACGAAAGAAAGCACAGAGCCCCAGATTTTATGTTGTCCTGGAGAGCTTGCAGAGCACTGGGGAAAGGCAGGCAGAGAATTCCCTGCTAGCACCTTCTCTGTGCCTGTTCACATTGCTTCGCAGAATCGCTTTTGTGCAGAAAACAGTAACACTTGTTCAGAAGGAAAGAAAGCACAGAGCCCCAGATTCTATGTTGTCCTGGAGAGCTTGCAGAGCACTGGGGAAAGGCAGGCAGAGAATTCCCTGCTAGCACCTTCTCTGTGCCTGTTCACATTGCTTCGCAGAATCGCTTTTGTGCAGAAAACAGTAACACTTGTTCAGAAGGAAAGAAAGCACAGAGCCCCAGATTCTATGTTGTCCTGGAGAGCTTGCAGAGCACTGGGGAAAGGCAGGCAGAGAATTCCCTGCTAGCACCTTCTCTGTGCCTGGGAAGCAGGAGTGTTCACATTGCTTCGCAAGAATCGCTTTTGTGCAGAAAACACTAACACTTGTTCAGAAGGAAAGAAAGCACAGAGCCCCAGATTTTATGTTGTCCTGGAGAGCTTGCAGAGCACTGGGGAAAGGCAGGCAGAGAATTCCTTGCTAGCACCTTCTCTGTGCCTGGGAAGCAGAAGTGTTCACATTGCTTCGCAGAATCGCTTTTGTGCAGAAAACATTAACACTTGTTCAGAAGGAAAGAAAGCACAGAGCCCCAGATTCTATGTTGTCCTGGAGAGCTTGCAGAGCACTGGGGAAAGGCAGGCAGAGAATTCCCTGCTAGCACCTTCTCTGTGCCTGGGAAGCAGAAGTGTTCACATTGCTTCGCAAGAATCGCTTTTGTGCAGAAAACACTAACACTTGTTCAGAAGGAAAGAAAGCACAGAGCCCCAGATTTTATGTTGTCCTCGAGAGCTTGCAGAGCACTGGGGAAAGGCAGGCAGAGAATTCCCTGCTAGCACCTTCTCTGTGCCTGTTCACATTGCTTCGCAAGAATCGCTTTTGTGCAGAAAACAGTAACACTTGTTCAGAAGGAAAGAAAGCACAGAGCCCCAGATTTTATGTTGTCCTGGAGAGCTTGCAGAGCACTGGGGAAAGGCAGGCAGAGAAATCCCTGATAGCACCTTCTCTGTGCCTGGGAAGCAGAAGTGTTCACATTGCTTCGCAAGAATCGCTTTTGTGCAGAAAACAGTAACACTTGTTCAGAACGAAAGAAAGCACAGAGCCCCAGATTTTATGTTGTCCTGGAGAGCTTGCAGAGCACTGGGGAAAGGCAGGCAGAGAATTCCCTGCTAGCACCTTCTCTGTGCCTGTTCACATTGCTTCGCAGAATCGCTTTTGTGCAGAAAACATTAACACTTGTTCAGAAGGAAAGAAAGCACAGAGCCCCAGATTCTATGTTGTCCTGGAGAGCTTGCAGAGCACTGGGGAAAGGCAGGCAGAGAATTCCCTGCTAGCACCTTCTCTGTGCCTGGGAAGCAGAAGTGTTCACATTGCTTCGCAAGAATCGCTTTTGTGCAGAAAACACTAACACTTGTTCAGAAGGAAAGAAAGCACAGAGCCCCAGATTCTATGTTGTCCTGGAGAGCTTGCTGAGCACTGGGGAAAGGCAGGCAGAGAATTCCTTGCTAGCACCTTCTCTGTGCCTGGGAAGCAGAAGTGTTCACATTGCTTCGCAGAATCGCTTTTGTGCAGAAAACAGTAACACTTGTTCAGAAGGAAAGAAAGCACAGAGCCCCAGATTCTATGTTGTCCTGGAGAGCTTGCAGAGCACTGGGGAAAGGCAGGCAGAGAATTCCCTGATAGCACCTTCTCTGTGCCTGTTCACATTGCTTCGCAGAATCGCTTTTGTGCAGAAAACAGTAACACTTGTTCAGAACGAAAGAAAGCACAGAGCCCCAGATTCTATGTTGTCCTGGAGAGCTTGCTGAGCACTGGGGAAAGGCAGGCAGAGAATTCCTTGCTAGCACCTTCTCTGTGCCTGGGAAGCAGAAGTGTTCACATTGCTTCGCAGAATCGCTTTTGTGCAGAAAACAGTAACACTTGTTCAGAAGGAAAGAAAGCACAGAGCCCCAGATTCTATGTTGTCCTGGAGAGCTTGCAGAGCACTGGGGAAAGGCAGGCAGAGAATTCCTTGCTAGCACCTTCTCTGTGCCTGGGAAGCAGAAGTGTTCACATTGCTTCGCAGAATCGCTTTTGTGCAGAAAACAGTAACACTTGTTCAGAAGGAAAGAAAGCACAGAGCCCCAGATTCTATGTTGTCCTGGAGAGCTTGCAGAGCACTGGGGAAAGGCAGGCAGAGAATTCCCTGCTAGCACCTTCTCTGTGCCTGGGAAGCAGAAGTGTTCACATTGCTTCGCAAGAATCGCTTTTGTGCAGAAAACACTAACACTTGTTCAGAAGGAAAGAAAGCACAGAGCCCCAGATTTTATGTTGTCCTCGAGAGCTTGCAGAGCACTGGGGAAAGGCAGGCAGAGAATTCCCTGCTAGCACCTTCTCTGTGCCTGTTCACATTGCTTCGCAAGAATCGCTTTTGTGCAGAAAACACTAACACTTGTTCAGAAGGAAAGAAAGCACAGAGCCCCAGATTTTATGTTGTCCTGGAGAGCTTGCAGAGCACTGGGGAAAGGCAGGCAGAGAAATCCCTGATAGCACCTTCTCTGTGCCTGGGAAGCAGAAGTGTTCACATTGCTTCGCAAGAATCGCTTTTGTGCAGAAAACAGTAACACTTGTTCAGAACGAAAGAAAGCACAGAGCCCCAGATTTTATGTTGTCCTGGAGAGCTTGCAGAGCACTGGGGAAAGGCAGGCAGAGAATTCCCTGCTAGCACCTTCTCTGTGCCTGTTCACATTGCTTCGCAGAATCGCTTTTGTGCAGAAAACAGTAACACTTGTTCAGAAGGAAAGAAAGCACAGAGCCCCAGATTCTATGTTGTCCTGGAGAGCTTGCAGAGCACTGGGGAAAGGCAGGCAGAGAATTCCCTGCTAGCACCTTCTCTGTGCCTGGGAAGCAGAAGTGTTCACATTGCTTCGCAAGAATCGCTTTTGTGCAGAAAACACTAACACTTGTTCAGAAGGAAAGAAAGCACAGAGCCCCAGATTCTATGTTGTCCTGGAGAGCTTGCTGAGCACTGGGGAAAGGCAGGCAGAGAATTCCTTGCTAGCACCTTCTCTGTGCCTGGGAAGCAGAAGTGTTCACATTGCTTCGCAGAATCGCTTTTGTGCAGAAAACAGTAACACTTGTTCAGAAGGAAAGAAAGCACAGAGCCCCAGATTCTATGTTGTCCTGGAGAGCTTGCAGAGCACTGGGGAAAGGCAGGCAGAGAATTCCCTGCTAGCACCTTCTCTGTGCCTGTTCACATTGCTTCGCAGAATCGCTTTTGTTCAGAAAACAGTAACACTTGTTCAGAACTAAAGAAAGCACAGAGCCCCAGATTCTATGTTGTCCTGGAGAGCTTGCAGAGCACTGGGGAAAGGCAGGCAGAGAATTCCTTGCTAGCACCTTCTCTGTGCCTGGGAAGCAGAAGTGTTCACATTGCTTCGCAGAATCGCTTTTGTGCAGAAAACAGTAACACTTGTTCAGAAGGAAAGAAAGCACAGAGCCCCAGATTCTATGTTGTCCTGGAGAGCTTGCAGAGCACTGGGGAAAGGCAGGCAGAGAATTCCCTGATAGCACCTTCTCTGTGCCTGTTCACATTGCTTCGCAGAATCGCTTTTGTGCAGAAAACAGTAACACTTGTTCAGAAGGAAAGAAAGCACAGAGCCCCAGATTCTATGTTGTCCTGGAGAGCTTGCAGAGCACTGGGGAAAGGCAGGCAGAGAATTCCCTGCTAGCACCTTCTCTGTGCCTGGGAAGCAGGAGTGTTCACATTGCTTCGCAGAATCGCTTTTGTGCAGAAAACACTAACACTTGTTCAGAAGGAAAGAAAGCACAGAGCCCCAGATTTTATGTTGTCCTGGAGAGCTTGCAGAGCACTGGGGAAAGGCAGGCAGAGAATTCCTTGCTAGCACCTTCTCTGTGCCTGGGAAGCAGAAGTGTTCACATTGCTTCGCAGAATCGCTTTTGTGCAGAAAACATTAACACTTGTTCAGAAGGAAAGAAAGCACAGAGCCCCAGATTTTATGTTGTCCTGGAGAGCTTGCAGAGCACTGGGGAAAGGCAGGCAGAGAATTCCCTGATAGCACCTTCTCTGTGCCTGTTCACATTGCTTCGCAGAATCGCTTTTGTGCAGAAAACAGTAACACTTGTTCAGAAGGAAAGAAAGCACAGAGCCCCAGATTCTATGTTGTCCTGGAGAGCTTGCAGAGCACTGGGGAAAGGCAGGCAGAGAATTCCTTGCTAGCACCTTCTCTGTGCCTGGGAAGCAGAAGTGTTCACATTGCTTCGCAGAATCGCTTTTGTGCAGAAAACACTAACACTTGTTCAGAAGGAAAGAAAGCACAGAGCCCCAGATTCTATGTTGTCCTGGAGAGCTTGCAGAGCACTGGGGAAAGGCTGGCAGAGAATTTCTTGCTAGCACCTTCTCTGTCCCTGGGAAGCAGAAGTGTTCACATTGCTTCGCAAGAATCGCTTTTGTGCAGAAAACAGTAACACTTGTTCAGAAGGAAAGAAAGCACAGAGCCCCAGATTCTATGTTGTCCTGGAGAGCTTGCAGAGCACTGGGGAAAGGCAGGCAGAGAATTCCCTGATATCACCTTCTCTGTGCCTGTTCACATTGCTTCGCAGAATCGCTTTTGTGCAGAAAACAGTAACACTTGTTCAGAAGGAAAGAAAGCACAGAGCCCCAGATTCTATGTTGTCCTGGAGAGCTTGCAGAGCACTGGGGAAAGGCAGGCAGAGAAATCCTTGCTAGCACCTTCTCTGTGCCTGGGAAGCAGAAGTGTTCACATTGCTTCGCAAGAATCGCTTTTGTGCAGAAAACACTAACACTTGTTCAGAAGGAAAGAAAGCACAGAGCCCCAGATTCTATGTTGTCCTGGAGAGCTTGCTGAGCACTGGGGAAAGGCAGGCAGAGAATTCCTTGCTAGCACCTTCTCTGTGCCTGGGAAGCAGAAGTGTTCACATTGCTTCGCAGAATCGCTTTTGTGCAGAAAACAGTAACACTTGTTCAGAAGGAAAGAAAGCACAGAGCCCCAGATTCTATGTTGTCCTGGAGAGCTTGCAGAGCACTGGGGAAAGGCAGGCAGAGAATTCCCTGCTAGCACCTTCTCTGTGCCTGTTCACATTGCTTCGCAGAATCGCTTTTGTTCAGAAAACAGTAACACTTGTTCAGAACTAAAGAAAGCACAGAGCCCCAGATTCTATGTTGTCCTGGAGAGCTTGCAGAGCACTGGGGAAAGGCAGGCAGAGAATTCCTTGCTAGCACCTTCTCTGTGCCTGGGAAGCAGAAGTGTTCACATTGCTTCGCAGAATCGCTTTTGTGCAGAAAACAGTAACACTTGTTCAGAAGGAAAGAAAGCACAGAGCCCCAGATTCTATGTTGTCCTGGAGAGCTTGCAGAGCACTGGGGAAAGGCAGGCAGAGAATTCCCTGATAGCACCTTCTCTGTGCCTGTTCACATTGCTTCGCAGAATCGCTTTTGTGCAGAAAACAGTAACACTTGTTCAGAAGGAAAGAAAGCACAGAGCCCCAGATTCTATGTTGTCCTGGAGAGCTTGCAGAGCACTGGGGAAAGGCAGGCAGAGAATTCCCTGCTAGCACCTTCTCTGTGCCTGGGAAGCAGGAGTGTTCACATTGCTTCGCAGAATCGCTTTTGTGCAGAAAACACTAACACTTGTTCAGAAGGAAAGAAAGCACAGAGCCCCAGATTTTATGTTGTCCTGGAGAGCTTGCAGAGCACTGGGGAAAGGCAGGCAGAGAATTCCTTGCTAGCACCTTCTCTGTGCCTGGGAAGCAGAAGTGTTCACATTGCTTCGCAGAATCGCTTTTGTGCAGAAAACATTAACACTTGTTCAGAAGGAAAGAAAGCACAGAGCCCCAGATTTTATGTTGTCCTGGAGAGCTTGCAGAGCACTGGGGAAAGGCAGGCAGAGAATTCCCTGATAGCACCTTCTCTGTGCCTGTTCACATTGCTTCGCAGAATCGCTTTTGTGCAGAAAACAGTAACACTTGTTCAGAAGGAAAGAAAGCACAGAGCCCCAGATTCTATGTTGTCCTGGAGAGCTTGCAGAGCACTGGGGAAAGGCAGGCAGAGAATTCCTTGCTAGCACCTTCTCTGTGCCTGGGAAGCAGAAGTGTTCACATTGCTTCGCAGAATCGCTTTTGTGCAGAAAACACTAACACTTGTTCAGAAGGAAAGAAAGCACAGAGCCCCAGATTCTATGTTGTCCTGGAGAGCTTGCAGAGCACTGGGGAAAGGCTGGCAGAGAATTTCTTGCTAGCACCTTCTCTGTCCCTGGGAAGCAGAAGTGTTCACATTGCTTCGCAAGAATCGCTTTTGTGCAGAAAACAGTAACACTTGTTCAGAAGGAAAGAAAGCACAGAGCCCCAGATTCTATGTTGTCCTGGAGAGCTTGCAGAGCACTGGGGAAAGGCAGGCAGAGAATTCCCTGATATCACCTTCTCTGTGCCTGTTCACATTGCTTCGCAGAATCGCTTTTGTGCAGAAAACAGTAACACTTGTTCAGAAGGAAAGAAAGCACAGAGCCCCAGATTCTATGTTGTCCTGGAGAGCTTGCAGAGCACTGGGGAAAGGCAGGCAGAGAATTCCCTGCTAGCACCTTCTCTGTGCCTGGGAAGCAGAAGTGTTCACATTGCTTCGCAAGAATCGCTTTTGTGCAGAAAACACTAACACTTGTTCAGAAGGAAAGAAAGCACAGAGCCCCAGATTTTATGTTGTCCTGGAGAGCTTGCAGAGCACTGGGGAAAGGCAGGCAGAGAAATCCTTGCTAGCACCTTCTCTGTGCCTGGGAAGCAGAAGTGTTCACATTGCTTCGCAAGAATCGCTTTTGTGCAGAAAACACTAACACTTGTTCAGAAGGAAAGAAAGCACAGAGCCCCAGATTCTATGTTGTCCTGGAGAGCTTGCAGAGCACTGGGGAAAGGCAGGCAGAGAATTCCCTGATAGCACCTTCTCTGTGCCTGTTCACATTGCTTCGCAGAATCGCTTTTGTGCAGAAAACAGTAACACTTGTTCAGAAGGAAAGAAAGCACAGAGCCCCAGATTTTATGTTGTCCTGGAGAGCTTGCAGAGCACTGGGGAAAGGCAGGCAGAGAATTCCTTGCTAGCACCTTCTCTGTGCCTGGGAAGCAGAAGTGATCACATTCCTTCGCATAATCGCTTTTGTGCAGAAAACACTAACACTTGTTCAGAAGGAAAGAAAGCACAGAGCCCCAGATTTTATGTTGTCCTGGAGAGCTTGCAGAGCACTGGGGAAAGGCTGGCAGAGAATTCCTTGCTAGCACCTTCTCTGTGCCTGGGAAGCAGAAGTGTTCACATTGCTTCGCAAGAATCGCTTTTGTGCAGAAAACACTAACACTTGTTCAGAAGGAAAGAAAGCACAGAGCCCCAGATTCTATGTTGTCCTGGAGAGCTTGCAGAGCACTGGGGAAAGGCAGGCAGAGAATTCCCTGATAGCACCTTCTCTGTGCCTGTTCACATTGCTTCGCAGAATCGCTTTTGTGCAGAAAACAGTAACACTTGTTCAGAAGGAAAGAAAGCACAGAGCCCCAGATTTTATGTTGTCCTGGAGAGCTTGCAGAGCACTGGGGAAAGGCAGGCAGAGAATTCCCTGCTAGCACCTTCTCTGTGCCTGTTCACATTGCTTCGCAGAATCGCTTTTGTGCAGAAAACAGTAACACTTGTTCAGAAGGAAAGAAAGCACAGAGCCCCAGATTCTATGTTGTCCTGGAGAGCTTGCAGAGCACTGGGGAAAGGCAGGCAGAGAATTCCCTGCTAGCACCTTCTCTGTGCCTGGGAAGCAGAAGTGTTCACATTGCTTCGCAAGAAACGCTTTTGTGCAGAAAACACTAACACTTGTTCAGAAGGAAAGAAAGCACAGAGCCCCAGATTTTATGTTGTCCTGGAGAGCTTGCAGAGCACTGGGGAAAGGCAGGCAGAGAAATCCTTGCTAGCACCTTCTCTGTGCCTGGGAAGCAGAAGTGTTCACATTGCTTCGCAAGAATCGCTTTTGTGCAGAAAACACTAACACTTGTTCAGAAGGAAAGAAAGCACAGAGCCCCAGATTTTATGTTGTCCTGGAGAGCTTGCAGAGCACTGGGGAAAGGCAGGCAGAGAATTCCCTGATAGCACCTTCTCTGTGCCTGTTCACATTGCTTCGCAGAATCGCTTTTGTGCAGAAAACAGTAACACTTGTTCAGAAGGAAAGAAAGCACAGAGCCCCAGATTTTATGTTGTCCTGGAGAGCTTGCAGAGCACTGGGGAAAGGCAGGCAGAGAATTCCTTGCTAGCACCTTCTCTGTGCCTGGGAAGCAGAAGTGTTCACATTGCTTCGCAGAATCGCTTTTGTGCAGAAAACATTAACACTTGTTCAGAAGGAAAGAAAGCACAGAGCCCCAGATTTTATGTTGTCCTGGAGAGCTTGCAGAGCACTGGGGAAAGGCAGGCAGAGAATTCCCTGATAGCACCTTCTCTGTGCCTGTTCACATTGCTTCGCAGAATCGCTTTTGTGCAGAAAACAGTAACACTTGTTCAGAAGGAAAGAAAGCACAGAGCCCCAGATTCTATGTTGTCCTGGAGAGCTTGCAGAGCACTGGGGAAAGGCAGGCAGAGAATTCCTTGCTAGCACCTTCTCTGTGCCTGGGAAGCAGAAGTGTTCACATTGCTTCGCAGAATCGCTTTTGTGCAGAAAACACTAACACTTGTTCAGAAGGAAAGAAAGCACAGAGCCCCAGATTCTATGTTGTCCTGGAGAGCTTGCAGAGCACTGGGGAAAGGCTGGCAGAGAATTTCTTGCTAGCAACTTCTCTGTCCCTGGGAAGCAGAAATGTTCACATTGCTTCGCAAGAATCGCTTTTGTGCAGAAAACAGTAACACTTGTTCAGAAGGAAAGAAAGCACAGAGCCCCAGATTCTATGTTGTCCTGGAGAGCTTGCAGAGCACTGGGGAAAGGCAGGCAGAGAATTCCCTGATATCACCTTCTCTGTGCCTGTTCACATTGCTTCGCAGAATCGCTTTTGTGCAGAAAACAGTAACACTTGTTCAGAAGGAAAGAAAGCACAGAGCCCCAGATTCTATGTTGTCCTGGAGAGCTTGCAGAGCACTGGGGAAAGGCAGGCAGAGAATTCCCTGCTAGCACCTTCTCTGTGCCTGGGAAGCAGAAGTGTTCACATTGCTTCGCAAGAATCGCTTTTGTGCAGAAAACACTAACACTTGTTCAGAAGGAAAGAAAGCACAGAGCCCCAGATTTTATGTTGTCCTGGAGAGCTTGCAGAGCACTGGGGAAAGGCAGGCAGAGAAATCCTTGCTAGCACCTTCTCTGTGCCTGGGAAGCAGAAGTGTTCACATTGCTTCGCAAGAATCGCTTTTGTGCAGAAAACACTAACACTTGTTCAGAAGGAAAGAAAGCACAGAGCCCCAGATTCTATGTTGTCCTGGAGAGCTTGCAGAGCACTGGGGAAAGGCAGGCAGAGAATTCCCTGATAGCACCTTCTCTGTGCCTGTTCACATTGCTTCGCAGAATCGCTTTTGTGCAGAAAACAGTAACACTTGTTCAGAAGGAAAGAAAGCACAGAGCCCCAGATTTTATGTTGTCCTGGAGAGCTTGCAGAGCACTGGGGAAAGGCAGGCAGAGAATTCCTTGCTAGCACCTTCTCTGTGCCTGGGAAGCAGAAGTGATCACATTCCTTCGCATAATCGCTTTTGTGCAGAAAACACTAACACTTGTTCAGAAGGAAAGAAAGCACAGAGCCCCAGATTTTATGTTGTCCTGGAGAGCTTGCAGAGCACTGGGGAAAGGCTGGCAGAGAATTCCTTGCTAGCACCTTCTCTGTGCCTGGGAAGCAGAAGTGTTCACATTGCTTCGCAAGAATCGCTTTTGTGCAGAAAACACTAACACTTGTTCAGAAGGAAAGAAAGCACAGAGCCCCAGATTCTATGTTGTCCTGGAGAGCTTGCAGAGCACTGGGGAAAGGCAGGCAGAGAATTCCCTGATAGCACCTTCTCTGTGCCTGTTCACATTGCTTCGCAGAATCGCTTTTGTGCAGAAAACAGTAACACTTGTTCAGAAGGAAAGAAAGCACAGAGCCCCAGATTTTATGTTGTCCTGGAGAGCTTGCAGAGCACTGGGGAAAGGCAGGCAGAGAATTCCCTGCTAGCACCTTCTCTGTGCCTGTTCACATTGCTTCGCAGAATCGCTTTTGTGCAGAAAACAGTAACACTTGTTCAGAAGGAAAGAAAGCACAGAGCCCCAGATTCTATGTTGTCCTGGAGAGCTTGCAGAGCACTGGGGAAAGGCAGGCAGAGAATTCCCTGCTAGCACCTTCTCTGTGCCTGGGAAGCAGAAGTGTTCACATTGCTTCGCAAGAAACGCTTTTGTGCAGAAAACACTAACACTTGTTCAGAAGGAAAGAAAGCACAGAGCCCCAGATTTTATGTTGTCCTGGAGAGCTTGCAGAGCACTGGGGAAAGGCAGGCAGAGAAATCCTTGCTAGCACCTTCTCTGTGCCTGGGAAGCAGAAGTGTTCACATTGCTTCGCAAGAATCGCTTTTGTGCAGAAAACACTAACACTTGTTCAGAAGGAAAGAAAGCACAGAGCCCCAGATTTTATGTTGTCCTGGAGAGCTTGCAGAGCACTGGGGAAAGGCAGGCAGAGAATTCCCTGATAGCACCTTCTCTGTGCCTGTTCACATTGCTTCGCAGAATCGCTTTTGTGCAGAAAACAGTAACACTTGTTCAGAAGGAAAGAAAGCACAGAGCCCCAGATTTTATGTTGTCCTGGAGAGCTTGCAGAGCACTGGGGAAAGGCAGGCAGAGAATTCCTTGCTAGCACCTTCTCTGTGCCTGGGAAGCAGAAGTGTTCACATTGCTTCGCAGAATCGCTTTTGTGCAGAAAACACTAACACTTGTTCAGAAGGAAAGAAAGCACAGAGCCCCAGATTTTATGTTGTCCTGGAGAGCTTGCAGAGCACTGGGGAAAGGCTGGCAGAGAATTCCCTGATAGCACCTTCTCTGTCCCTGGGAAGCAGAAGTGTTCACATTGCTTCGCAGAATCGCTTTTGTGCAGAAAACACTAACACTTGTTCAGAAGGAAAGAAAGCACAGAGCCCCAGATTCTATGTTGTCCTGGAGAGCTTGCAGAGCACTGGGGAAAGGCAGGCAGAGAATTCCCTGATAGCACCTTCTCTGTGCCTGTTCACATTGCTTCGCAGAATCGCTTTTGTGCAGAAAACAGTAACACTTGTTCAGAAGGAAAGAAAGCACAGAGCCCCAGATTCTATGTTGTCCTGGAGAGCTTGCAGAGCACTGGGGAAAGGCAGGCAGAGAATTCCCTGCTAGCACCTTCTCTGTGCCTGGGAAGCAGAAGTGTTCACATTGCTTCGCAAGAATCGCTTTTGTGCAGAAAACAGTAACACTTGTTCAGAAGGAAAGAAAGCACAGAGCCCCAGATTTTATGTTGTCCTGGAGAGCTTGCAGAGCACTGGGGAAAGGCAGGCAGAGAATTCCTTGCTAGCACCTTCTCTGTGCCTGGGAAGCAGAAGTGTTCACATTGCTTCGCAGAATCGCTTTTGTGCAGAAAACACTAACACTTGTTCAGAAGGAAAGAAAGCACAGAGCCCCAGATTCTATGTTGTCCTGGAGAGCTTGCAGAGCACTGGGGAAAGGCAGGCAGAGAATTCCCTGATAGCACCTTCTCTGTGCCTGTTCACATTGCTTCGCAGAATCGCTTTTGTGCAGAAAACAGTAACACTTGTTCAGAAGGAAAGAAAGCACAGAGCCCCAGATTCTATGTTGTCCTGGAGAGCTTGCAGAGCACTGGGGAAAGGCAGGCAGAGAATTCCCTGCTAGCACCTTCTCTGTGCCTGTTCACATTGCTTCGCAAAATCGCTTTTGTGCAGAAAACAGTAACACTTGTTCAGAAGGAAAGAAAGCACAGAGCCCCAGATTCTATGTTGTCCTGGAGAGCTTGCAGAGCACTGGGGAAAGGCAGGCAGAGAATTCCTTGCTAGCACCTTCTCTGTGCCTGGGAAGCAGAAGTGTTCACATTGCTTCGCAGAATCGCTTTTGTGCAGAAAACAGTAACACTTGTTCAGAACGAAAGAAAGCACAGAGCCCCAGATTCTATGTTGTCCTGGAGAGCTTGCAGAGCACTGGGGAAAGGCAGGCAGAGAATTCCCTGATAGCACCTTCTCTGTGCCTGTTCACATTGCTTCGCAGAATCGCTTTTGTGCAGAAAACAGTAACACTTGTTCAGAAGGAAAGAAAGCACAGAGGCCCAGATTCTATGTTGTCCTGGAGAGCTTGCAGAGCACTGGGGAAAGGCAGGCAGAGAATTCCCTGCTAGCACCTTCTCTGTGCCTGGGAAGCAGAAGTGTTCACATTGCTTCGCAAGAATCGCTTTTGTGCAGAAAACACTAACACTTGTTCAGAAGGAAAGAAAGCACAGAGCCCCAGATTTTATGTTGTCCTGGAGAGCTTGCAGAGCACTGGAGAAAGGCAGGCAGAGAAATCCTTGCTAGCACCTTCTCTGTGCCTGGGAAGCAGAAGTGTTCACATTGCTTCGCAAGAATCGCTTTTGTGCAGAAAACACTAACACTTGTTCAGAAGGAAAGAAAGCACAGAGCCCCAGATTTTATGTTGTCCTGGAGAGCTTGCAGAGCACTGGGAAAAGGCAGGCAGAGAATTCCCTGATAGCACCTTCTCTGTGCCTGTTCACATTGCTTCGCAGAATCGCTTTTGTGCAGAAAACAGTAACACTTGTTCAGAAGGAAAGAAAGCACAGAGCCCCAGATTTTATGTTGTCCTCGAGAGCTTGCAGAGCACTGGGGAAAGGCAGGCAGAGAATTCCCTGCTAGCACCTTCTCTGTGCCTGTTCACATTGCTTCGCAAGAATCGCTTTTGTGCAGAAAACAGTAACACTTGTTCAGAACGAAAGAAAGCACAGAGCCCCAGATTTTATGTTGTCCTGGAGAGCTTGCAGAGCACTGGGGAAAGGCAGGCAGAGAAATCCCTGATAGCACCTTCTCTGTGCCTGGGAAGCAGAAGTGTTCACATTGCTTCGCAGGAATCGCTTTTGTGCAGAAAACAGTAACACTTGTTCAGAACGAAAGAAAGCACAGAGCCCCAGATTTTATGTTGTCCTGGAGAGCTTGCAGAGCACTGGGGAAAGGCAGGCAGAGAATTCCCTGCTAGCACCTTCTCTGTGCCTGTTCACATTGCTTCGCAGAATCGCTTTTGTGCAGAAAACAGTAACACTTGTTCAGAAGGAAAGAAAGCACAGAGCCCCAGATTCTATGTTGTCCTGGAGAGCTTGCAGAGCACTGGGGAAAGGCAGGCAGAGAATTCCCTGCTAGCACCTTCTCTGTGCCTGTTCACATTGCTTCGCAGAATCGCTTTTGTGCAGAAAACAGTAACACTTGTTCAGAAGGAAAGAAAGCACAGAGCCCCAGATTCTATGTTGTCCTGGAGAGCTTGCAGAGCACTGGGGAAAGGCAGGCAGAGAATTCCCTGCTAGCACCTTCTCTGTGCCTGGGAAGCAGGAGTGTTCACATTGCTTCGCAAGAATCGCTTTTGTGCAGAAAACACTAACACTTGTTCAGAAGGAAAGAAAGCACAGAGCCCCAGATTTTATGTTGTCCTGGAGAGCTTGCAGAGCACTGGGGAAAGGCAGGCAGAGAATTCCTTGCTAGCACCTTCTCTGTGCCTGGGAAGCAGAAGTGTTCACATTGCTTCGCAGAATCGCTTTTGTGCAGAAAACATTAACACTTGTTCAGAAGGAAAGAAAGCACAGAGCCCCAGATTCTATGTTGTCCTGGAGAGCTTGCAGAGCACTGGGGAAAGGCAGGCAGAGAATTCCCTGCTAGCACCTTCTCTGTGCCTGGGAAGCAGAAGTGTTCACATTGCTTCGCAAGAATCGCTTTTGTGCAGAAAACACTAACACTTGTTCAGAAGGAAAGAAAGCACAGAGCCCCAGATTTTATGTTGTCCTCGAGAGCTTGCAGAGCACTGGGGAAAGGCAGGCAGAGAATTCCCTGCTAGCACCTTCTCTGTGCCTGTTCACATTGCTTCGCAAGAATCGCTTTTGTGCAGAAAACAGTAACACTTGTTCAGAAGGAAAGAAAGCACAGAGCCCCAGATTTTATGTTGTCCTGGAGAGCTTGCAGAGCACTGGGGAAAGGCAGGCAGAGAAATCCCTGATAGCACCTTCTCTGTGCCTGGGAAGCAGAAGTGTTCACATTGCTTCGCAAGAATCGCTTTTGTGCAGAAAACAGTAACACTTGTTCAGAACGAAAGAAAGCACAGAGCCCCAGATTTTATGTTGTCCTGGAGAGCTTGCAGAGCACTGGGGAAAGGCAGGCAGAGAATTCCCTGCTAGCACCTTCTCTGTGCCTGTTCACATTGCTTCGCAGAATCGCTTTTGTGCAGAAAACATTAACACTTGTTCAGAAGGAAAGAAAGCACAGAGCCCCAGATTCTATGTTGTCCTGGAGAGCTTGCAGAGCACTGGGGAAAGGCAGGCAGAGAATTCCCTGCTAGCACCTTCTCTGTGCCTGGGAAGCAGAAGTGTTCACATTGCTTCGCAAGAATCGCTTTTGTGCAGAAAACACTAACACTTGTTCAGAAGGAAAGAAAGCACAGAGCCCCAGATTCTATGTTGTCCTGGAGAGCTTGCTGAGCACTGGGGAAAGGCAGGCAGAGAATTCCTTGCTAGCACCTTCTCTGTGCCTGGGAAGCAGAAGTGTTCACATTGCTTCGCAGAATCGCTTTTGTGCAGAAAACAGTAACACTTGTTCAGAAGGAAAGAAAGCACAGAGCCCCAGATTCTATGTTGTCCTGGAGAGCTTGCAGAGCACTGGGGAAAGGCAGGCAGAGAATTCCCTGATAGCACCTTCTCTGTGCCTGTTCACATTGCTTCGCAGAATCGCTTTTGTGCAGAAAACAGTAACACTTGTTCAGAACGAAAGAAAGCACAGAGCCCCAGATTCTATGTTGTCCTGGAGAGCTTGCTGAGCACTGGGGAAAGGCAGGCAGAGAATTCCTTGCTAGCACCTTCTCTGTGCCTGGGAAGCAGAAGTGTTCACATTGCTTCGCAGAATCGCTTTTGTGCAGAAAACAGTAACACTTGTTCAGAAGGAAAGAAAGCACAGAGCCCCAGATTCTATGTTGTCCTGGAGAGCTTGCAGAGCACTGGGGAAAGGCAGGCAGAGAATTCCTTGCTAGCACCTTCTCTGTGCCTGGGAAGCAGAAGTGTTCACATTGCTTCGCAGAATCGCTTTTGTGCAGAAAACAGTAACACTTGTTCAGAAGGAAAGAAAGCACAGAGCCCCAGATTCTATGTTGTCCTGGAGAGCTTGCAGAGCACTGGGGAAAGGCAGGCAGAGAATTCCCTGCTAGCACCTTCTCTGTGCCTGGGAAGCAGAAGTGTTCACATTGCTTCGCAAGAATCGCTTTTGTGCAGAAAACACTAACACTTGTTCAGAAGGAAAGAAAGCACAGAGCCCCAGATTTTATGTTGTCCTCGAGAGCTTGCAGAGCACTGGGGAAAGGCAGGCAGAGAATTCCCTGCTAGCACCTTCTCTGTGCCTGTTCACATTGCTTCGCAAGAATCGCTTTTGTGCAGAAAACACTAACACTTGTTCAGAAGGAAAGAAAGCACAGAGCCCCAGATTTTATGTTGTCCTGGAGAGCTTGCAGAGCACTGGGGAAAGGCAGGCAGAGAAATCCCTGATAGCACCTTCTCTGTGCCTGGGAAGCAGAAGTGTTCACATTGCTTCGCAAGAATCGCTTTTGTGCAGAAAACAGTAACACTTGTTCAGAACGAAAGAAAGCACAGAGCCCCAGATTTTATGTTGTCCTGGAGAGCTTGCAGAGCACTGGGGAAAGGCAGGCAGAGAATTCCCTGCTAGCACCTTCTCTGTGCCTGTTCACATTGCTTCGCAGAATCGCTTTTGTGCAGAAAACAGTAACACTTGTTCAGAAGGAAAGAAAGCACAGAGCCCCAGATTCTATGTTGTCCTGGAGAGCTTGCAGAGCACTGGGGAAAGGCAGGCAGAGAATTCCCTGCTAGCACCTTCTCTGTGCCTGGGAAGCAGAAGTGTTCACATTGCTTCGCAAGAATCGCTTTTGTGCAGAAAACACTAACACTTGTTCAGAAGGAAAGAAAGCACAGAGCCCCAGATTCTATGTTGTCCTGGAGAGCTTGCTGAGCACTGGGGAAAGGCAGGCAGAGAATTCCTTGCTAGCACCTTCTCTGTGCCTGGGAAGCAGAAGTGTTCACATTGCTTCGCAGAATCGCTTTTGTGCAGAAAACAGTAACACTTGTTCAGAAGGAAAGAAAGCACAGAGCCCCAGATTCTATGTTGTCCTGGAGAGCTTGCAGAGCACTGGGGAAAGGCAGGCAGAGAATTCCCTGCTAGCACCTTCTCTGTGCCTGTTCACATTGCTTCGCAGAATCGCTTTTGTTCAGAAAACAGTAACACTTGTTCAGAACTAAAGAAAGCACAGAGCCCCAGATTCTATGTTGTCCTGGAGAGCTTGCAGAGCACTGGGGAAAGGCAGGCAGAGAATTCCTTGCTAGCACCTTCTCTGTGCCTGGGAAGCAGAAGTGTTCACATTGCTTCGCAGAATCGCTTTTGTGCAGAAAACAGTAACACTTGTTCAGAAGGAAAGAAAGCACAGAGCCCCAGATTCTATGTTGTCCTGGAGAGCTTGCAGAGCACTGGGGAAAGGCAGGCAGAGAATTCCCTGATAGCACCTTCTCTGTGCCTGTTCACATTGCTTCGCAGAATCGCTTTTGTGCAGAAAACAGTAACACTTGTTCAGAAGGAAAGAAAGCACAGAGCCCCAGATTCTATGTTGTCCTGGAGAGCTTGCAGAGCACTGGGGAAAGGCAGGCAGAGAATTCCCTGCTAGCACCTTCTCTGTGCCTGGGAAGCAGGAGTGTTCACATTGCTTCGCAGAATCGCTTTTGTGCAGAAAACACTAACACTTGTTCAGAAGGAAAGAAAGCACAGAGCCCCAGATTTTATGTTGTCCTGGAGAGCTTGCAGAGCACTGGGGAAAGGCAGGCAGAGAATTCCTTGCTAGCACCTTCTCTGTGCCTGGGAAGCAGAAGTGTTCACATTGCTTCGCAGAATCGCTTTTGTGCAGAAAACATTAACACTTGTTCAGAAGGAAAGAAAGCACAGAGCCCCAGATTTTATGTTGTCCTGGAGAGCTTGCAGAGCACTGGGGAAAGGCAGGCAGAGAATTCCCTGATAGCACCTTCTCTGTGCCTGTTCACATTGCTTCGCAGAATCGCTTTTGTGCAGAAAACAGTAACACTTGTTCAGAAGGAAAGAAAGCACAGAGCCCCAGATTCTATGTTGTCCTGGAGAGCTTGCAGAGCACTGGGGAAAGGCAGGCAGAGAATTCCTTGCTAGCACCTTCTCTGTGCCTGGGAAGCAGAAGTGTTCACATTGCTTCGCAGAATCGCTTTTGTGCAGAAAACACTAACACTTGTTCAGAAGGAAAGAAAGCACAGAGCCCCAGATTCTATGTTGTCCTGGAGAGCTTGCAGAGCACTGGGGAAAGGCTGGCAGAGAATTTCTTGCTAGCACCTTCTCTGTCCCTGGGAAGCAGAAGTGTTCACATTGCTTCGCAAGAATCGCTTTTGTGCAGAAAACAGTAACACTTGTTCAGAAGGAAAGAAAGCACAGAGCCCCAGATTCTATGTTGTCCTGGAGAGCTTGCAGAGCACTGGGGAAAGGCAGGCAGAGAATTCCCTGATATCACCTTCTCTGTGCCTGTTCACATTGCTTCGCAGAATCGCTTTTGTGCAGAAAACAGTAACACTTGTTCAGAAGGAAAGAAAGCACAGAGCCCCAGATTCTATGTTGTCCTGGAGAGCTTGCAGAGCACTGGGGAAAGGCAGGCAGAGAAATCCTTGCTAGCACCTTCTCTGTGCCTGGGAAGCAGAAGTGTTCACATTGCTTCGCAAGAATCGCTTTTGTGCAGAAAACACTAACACTTGTTCAGAAGGAAAGAAAGCACAGAGCCCCAGATTCTATGTTGTCCTGGAGAGCTTGCTGAGCACTGGGGAAAGGCAGGCAGAGAATTCCTTGCTAGCACCTTCTCTGTGCCTGGGAAGCAGAAGTGTTCACATTGCTTCGCAGAATCGCTTTTGTGCAGAAAACAGTAACACTTGTTCAGAAGGAAAGAAAGCACAGAGCCCCAGATTCTATGTTGTCCTGGAGAGCTTGCAGAGCACTGGGGAAAGGCAGGCAGAGAATTCCCTGCTAGCACCTTCTCTGTGCCTGTTCACATTGCTTCGCAGAATCGCTTTTGTTCAGAAAACAGTAACACTTGTTCAGAACTAAAGAAAGCACAGAGCCCCAGATTCTATGTTGTCCTGGAGAGCTTGCAGAGCACTGGGGAAAGGCAGGCAGAGAATTCCTTGCTAGCACCTTCTCTGTGCCTGGGAAGCAGAAGTGTTCACATTGCTTCGCAGAATCGCTTTTGTGCAGAAAACAGTAACACTTGTTCAGAAGGAAAGAAAGCACAGAGCCCCAGATTCTATGTTGTCCTGGAGAGCTTGCAGAGCACTGGGGAAAGGCAGGCAGAGAATTCCCTGATAGCACCTTCTCTGTGCCTGTTCACATTGCTTCGCAGAATCGCTTTTGTGCAGAAAACAGTAACACTTGTTCAGAAGGAAAGAAAGCACAGAGCCCCAGATTCTATGTTGTCCTGGAGAGCTTGCAGAGCACTGGGGAAAGGCAGGCAGAGAATTCCCTGCTAGCACCTTCTCTGTGCCTGGGAAGCAGGAGTGTTCACATTGCTTCGCAGAATCGCTTTTGTGCAGAAAACACTAACACTTGTTCAGAAGGAAAGAAAGCACAGAGCCCCAGATTTTATGTTGTCCTGGAGAGCTTGCAGAGCACTGGGGAAAGGCAGGCAGAGAATTCCTTGCTAGCACCTTCTCTGTGCCTGGGAAGCAGAAGTGTTCACATTGCTTCGCAGAATCGCTTTTGTGCAGAAAACATTAACACTTGTTCAGAAGGAAAGAAAGCACAGAGCCCCAGATTTTATGTTGTCCTGGAGAGCTTGCAGAGCACTGGGGAAAGGCAGGCAGAGAATTCCCTGATAGCACCTTCTCTGTGCCTGTTCACATTGCTTCGCAGAATCGCTTTTGTGCAGAAAACAGTAACACTTGTTCAGAAGGAAAGAAAGCACAGAGCCCCAGATTCTATGTTGTCCTGGAGAGCTTGCAGAGCACTGGGGAAAGGCAGGCAGAGAATTCCTTGCTAGCACCTTCTCTGTGCCTGGGAAGCAGAAGTGTTCACATTGCTTCGCAGAATCGCTTTTGTGCAGAAAACACTAACACTTGTTCAGAAGGAAAGAAAGCACAGAGCCCCAGATTCTATGTTGTCCTGGAGAGCTTGCAGAGCACTGGGGAAAGGCTGGCAGAGAATTTCTTGCTAGCACCTTCTCTGTCCCTGGGAAGCAGAAGTGTTCACATTGCTTCGCAAGAATCGCTTTTGTGCAGAAAACAGTAACACTTGTTCAGAAGGAAAGAAAGCACAGAGCCCCAGATTCTATGTTGTCCTGGAGAGCTTGCAGAGCACTGGGGAAAGGCAGGCAGAGAATTCCCTGATATCACCTTCTCTGTGCCTGTTCACATTGCTTCGCAGAATCGCTTTTGTGCAGAAAACAGTAACACTTGTTCAGAAGGAAAGAAAGCACAGAGCCCCAGATTCTATGTTGTCCTGGAGAGCTTGCAGAGCACTGGGGAAAGGCAGGCAGAGAATTCCCTGCTAGCACCTTCTCTGTGCCTGGGAAGCAGAAGTGTTCACATTGCTTCGCAAGAATCGCTTTTGTGCAGAAAACACTAACACTTGTTCAGAAGGAAAGAAAGCACAGAGCCCCAGATTTTATGTTGTCCTGGAGAGCTTGCAGAGCACTGGGGAAAGGCAGGCAGAGAAATCCTTGCTAGCACCTTCTCTGTGCCTGGGAAGCAGAAGTGTTCACATTGCTTCGCAAGAATCGCTTTTGTGCAGAAAACACTAACACTTGTTCAGAAGGAAAGAAAGCACAGAGCCCCAGATTTTATGTTGTCCTGGAGAGCTTGCAGAGCACTGGGGAAAGGCAGGCAGAGAATTCCCTGATAGCACCTTCTCTGTGCCTGTTCACATTGCTTCGCAGAATCGCTTTTGTGCAGAAAACAGTAACACTTGTTCAGAAGGAAAGAAAGCACAGAGCCCCAGATTTTATGTTGTCCTGGAGAGCTTGCAGAGCACTGGGGAAAGGCAGGCAGAGAATTCCTTGCTAGCACCTTCTCTGTGCCTGGGAAGCAGAAGTGATCACATTCCTTCGCATAATCGCTTTTGTGCAGAAAACACTAACACTTGTTCAGAAGGAAAGAAAGCACAGAGCCCCAGATTTTATGTTGTCCTGGAGAGCTTGCAGAGCACTGGGGAAAGGCTGGCAGAGAATTCCTTGCTAGCACCTTCTCTGTGCCTGGGAAGCAGAAGTGTTCACATTGCTTCGCAAGAATCGCTTTTGTGCAGAAAACACTAACACTTGTTCAGAAGGAAAGAAAGCACAGAGCCCCAGATTCTATGTTGTCCTGGAGAGCTTGCAGAGCACTGGGGAAAGGCAGGCAGAGAATTCCCTGATAGCACCTTCTCTGTGCCTGTTCACATTGCTTCGCAGAATCGCTTTTGTGCAGAAAACAGTAACAGTTGTTCAGAAGGAAAGAAAGCACAGAGCCCCAGATTCTATGTTGTCCTGGAGAGCTTGCAGAGCACTGGGGAAAGGCAGGCAGAGAATTCCCTGCTAGCACCTTCTCTGTGCCTGGGAAGCAGAAGTGTTCACATTGCTTCGCAAGAATCGCTTTTGTGCAGAAAACAGTAACACTTGTTCAGAAGGAAAGAAAGCACAGACCCCCAGATTTTATGTTGTCCTGGAGAGCTTGCAGAGCACTGGGGAAAGGCAGGCAGAGAATTCCTTGCTAGCACCTTCTCTGTGCCTGGGAAGCAGAAGTGTTCACATTGCTTCGCAGAATCGCTTTTGTGCAGAAAACAGTAACACTTGTTCAGAAGGAAAGAAAGCACAGAGCCCCAGATTCTATGTTGTCCTGGAGAGCTTGCAGAGCACTGGGGAAAGGCAGGCAGAGAATTCCCTGCTAGCACCTTCTCTGTGTCTGTTCACATTGCTTTGCAGAATCGCTTTTGTGCAGAAAACAGTAACACTTGTTCAGAACGAAAGAAAGCACAGAGCCCCAGATTCTATGTTGTCCTGGAGAGCTTGCAGAGCACTGGGGAAAGGCAGGCAGAGAATTCCTTGCTAGCACCTTCTCTGTGCCTGGGAAGCAGAGGTGTTCACATTGCTTCGCAGAATCGCTTTTGTGCAGAAAACACTAACACTTGTTCAGAAGGAAAGAAAGCACAGAGCCCCAGATTCTATGTTGTCCTGGAGAGCTTGCAGAGCACTGGGGAAAGGCAGGCAGAGAATTCCTTGCTAGCACCTTCTCTGTGCCTGGGAAGCAGAAGTGTTCACATTGCTTCGCAGAATCGCTTTTGTGCAGAAAACAGTAACACTTGTTCAGAAGGAAAGAAAGCACAGAGCCCCAGATTCTATGTTGTCCTGGAGAGCTTGCAGAGCACTGGGGAAAGGCAGGCAGAGAATTCCTTGCTAGCACCTTCTCTGTGCCTGGGAAGCAAAAGTGTTCACATTGCTTCGCAGAATCGCTTTTGTGCAGAAAACAGTAACACTTGTTCAGAAGGAAAGAAAGCACAGAGCCCCAGATTTTATGTTGTCCTGGAGAGCTTGCAGAGCACTGGGGAAAGGCAGGCAGAGAATTCCTTGCTAGCACCTTCTCTGTGCCTGGGAAGCAGAGGTGTTCACATTGCTTTGCAGAATCGCTTTTGTGCAGAAAACAGTAACACTTGTTCAGAAGGAAAGAAAGCACAGAGCCCCAGATTCTATGTTGTCCTGGAGAGCTTGCAGAGCACTGGGGAAAGGCAGGCAGAGAATTCCTTGCTAGCACCTTCTCTGTGCCTGGGAAGCAGAAGTGTTCACATTGCTTCGCAGAATCGCTTTTGTGCAGAAAACAGTAACACTTGTTCAGAAGGAAAGAAAGCACAGAGCCCCAGATTCTATGTTGTCCTGGAGAGCTTGCAGAGCACTGGGGAAAGGCAGGCAGAGAATTCCCTGATAGCACCTTCTCTGTGCCTGTTCACATTGCTTCGCAGAATCGCTTTTGTGCAGAAAACAGTAACACTTGTTCAGAAGGAAAGAAAGCACAGAGCCCCAGATTTTATGTTGTCCTGGAGAGCTTGCAGAGCACTGGGGAAAGGCAGGCAGAGAATTCCCTGCTAGCACCTTCTCTGTGCCTGTTCACATTGCTTCGCAGAATCGCTTTTGTGCAGAAAACAGTAACACTTGTTCAGAAGGAAAGAAAGCACAGAGCCCCAGATTCTATGTTGTCCTGGAGAGCTTGCAGAGCACTGGGGAAAGGCAGGCAGAGAATTCCCTGCTAGCACCTTCTCTGTGCCTGGGAAGCAGAAGTGTTCACATTGCTTCGCAAGAAACGCTTTTGTGCAGAAAACACTAACACTTGTTCAGAAGGAAAGAAAGCACAGAGCCCCAGATTTTATGTTGTCCTGGAGAGCTTGCAGAGCACTGGGGAAAGGCAGGCAGAGAAATCCTTGCTAGCACCTTCTCTGTGCCTGGGAAGCAGAAGTGTTCACATTGCTTCGCAAGAATCGCTTTTGTGCAGAAAACACTAACACTTGTTCAGAAGGAAAGAAAGCACAGAGCCCCAGATTTTATGTTGTCCTGGAGAGCTTGCAGAGCACTGGGGAAAGGCAGGCAGAGAATTCCCTGATAGCACCTTCTCTGTGCCTGTTCACATTGCTTCGCAGAATCGCTTTTGTGCAGAAAACAGTAACACTTGTTCAGAAAGAAAGAAAGCACAGAGCCCCAGATTTTATGTTGTCCTGGAGAGCTTGCAGAGCACTGGGGAAAGGCAGGCAGAGAATTCCTTGCTAGCACCTTCTCTGTGCCTGGGAAGCAGAAGTGTTCACATTGCTTCGCAGAATCGCTTTTGTGCAGAAAACACTAACACTTGTTCAGAAGGAAAGAAAGCACAGAGCCCCAGATTTTATGTTGTCCTGGAGAGCTTGCAGAGCACTGGGGAAAGGCTGGCAGAGAATTCCCTGATAGCACCTTCTCTGTCCCTGGGAAGCAGAAGTGTTCACATTGCTTCGCAAGAATCGCTTTTGTGCAGAAAACACTAACACTTGTTCAGAAGGAAAGAAAGCACAGAGCCCCAGATTCTATGTTGTCCTGGAGAGCTTGCAGAGCACTGGGGAAAGGCAGGCAGAGAATTCCCTGATAGCACCTTCTCTGTGCCTGTTCACATTGCTTCGCAGAATCGCTTTTGTGCAGAAAACAGTAACACTTGTTCAGAAGGAAAGAAAGCACAGAGCCCCAGATTCTATGTTGTCCTGGAGAGCTTGCAGAGCACTGGGGAAAGGCAGGCAGAGAATTCCCTGCTAGCACCTTCTCTGTGCCTGGGAAGCAGAAGTGTTCACATTGCTTCGCAAGAATCGCTTTTGTGCAGAAAACAGTAACACTTGTTCAGAAGGAAAGAAAGCACAGAGCCCCAGATTTTATGTTGTCCTGGAGAGCTTGCAGAGCACTGGGGAAAGGCAGGCAGAGAATTCCTTGCTAGCACCTTCTCTGTGCCTGGGAAGCAGAAGTGTTCACATTGCTTCGCAGAATCGCTTTTGTGCAGAAAACACTAACACTTGTTCAGAAGGAAAGAAAGCACAGAGCCCCAGATTCTATGTTGTCCTGGAGAGCTTGCAGAGCACTGGGGAAAGGCAGGCAGAGAATTCCCTGATAGCACCTTCTCTGTGCCTGTTCACATTGCTTCGCAGAATCGCTTTTGTGCAGAAAACAGTAACACTTGTTCAGAAGGAAAGAAAGCACAGAGCCCCAGATTCTATGTTGTCCTGGAGAGCTTGCAGAGCACTGGGGAAAGGCAGGCAGAGAATTCCCTGATAGCACCTTCTCTGTGCCTGTTCACATTGCTTCGCAAGAATCGCTTTTGTGCAGAAAACAGTAACACTTGTTCAGAACGAAAGAAAGCACAGAGCCCCAGATTCTATGTTGTCCTGGAGAGCTTGCAGAGCACTGGGGAAAGGCAGGCAGAGAATTCCTTGCTAGCACCTTCTCTGTGCCTGGGAAGCAGAAGTGTTCACATTGCTTCGCAGAATCGCTTTTGTGCAGAAAACAGTAACACTTGTTCAGAACGAAAGAAAGCACAGAGCCCCAGATTCTATGTTGTCCTGGAGAGCTTGCAGAGCACTGGGGAAAGGCAGGCAGAGAATTCCCTGATAGCACCTTCTCTGTGCCTGTTCACATTGCTTCGCAGAATCGCTTTTGTGCAGAAAACAGTAACACTTGTTCAGAAGGAAAGAAAGCACAGAGGCCCAGATTCTATGTTGTCCTGGAGAGCTTGCAGAGCACTGGGGAAAGGCAGGCAGAGAATTCCCTGCTAGCACCTTCTCTGTGCCTGGGAAGCAGAAGTGTTCACATCGCTTCGCAAGAATCGCTTTTGTGCAGAAAACACTAACACTTGTTCAGAAGGAAAGAAAGCACAGAGCCCCAGATTTTATGTTGTCCTGGAGAGCTTGCAGAGCACTGGAGAAAGGCAGGCAGAGAAATCCTTGCTAGCACCTTCTCTGTGCCTGGGAAGCAGAAGTGTTCACATTGCTTCGCAAGAATCGCTTTTGTGCAGAAAACACTAACACTTGTTCAGAAGGAAAGAAAGCACAGAGCCCCAGATTTTATGTTGTCCTGGAGAGCTTGCAGAGCACTGGGAAAAGGCAGGCAGAGAATTCCCTGATAGCACCTTCTCTGTGCCTGTTCACATTGCTTCGCAGAATCGCTTTTGTGCAGAAAACAGTAACACTTGTTCAGAAGGAAAGAAAGCACAGAGCCCCAGATTTTATGTTGTCCTGGAGAGCTTGCAGAGCACTGGGGAAAGGCAGGCAGAGAATTCCTTGCTAGCACCTTCTCTGTGCCTGGGAAGCAGAAGTGTTCACATTGCTTCGCAAGAATCGCTTTTGTGCAGAAAACACTAACACTTGTTCAGAAGGAAAGAAAGCACAGAGCCCCAGATTCTATGTTGTCCTGGAGAGCTTGCAGAGCACTGGGGAAAGGCAGGCAGAGAATTCCCTGATAGCACCTTCTCTGTGCCTGTTCACATTGCTTCGCAGAATCGCTTTTGTGCAGAAAACAGTAACACTTGTTCAGAAGGAAAGAAAGCACAGAGCCCCAGATTTTATGTTGTCCTGGAGAGCTTGCAGAGCACTGGGGAAAGGCAGGCAGAGAATTCCTTGCTAGCACCTTCTCTGTGCCTGGGAAGCAGAAGTGTTCACATTGCTTCGCAAGAATCGCTTTTGTGCAGAAAACACTAACACTTGTTCAGAAGGAAAGAAAGCACAGAGCCCCAGATTCTATGTTGTCCTGGAGAGCTTGCAGAGCACTGGGGAAAGGCAGGCAGAGAATTCCCTGATAGCACCTTCTCTGTGCCTGTTCACATTGCTTCGCAGAATCGCTTTTGTGCAGAAAACAGTAACAGTTGTTCAGAAGGAAAGAAAGCACAGAGCCCCAGATTCTATGTTGTCCTGGAGAGCTTGCAGAGCACTGGGGAAAGGCAGGCAGAGAATTCCCTGCTAGCACCTTCTCTGTGCCTGGGAAGCAGAAGTGTTCACATTGCTTCGCAAGAATCGCTTTTGTGCAGAAAACAGTAACACTTGTTCAGAAGGAAAGAAAGCACAGACCCCCAGATTTTATGTTGTCCTGGAGAGCTTGCAGAGCACTGGGGAAAGGCAGGCAGAGAATTCCTTGCTAGCACCTTCTCTGTGCCTGGGAAGCAGAAGTGTTCACATTGCTTCGCAGAATCGCTTTTGTGCAGAAAACAGTAACACTTGTTCAGAAGGAAAGAAAGCACAGAGCCCCAGATTCTATGTTGTCCTGGAGAGCTTGCAGAGCACTGGGGAAAGGCAGGCAGAGAATTCCCTGCTAGCACCTTCTCTGTGCCTGGGAAGCAGAAGTGTTCACATTGCTTCGCAAGAATCGCTTTTGTGCAGAAAACACTAACACTTGTTCAGAAGGAAAGAAAGCACAGAGCCCCAGATTTTATGTTGTCCTCGAGAGCTTGCAGAGCACTGGGGAAAGGCAGGCAGAGAATTCCCTGCTAGCACCTTCTCTGTGCCTGTTCACATTGCTTCGCAAGAATCGCTTTTGTGCAGAAAACAGTAACACTTGTTCAGAAGGAAAGAAAGCACAGAGCCCCAGATTTTATGTTGTCCTGGAGAGCTTGCAGAGCACTGGGGAAAGGCAGGCAGAGAAATCCCTGATAGCACCTTCTCTGTGCCTGGGAAGCAGAAGTGTTCACATTGCTTCGCAAGAATCGCTTTTGTGCAGAAAACACTAACACTTGTTCAGAAGGAAAGAAAGCACAGAGCCCCAGATTTTATGTTGTCCTGGAGAGCTTGCAGAGCACTGGAGAAAGGCAGGCAGAGAAATCCTTGCTAGCACCTTCTCTGTGCCTGGGAAGCAGAAGTGTTCACATTGCTTCGCAAGAATCGCTTTTGTGCAGAAAACACTAACACTTGTTCAGAAGGAAAGAAAGCACAGAGCCCCAGATTTTATGTTGTCCTGGAGAGCTTGCAGAGCACTGGGGAAAGGCAGGCAGAGAATTCCCTGATAGCACCTTCTCTGTGCCTGTTCACATTGCTTCGCAGAATCGCTTTTGTGCAGAAAACAGTAACACTTGTTCAGAAGGAAAGAAAGCACAGAGCCCCAGATTTTATGTTGTCCTGGAGAGCTTGCAGAGCACTGGGGAAAGGCAGGCAGAGAATTCCTTGCTAGCACCTTCTCTGTGCCTGGGAAGCAGAAGTGTTCACATTGCTTCGCAAGAATCGCTTTTGTGCAGAAAACACTAACACTTGTTCAGAAGGAAAGAAAGCACAGAGCCCCAGATTCTATGTTGTCCTGGAGAGCTTGCAGAGCACTGGGGAAAGGCAGGCAGAGAATTCCCTGATAGCACCTTCTCTGTGCCTGTTCACATTGCTTCGCAGAATCGCTTTTGTGCAGAAAACAGTAACACTTGTTCAGAAGGAAAGAAAGCACAGAGCCCCAGATTTTATGTTGTCCTGGAGAGCTTGCAGAGCACTGGGGAAAGGCAGGCAGAGAATTCCTTGCTAGCACCTTCTCTGTGCCTGGGAAGCAGAAGTGTTCACATTGCTTCGCAAGAATCGCTTTTGTGCAGAAAACACTAACACTTGTTCAGAAGGAAAGAAAGCACAGAGCCCCAGATTCTATGTTGTCCTGGAGAGCTTGCAGAGCACTGGGGAAAGGCAGGCAGAGAATTCCCTGATAGCACCTTCTCTGTGCCTGTTCACATTGCTTCGCAGAATCGCTTTTGTGCAGAAAACAGTAACAGTTGTTCAGAAGGAAAGAAAGCACAGAGCCCCAGATTCTATGTTGTCCTGGAGAGCTTGCAGAGCACTGGGGAAAGGCAGGCAGAGAATTCCCTGCTAGCACCTTCTCTGTGCCTGGGAAGCAGAAGTGTTCACATTGCTTCGCAAGAATCGCTTTTGTGCAGAAAACAGTAACACTTGTTCAGAAGGAAAGAAAGCACAGACCCCCAGATTTTATGTTGTCCTGGAGAGCTTGCAGAGCACTGGGGAAAGGCAGGCAGAGAATTCCTTGCTAGCACCTTCTCTGTGCCTGGGAAGCAGAAGTGTTCACATTGCTTCGCAGAATCGCTTTTGTGCAGAAAACAGTAACACTTGTTCAGAAGGAAAGAAAGCACAGAGCCCCAGATTCTATGTTGTCCTGGAGAGCTTGCAGAGCACTGGGGAAAGGCAGGCAGAGAATTCCCTGCTAGCACCTTCTCTGTGCCTGGGAAGCAGAAGTGTTCACATTGCTTCGCAAGAATCGCTTTTGTGCAGAAAACACTAACACTTGTTCAGAAGGAAAGAAAGCACAGAGCCCCAGATTTTATGTTGTCCTCGAGAGCTTGCAGAGCACTGGGGAAAGGCAGGCAGAGAATTCCCTGCTAGCACCTTCTCTGTGCCTGTTCACATTGCTTCGCAAGAATCGCTTTTGTGCAGAAAACAGTAACACTTGTTCAGAAGGAAAGAAAGCACAGAGCCCCAGATTTTATGTTGTCCTGGAGAGCTTGCAGAGCACTGGGGAAAGGCAGGCAGAGAAATCCCTGATAGCACCTTCTCTGTGCCTGGGAAGCAGAAGTGTTCACATTGCTTCGCAAGAATCGCTTTTGTGCAGAAAACAGTAACACTTGTTCAGAAGGAAAGAAAGCACAGAGCCCCAGATTTTATGTTGTCCTGGAGAGCTTGCAGAGCACTGGGGAAAGGCAGGCAGAGAATTCCTTGCTAGCACCTTCTCTGTGCCTGGGAAGCAGAAGTGTTCACATTGCTTCGCAAGAATCGCTTTTGTGCAGAAAACACTAACACTTGTTCAGAAGGAAAGAAAGCACAGAGCCCCAGATTCTATGTTGTCCTGGAGAGCTTGCTGAGCACTGGGGAAAGGCAGGCAGAGAATTCCTTGCTAGCACCTTCTCTGTGCCTGGGAAGCAGAAGTGTTCACATTGCTTCGCAGAATCGCTTTTGTGCAGAAAACAGTAACACTTGTTCAGAAGGAAAGAAAGCACAGAGCCCCAGATTCTATGTTGTCCTGGAGAGCTTGCAGAGCACTGGGGAAAGGCAGGCAGAGAATTCCCTGATAGCACCTTCTCTGTGCCTGTTCACATTGCTTCGCAGAATCGCTTTTGTGCAGAAAACATTAACACTTGTTCAGAAGGAAAGAAAGCACAGAGCCCCAGATTCTATGTTGTCCTGGAGAGCTTGCTGAGCACTGGGGAAAGGCAGGCAGAGAATTCCTTGCTAGCACCTTCTCTGTGCCTGGGAAGCAGAAGTGTTCACATTGCTTCGCAGAATCGCTTTTGTGCAGAAAACAGTAACACTTGTTCAGAAGGAAAGAAAGCACAGAGCCCCAGATTCTATGTTGTCCTGGAGAGCTTGCAGAGCACTGGGGAAAGGCAGGCAGAGAATTCCTTGCTAGCACCTTCTCTGTGCCTGGGAAGCAGAAGTGTTCACATTGCTTCGCAGAATCGCTTTTGTGCAGAAAACACTAACACTTGTTCAGAAGGAAAGAAAGCACAGAGCCCCAGATTTTATGTTGTCCTCGAGAGCTTGCAGAGCACTGGGGAAAGGCAGGCAGAGAATTCCCTGCTAGCACCTTCTCTGTGCCTGTTCACATTGCTTCGCAAGAATCGCTTTTGTGCAGAAAACAGTAACACTTGTTCAGAAGGAAAGAAAGCACAGAGCCCCAGATTTTATGTTGTCCTGGAGAGCTTGCAGAGCACTGGGGAAAGGCAGGCAGAGAAATCCCTGATAGCACCTTCTCTGTGCCTGGGAAGCAGAAGTGTTCACATTGCTTCGCAAGAATCGCTTTTGTGCAGAAAACAGTAACACTTGTTCAGAACGAAAGAAAGCACAGAGCCCCAGATTTTATGTTGTCCTGGAGAGCTTGCAGAGCACTGGGGAAAGGCAGGCAGAGAATTCCCTGCTAGCACCTTCTCTGTGCCTGTTCACATTGCTTCGCAGAATCGCTTTTGTGCAGAAAACAGTAACACTTGTTCAGAAGGAAAGAAAGCACAGAGCCCCAGATTCTATGTTGTCCTGGAGAGCTTGCAGAGCACTGGGGAAAGGCAGGCAGAGAATTCCCTGCTAGCACCTTCTCTGTGCCTGGGAAGCAGAAGTGTTCACATTGCTTCGCAAGAATCGCTTTTGTGCAGAAAACACTAACACTTGTTCAGAAGGAAAGAAAGCACAGAGCCCCAGATTCTATGTTGTCCTGGAGAGCTTGCTGAGCACTGGGGAAAGGCAGGCAGAGAATTCCTTGCTAGCACCTTCTCTGTGCCTGGGAAGCAGAAGTGTTCACATTGCTTCGCAGAATCGCTTTTGTGCAGAAAACAGTAACACTTGTTCAGAAGGAAAGAAAGCACAGAGCCCCAGATTCTATGTTGTCCTGGAGAGCTTGCAGAGCACTGGGGAAAGGCAGGCAGAGAATTCCCTGATAGCACCTTCTCTGTGCCTGTTCACATTGCTTCGCAGAATCGCTTTTGTGCAGAAAACAGTAACACTTGTTCAGAAGGAAAGAAAGCACAGAGCCCCAGATTTTATGTTGTCCTGGAGAGCTTGCAGAGCACTGGGGAAAGGCAGGCAGAGAATTCCTTGCTAGCACCTTCTCTGTGCCTGGGAAGCAGAAGTGTTCACATTGCTTCGCAGAATCGCTTTTGTGCAGAAAACAGTAACACTTGTTCAGAAGGAAAGAAAGCACAGAGCCCCAGATTCTATGTTGTCCTGGAGAGCTTGCAGAGCACTGGGGAAAGGCAGGCAGAGAATTCCCTGCTAGCACCTTCTCTGTGCCTGGGAAGCAGAAGTGTTCACATTGCTTCGCAAGAATCGCTTTTGTGCAGAAAACACTAACACTTGTTCAGAAGGAAAGAAAGCACAGAGCCCCAGATTTTATGTTGTCCTCGAGAGCTTGCAGAGCACTGGGGAAAGGCAGGCAGAGAATTCCCTGCTAGCACCTTCTCTGTGCCTGTTCACATTGCTTCGCAAGAATCGCTTTTGTGCAGAAAACAGTAACACTTGTTCAGAAGGAAAGAAAGCACAGAGCCCCAGATTTTATGTTGTCCTGGAGAGCTTGCAGAGCACTGGGGAAAGGCAGGCAGAGAAATCCCTGATAGCACCTTCTCTGTGCCTGGGAAGCAGAAGTGTTCACATTGCTTCGCAAGAATCGCTTTTGTGCAGAAAACAGTAACACTTGTTCAGAACGAAAGAAAGCACAGAGCCCCAGATTTTATGTTGTCCTGGAGAGCTTGCAGAGCACTGGGGAAAGGCAGGCAGAGAATTCCCTGCTAGCACCTTCTCTGTGCCTGTTCACATTGCTTCGCAGAATCGCTTTTGTGCAGAAAACAGTAACACTTGTTCAGAAGGAAAGAAAGCACAGAGCCCCAGATTCTATGTTGTCCTGGAGAGCTTGCAGAGCACTGGGGAAAGGCAGGCAGAGAATTCCCTGCTAGCACCTTCTCTGTGCCTGGGAAGCAGAAGTGTTCACATTGCTTCGCAAGAATCGCTTTTGTGCAGAAAACACTAACACTTGTTCAGAAGGAAAGAAAGCACAGAGCCCCAGATTCTATGTTGTCCTGGAGAGCTTGCTGAGCACTGGGGAAAGGCAGGCAGAGAATTCCTTGCTAGCACCTTCTCTGTGCCTGGGAAGCAGAAGTGTTCACATTGCTTCGCAGAATCGCTTTTGTGCAGAAAACAGTAACACTTGTTCAGAAGGAAAGAAAGCACAGAGCCCCAGATTCTATGTTGTCCTGGAGAGCTTGCAGAGCACTGGGGAAAGGCAGGCAGAGAATTCCCTGATAGCACCTTCTCTGTGCCTGTTCACATTGCTTCGCAGAATCGCTTTTGTGCAGAAAACATTAACACTTGTTCAGAAGGAAAGAAAGCACAGAGCCCCAGATTCTATGTTGTCCTGGAGAGCTTGCTGAGCACTGGGGAAAGGCAGGCAGAGAATTCCTTGCTAGCACCTTCTCTGTGCCTGGGAAGCAGAAGTGTTCACATTGCTTCGCAGAATCGCTTTTGTGCAGAAAACAGTAACACTTGTTCAGAAGGAAAGAAAGCACAGAGCCCCAGATTCTATGTTGTCCTGGAGAGCTTGCAGAGCACTGGGGAAAGGCAGGCAGAGAATTCCTTGCTAGCACCTTCTCTGTGCCTGGGAAGCAGAAGTGTTCACATTGCTTCGCAGAATCGCTTTTGTGCAGAAAACAGTAACACTTGTTCAGAAGGAAAGAAAGCACAGAGCCCCAGATTCTATGTTGTCCTGGAGAGCTTGCAGAGCACTGGGGAAAGGCAGGCAGAGAATTCCCTGCTAGCACCTTCTCTGTGCCTGGGAAGCAGAAGTGTTCACATTGCTTCGCAAGAATCGCTTTTGTGCAGAAAACACTAACACTTGTTCAGAAGGAAAGAAAGCACAGAGCCCCAGATTTTATGTTGTCCTCGAGAGCTTGCAGAGCACTGGGGAAAGGCAGGCAGAGAATTCCCTGCTAGCACCTTCTCTGTGCCTGTTCACATTGCTTCGCAAGAATCGCTTTTGTGCAGAAAACAGTAACACTTGTTCAGAAGGAAAGAAAGCACAGAGCCCCAGATTTTATGTTGTCCTGGAGAGCTTGCAGAGCACTGGGGAAAGGCAGGCAGAGAAATCCCTGATAGCACCTTCTCTGTGCCTGGGAAGCAGAAGTGTTCACATTGCTTCGCAAGAATCGCTTTTGTGCAGAAAACAGTAACACTTGTTCAGAACGAAAGAAAGCACAGAGCCCCAGATTTTATGTTGTCCTGGAGAGCTTGCAGAGCACTGGGGAAAGGCAGGCAGAGAATTCCCTGCTAGCACCTTCTCTGTGCCTGTTCACATTGCTTCGCAGAATCGCTTTTGTGCAGAAAACAGTAACACTTGTTCAGAAGGAAAGAAAGCACAGAGCCCCAGATTCTATGTTGTCCTGGAGAGCTTGCAGAGCACTGGGGAAAGGCAGGCAGAGAATTCCCTGCTAGCACCTTCTCTGTGCCTGGGAAGCAGAAGTGTTCACATTGCTTCGCAAGAATCGCTTTTGTGCAGAAAACACTAACACTTGTTCAGAAGGAAAGAAAGCACAGAGCCCCAGATTCTATGTTGTCCTGGAGAGCTTGCTGAGCACTGGGGAAAGGCAGGCAGAGAATTCCTTGCTAGCACCTTCTCTGTGCCTGGGAAGCAGAAGTGTTCACATTGCTTCGCAGAATCGCTTTTGTGCAGAAAACAGTAACACTTGTTCAGAAGGAAAGAAAGCACAGAGCCCCAGATTCTATGTTGTCCTGGAGAGCTTGCAGAGCACTGGGGAAAGGCAGGCAGAGAATTCCCTGATAGCACCTTCTCTGTGCCTGTTCACATTGCTTCGCAGAATCGCTTTTGTGCAGAAAACATTAACACTTGTTCAGAAGGAAAGAAAGCACAGAGCCCCAGATTCTATGTTGTCCTGGAGAGCTTGCTGAGCACTGGGGAAAGGCAGGCAGAGAATTCCTTGCTAGCACCTTCTCTGTGCCTGGGAAGCAGAAGTGTTCACATTGCTTCGCAAGAATCGCTTTTGTGCAGAAAACACTAACACTTGTTCAGAAGGAAAGAAAGCACAGAGCCCCAGATTCTATGTTGTCCTGGAGAGCTTGCAGAGCACTGGGGAAAGGCAGGCAGAGAATTCCCTGATAGCACCTTCTCTGTGCCTGTTCACATTGCTTCGCAGAATCGCTTTTGTGCAGAAAACAGTAACAGTTGTTCAGAAGGAAAGAAAGCACAGAGCCCCAGATTCTATGTTGTCCTGGAGAGCTTGCAGAGCACTGGGGAAAGGCAGGCAGAGAATTCCCTGCTAGCACCTTCTCTGTGCCTGGGAAGCAGAAGTGTTCACATTGCTTCGCAAGAATCGCTTTTGTGCAGAAAACAGTAACACTTGTTCAGAAGGAAAGAAAGCACAGACCCCCAGATTTTATGTTGTCCTGGAGAGCTTGCAGAGCACTGGGGAAAGGCAGGCAGAGAATTCCTTGCTAGCACCTTCTCTGTGCCTGGGAAGCAGAAGTGTTCACATTGCTTCGCAGAATCGCTTTTGTGCAGAAAACAGTAACACTTGTTCAGAAGGAAAGAAAGCACAGAGCCCCAGATTTTATGTTGTCCTCGAGAGCTTGCAGAGCACTGGGGAAAGGCAGGCAGAGAATTCCCTGCTAGCACCTTCTCTGTGCCTGTTCACATTGCTTCGCAAGAATCGCTTTTGTGCAGAAAACAGTAACACTTGTTCAGAAGGAAAGAAAGCACAGAGCCCCAGATTTTATGTTGTCCTGGAGAGCTTGCAGAGCACTGGGGAAAGGCAGGCAGAGAAATCCCTGATAGCACCTTCTCTGTGCCTGGGAAGCAGAAGTGTTCACATTGCTTCGCAAGAATCGCTTTTGTGCAGAAAACAGTAACACTTGTTCAGAACGAAAGAAAGCACAGAGCCCCAGATTTTATGTTGTCCTGGAGAGCTTGCAGAGCACTGGGGAAAGGCAGGCAGAGAATTCCCTGCTAGCACCTTCTCTGTGCCTGTTCACATTGCTTCGCAGAATCGCTTTTGTGCAGAAAACAGTAACACTTGTTCAGAAGGAAAGAAAGCACAGAGCCCCAGATTCTATGTTGTCCTGGAGAGCTTGCAGAGCACTGGGAAAGGCAGGCAGAGAATTCCCTGCTAGCACCTTCTCTGTGCCTGGGAAGCAGAAGTGTTCACATTGCTTCGCAAGAATCGCTTTTGTGCAGAAAACACTAACACTTGTTCAGAAGGAAAGAAAGCACAGAGCCCCAGATTCTATGTTGTCCTGGAGAGCTTGCTGAGCACTGGGGAAAGGCAGGCAGAGAATTCCTTGCTAGCACCTTCTCTGTGCCTGGGAAGCAGAAGTGTTCACATTGCTTCGCAGAATCGCTTTTGTGCAGAAAACAGTAACACTTGTTCAGAAGGAAAGAAAGCACAGAGCCCCAGATTCTATGTTGTCCTGGAGAGCTTGCAGAGCACTGGGGAAAGGCAGGCAGAGAATTCCCTGATAGCACCTTCTCTGTGCCTGTTCACATTGCTTCGCAGAATCGCTTTTGTGCAGAAAACATTAACACTTGTTCAGAAGGAAAGAAAGCACAGAGCCCCAGATTCTATGTTGTCCTGGAGAGCTTGCTGAGCACTGGGGAAAGGCAGGCAGAGAATTCCTTGCTAGCACCTTCTCTGTGCCTGGGAAGCAGAAGTGTTCACATTGCTTCGCAAGAATCGCTTTTGTGCAGAAAACACTAACACTTGTTCAGAAGGAAAGAAAGCACAGAGCCCCAGATTCTATGTTGTCCTGGAGAGCTTGCAGAGCACTGGGGAAAGGCAGGCAGAGAATTCCCTGATAGCACCTTCTCTGTGCCTGTTCACATTGCTTCGCAGAATCGCTTTTGTGCAGAAAACAGTAACAGTTGTTCAGAAGGAAAGAAAGCACAGAGCCCCAGATTCTATGTTGTCCTGGAGAGCTTGCAGAGCACTGGGGAAAGGCAGGCAGAGAATTCCCTGCTAGCACCTTCTCTGTGCCTGGGAAGCAGAAGTGTTCACATTGCTTCGCAAGAATCGCTTTTGTGCAGAAAACAGTAACACTTGTTCAGAAGGAAAGAAAGCACAGACCCCCAGATTTTATGTTGTCCTGGAGAGCTTGCAGAGCACTGGGGAAAGGCAGGCAGAGAATTCCTTGCTAGCACCTTCTCTGTGCCTGGGAAGCAGAAGTGTTCACATTGCTTCGCAGAATCGCTTTTGTGCAGAAAACAGTAACACTTGTTCAGAAGGAAAGAAAGCACAGAGCCCCAGATTTTATGTTGTCCTCGAGAGCTTGCAGAGCACTGGGGAAAGGCAGGCAGAGAATTCCCTGCTAGCACCTTCTCTGTGCCTGTTCACATTGCTTCGCAAGAATCGCTTTTGTGCAGAAAACAGTAACACTTGTTCAGAAGGAAAGAAAGCACAGAGCCCCAGATTTTATGTTGTCCTGGAGAGCTTGCAGAGCACTGGGGAAAGGCAGGCAGAGAAATCCCTGATAGCACCTTCTCTGTGCCTGGGAAGCAGAAGTGTTCACATTGCTTCGCAAGAATCGCTTTTGTGCAGAAAACAGTAACACTTGTTCAGAACGAAAGAAAGCACAGAGCCCCAGATTTTATGTTGTCCTGGAGAGCTTGCAGAGCACTGGGGAAAGGCAGGCAGAGAATTCCCTGCTAGCACCTTCTCTGTGCCTGTTCACATTGCTTCGCAGAATCGCTTTTGTGCAGAAAACAGTAACACTTGTTCAGAAGGAAAGAAAGCACAGAGCCCCAGATTCTATGTTGTCCTGGAGAGCTTGCAGAGCACTGGGGAAAGGCAGGCAGAGAATTCCCTGCTAGCACCTTCTCTGTGCCTGGGAAGCAGAAGTGTTCACATTGCTTCGCAAGAATCGCTTTTGTGCAGAAAACACTAACACTTGTTCAGAAGGAAAGAAAGCACAGAGCCCCAGATTCTATGTTGTCCTGGAGAGCTTGCTGAGCACTGGGGAAAGGCAGGCAGAGAATTCCTTGCTAGCACCTTCTCTGTGCCTGGGAAGCAGAAGTGTTCACATTGCTTCGCAGAATCGCTTTTGTGCAGAAAACAGTAACACTTGTTCAGAAGGAAAGAAAGCACAGAGCCCCAGATTCTATGTTGTCCTGGAGAGCTTGCAGAGCACTGGGGAAAGGCAGGCAGAGAATTCCCTGATAGCACCTTCTCTGTGCCTGTTCACATTGCTTCGCAGAATCGCTTTTGTGCAGAAAACATTAACACTTGTTCAGAAGGAAAGAAAGCACAGAGCCCCAGATTCTATGTTGTCCTGGAGAGCTTGCAGAGCACTGGGGAAAGGCAGGCAGAGAATTCCTTGCTAGCACCTTCTCTGTGCCTGGGAAGCAGAAGTGTTCACATTGCTTCGCAGAATCGCTTTTGTGCAGAAAACAGTAACACTTGTTCAGAAGGAAAGAAAGCACAGAGCCCCAGATTCTATGTTGTCCTGGAGAGCTTGCAGAGCACTGGGGAAAGGCAGGCAGAGAATTCCCTGCTAGCACCTTCTCTGTGCCTGGGAAGCAGAAGTGTTCACATTGCTTCGCAAGAATCGCTTTTGTGCAGAAAACACTAACACTTGTTCAGAAGGAAAGAAAGCACAGAGCCCCAGATTTTATGTTGTCCTCGAGAGCTTGCAGAGCACTGGGGAAAGGCAGGCAGAGAATTCCCTGCTAGCACCTTCTCTGTGCCTGTTCACATTGCTTCGCAAGAATCGCTTTTGTGCAGAAAACAGTAACACTTGTTCAGAAGGAAAGAAAGCACAGAGCCCCAGATTTTATGTTGTCCTGGAGAGCTTGCAGAGCACTGGGGAAAGGCAGGCAGAGAAATCCCTGATAGCACCTTCTCTGTGCCTGGGAAGCAGAAGTGTTCACATTGCTTCGCAAGAATCGCTTTTGTGCAGAAAACAGTAACACTTGTTCAGAACGAAAGAAAGCACAGAGCCCCAGATTTTATGTTGTCCTGGAGAGCTTGCAGAGCACTGGGGAAAGGCAGGCAGAGAATTCCCTGCTAGCACCTTCTCTGTGCCTGTTCACATTGCTTCGCAGAATCGCTTTTGTGCAGAAAACAGTAACACTTGTTCAGAAGGAAAGAAAGCACAGAGCCCCAGATTCTATGTTGTCCTGGAGAGCTTGCAGAGCACTGGGGAAAGGCAGGCAGAGAATTCCCTGCTAGCACCTTCTCTGTGCCTGGGAAGCAGAAGTGTTCACATTGCTTCGCAAGAATCGCTTTTGTGCAGAAAACACTAACACTTGTTCAGAAGGAAAGAAAGCACAGAGCCCCAGATTCTATGTTGTCCTGGAGAGCTTGCTGAGCACTGGGGAAAGGCAGGCAGAGAATTCCTTGCTAGCACCTTCTCTGTGCCTGGGAAGCAGAAGTGTTCACATTGCTTCGCAGAATCGCTTTTGTGCAGAAAACAGTAACACTTGTTCAGAAGGAAAGAAAGCACAGAGCCCCAGATTTTATGTTGTCCTGGAGAGCTTGCAGAGCACTGGGGAAAGGCAGGCAGAGAATTCCCTGATAGCACCTTCTCTGTGCCTGTTCACATTGCTTCGCAGAATCGCTTTTGTGCAGAAAACAGTAACACTTGTTCAGAAGGAAAGAAAGCACAGAGCCCCAGATTCTATGTTGTCCTGGAGAGCTTGCAGAGCACTGGGGAAAGGCAGGCAGAGAATTCCCTGCTAGCACCTTCTCTGTGCCTGGGAAGCAGGAGTGTTCACATTGCTTCGCAAGAATCGCTTTTGTGCAGAAAACACTAACACTTGTTCAGAAGGAAAGAAAGCACAGAGCCCCAGATTTTATGTTGTCCTGGAGAGCTTGCAGAGCACTGGGGAAAGGCAGGCAGAGAATTCCTTGCTAGCACCTTCTCTGTGCCTGGGAAGCAGAAGTGTTCACATTGCTTCGCAGAATCGCTTTTGTGCAGAAAACATTAACACTTGTTCAGAAGGAAAGAAAGCACAGAGCCCCAGATTTTATGTTGTCCTGGAGAGCTTGCAGAGCACTGGGGAAAGGCAGGCAGAGAATTCCCTGATAGCACCTTCTCTGTGCCTGTTCACATTGCTTCGCAGAATCGCTTTTGTGCAGAAAACAGTAACACTTGTTCAGAAGGAAAGAAAGCACAGAGCCCCAGATTTTATGTTGTCCTGGAGAGCTTGCAGAGCACTGGGGAAAGGCAGGCAGAGAATTCCTTGCTAGCACCTTCTCTGTGCCTGGGAAGCAGAAGTGTTCACATTGCTTCGCAGAATCGCTTTTGTGCAGAAAACACTAACACTTGTTCAGAAGGAAAGAAAGCACAGAGCCCCAGATTTTATGTTGTTCTGGAGAGCTTGCAGAGCACTGGGGAAAGGCTGGCAGAGAATTTCTTGCTAGCACCTTCTCTGTCCCTGGGAAGCAGAAGTGTTCACATTGCTTCGCAAGAATCGCTTTTGTGCAGAAAACACTAACACTTGTTCAGAAGGAAAGAAAGCACAGAGCCCCAGATTCTATGTTGTCCTGGAGAGCTTGCAGAGCACTGGGGAAAGGCAGGCAGAGAATTCCCTGATATCACCTTCTCTGTGCCTGTTCACATTGCTTCGCAGAATCGCTTTTGTGCAGAAAACAGTAACACTTGTTCAGAAGGAAAGAAAGCACAGAGCCCCAGATTCTATGTTGTCCTGGAGAGCTTGCAGAGCACTGGGGAAAGGCAGGCAGAGAATTCCCTGATAGCACCTTCTCTGTGTCTGGGAAGCAGAATTGTTCACATTGCTTCGCAAGAATCGCTTTTGTGCAGAAAACACTAACACTTGTTCAGAAGGAAAGAAAGCACAGAGCCCCAGATTTTATGTTGTCCTGGAGAGCTTGCAGAGCACTGGGGAAAGGCAGGCAGAGAAATCCTTGCTAGCACCTTCTCTGTGCCTGGGAAGCAGAAGTGTTCACATTGCTTCGCAAGAATCGCTTTTGTGCAGAAAACACTAACACTTGTTCAGAAGGAAAGAAAGCACAGAGCCCCAGATTTTATGTTGTCCTGGAGAGCTTGCAGAGCACTGGGGAAAGGCAGGCAGAGAATTCCCTGATAGCACCTTCTCTGTGCCTGTTCACATTGCTTCGCAGAATCGCTTTTGTGCAGAAAACAGTAACACTTGTTCAGAAGGAAAGAAAGCACAGAGCCCCAGATTTTATGTTGTCCTGGAGAGCTTGCAGAGCACTGGGGAAAGGCAGGCAGAGAATTCCTTGCTAGCACCTTCTCTGTGCCTGGGAAGCAGAAGTGATCACATTCCTTCGCATAATCGCTTTTGTGCAGAAAACACTAACACTTGTTCAGAAGGAAAGAAAGCACAGAGCCCCAGATTTTATGTTGTCCTGGAGAGCTTGCAGAGCACTGGGGAAAGGCTGGCAGAGAATTCCTTGCTAGCACCTTCTCTGTGCCTGGGAAGCAGAAGTGTTCACATTGCTTCGCAGAATCGCTTTTGTGCAGAAAACACTAACACTTGTTCAGAAGGAAAGAAAGCACAGAGCCCCAGATTCTATGTTGTCCTGGAGAGCTTGCAGAGCACTGGGGAAAGGCAGGCAGAGAATTCCCTGATAGCACCTTCTCTGTGCCTGTTCACATTGCTTCGCAGAATCGCTTTTGTGCAGAAAACAGTAACAGTTGTTCAGAAGGAAAGAAAGCACAGAGCCCCAGATTCTATGTTGTCCTGGAGAGCTTGCAGAGCACTGGGGAAAGGCAGGCAGAGAATTCCCTGCTAGCACCTTCTCTGTGCCTGGGAAGCAGAAGTGTTCACATTGCTTCGCAAGAATCGCTTTTGTGCAGAAAACAGTAACACTTGTTCAGAAGGAAAGAAAGCACAGAGCCCCAGATTTTATGTTGTCCTGGAGAGCTTGCAGAGCACTGGGGAAAGGCAGGCAGAGAATTCCTTGCTAGCACCTTCTCTGTGCCTGGGAAGCAGAAGTGTTCACATTGCTTCGCAGAATCGCTTTTGTGCAGAAAACAGTAACACTTGTTCAGAAGGAAAGAAAGCACAGAGCCCCAGATTCTATGTTGTCCTGGAGAGCTTGCAGAGCACTGGGGAAAGGCAGGCAGAGAATTCCCTGCTAGCACCTTCTCTGTGCCTGGGAAGCAGAAGTGTTCACATTGCTTCGCAAGAATCGCTTTTGTGCAGAAAACACTAACACTTGTTCAGAAGGAAAGAAAGCACAGAGCCCCAGATTTTATGTTGTCCTCGAGAGCTTGCAGAGCACTGGGGAAAGGCAGGCAGAGAATTCCCTGATAGCACCTTCTCTGTGCCTGTTCACATTGCTTCGCAAGAATCGCTTTTGTGCAGAAAACAGTAACACTTGTTCAGACGGAAAAAAAGCACAGAGCCCCAGATTTTATGTTGTCCTGGAGAGCTTGCAGAGCACTGGGGAAAGGCAGGCAGAGAATTCCCTGCTAGCACCTTCTCTGTGCCTGTTCACATTGCTTCGCAGAATCGCTTTTGTGCAGAAAACAGTAACACTTGTTCAGAAGGAAAGAAAGCACAGAGCCCCAGATTCTATGTTGTCCTGGAGAGCTTGCAGAGCACTGGGGAAAGGCAGGCAGAGAATTCCCTGATAGCACCTTCTCTGTGCCTGGGAAGCAGAAGTGTTCACATTGCTTCGCAAGAATCGCTTTTGTGCAGAAAACACTAACACTTGTTCAGAAGGAAAGAAAGCACAGAGCCCCAGATTCTATGTTGTCCTGGAGAGCTTGCTGAGCACTGGGGAAAGGCAGGCAGAGAATTCCTTGCTAGCACCTTCTCTGTGCCTGGGAAGCAGAAGTGTTCACATTGCTTCGCAGAATCGCTTTTGTGCAGAAAACAGTAACACTTGTTCAGAAGGAAAGAAAGCACAGAGCCCCAGATTCTATGTTGTCCTGGAGAGCTTGCAGAGCACTGGGGAAAGGCAGGCAGAGAATTCCCTGATAGCACCTTCTCTGTGCCTGTTCACATTGCTTCGCAGAATCGCTTTTGTGCAGAAAACATTAACACTTGTTCAGAAGGAAAGAAAGCACAGAGCCCCAGATTCTATGTTGTCCTGCAGAGCTTGCTGAGCACTGGGGAAAGGCAGGCAGAGAATTCCTTGCTAGCACCTTCTCTGTGCCTGGGAAGCAGAAGTGTTCACATTGCTTCGCAGAATCGCTTTTGTGCAGAAAACAGTAACACTTGTTCAGAAGGAAAGAAAGCACAGAGCCCCAGATTCTATGTTGTCCTGGAGAGCTTGCAGAGCACCGGGGAAAGGCAGGCAGAGAATTCCCTGATAGCACCTTCTCTGTGCCTGTTCACATTGCTTCGCAGAATCGCTTTTGTTCAGAAAACAGTAACACTTGTTCAGAAGGAAAGAAAGCACAGAGCCCCAGATTCTATGTTGTCCTGGAGAGCTTGCAGAGCACTGGGGAAAGGGAGGCAGAGAATTCCCTGCTAGCACCTTCTCTGTGCCTGGGAAGCAGAAGTGTTCACATTGCTTCGCAAGAATCGCTTTTGTGCAGAAAACACTAACACTTGTTCAGAAGGAAAGAAAGCACAGAGCCCCAGATTTTATGTTGTCCTGGAGAGCTTGCAGAGCACTGGGGAAAGGCAGGCAGAGAAATCCTTGCTAGCACCTTCTCTGTGCCTGGGAAGCAGAAGTGTTCACATTGCTTCGCAAGAATCGCTTTTGTGCAGAAAACACTAACACTTGTTCAGAAGGAAAGAAAGCACAGAGCCCCAGATTTTATGTTGTCCTGGAGAGCTTGCAGAGCACTGGGGAAAGGCAGGCAGAGAATTCCCTGATAGCACCTTCTCTGTGCCTGTTCACATTGCTTCGCAGAATCGCTTTTGTGCAGAAAACAGTAACACTTGTTCAGAAGGAAAGAAAGCACAGAGCCCCAGATTTTATGTTGTCCTGGAGAGCTTGCAGAGCACTGGGGAAAGGCAGGCAGAGAATTCCTTGCTAGCACCTTCTCTGTGCCTGGGAAGCAGAAGTGATCACATTCCTTCGCATAATCGCTTTTGTGCAGAAAACACTAACACTTGTTCAGAAGGAAAGAAAGCACAGAGCCCCAGATTTTATGTTGTCCTGGAGAGCTTGCAGAGCACTGGGGAAAGGCTGGCAGAGAATTCCTTGCTAGCACCTTCTCTGTGCCTGGGAAGCAGAAGTGTTCACATTGCTTCGCAAGAATCGCTTTTGTGCAGAAAACACTAACACTTGTTCAGAAGGAAAGAAAGCACAGAGCCCCAGATTCTATGTTGTCCTGGAGAGCTTGCAGAGCACTGGGGAAAGGCAGGCAGAGAATTCCCTGATAGCACCTTCTCTGTGCCTGTTCACATTGCTTCGCAGAATCGCTTTTGTGCAGAAAACAGTAACAGTTGTTCAGAAGGAAAGAAAGCACAGAGCCCCAGATTCTATGTTGTCCTGGAGAGCTTGCAGAGCACTGGGGAAAGGCAGGCAGAGAATTCCCTGCTAGCACCTTCTCTGTGCCTGGGAAGCAGAAGTGTTCACATTGCTTCGCAGAATCGCTTTTGTGCAGAAAACAGTAACACTTGTTCAGAAGGAAAGAAAGCACAGAGCCCCAGATTTTATGTTGTCCTGGAGAGCTTGCAGAGCACTGGGGAAATGCAGGCAGAGAATTCCCTGCTAGCACCTTCTCTGTGCCTGGGAAGCAGAAGTGTTCACATTGCTTCGCAAGAATCGCTTTTGTGCAGAAAACACTAACACTTGTTCAGAAGGAAAGAAAGCACAGAGCCCCAGATTTTATGTTGCCCTGGAGAGCTTGCAGAGCACTGGGGAAAGGCAGGCAGAGAATTCCCTGATAGCACCTTCTCTGTGCCTGTTCACATTGCTTCGCAAGAATCGCTTTTGTGCAGAAAACAGTAACACTTGTTCAGAAGGAAAGAAAGCACAGAGCCCCAGATTTTATGTTGTCCTGGAGAGCTTGCAGAGCACTGGGGAAAGGCAGGCAGAGAATTCCTTGCTAGCACCTTCTCTGTGCCTGGGAAGCAGAAGTGATCACATTCCTTCGCATAATCGCTTTTGTGCAGAAAACACTAACACTTGTTCAGAAGGAAAGAAAGCACAGAGCCCCAGATTCTATGTTGTCCTGGAGAGCTTGCAGAGCACTGGGGAAAGGCAGGCAGAGAATTCCCTGATAGCACCTTCTCTGTGCCTGGGAAGCAGAAGTGTTCACATTGCTTCGCAAGAATCGCTTTTGTGCAGAAAACACTAACACTTGTTCAGAAGGAAAGAAAGCACAGAGCCCCAGATTCTATGTTGTCCTGGAGAGCTTGCTGAGCACTGGGGAAAGGCAGGCAGAGAATTCCTTGCTAGCACCTTCTCTGTGCCTGGGAAGCAGAAGTGTTCACATTGCTTCGCAGAATCGCTTTTGTGCAGAAAACAGTAACACTTGTTCAGAAGGAAAGAAAGCACAGAGCCCCAGATTCTATGTTGTCCTGGAGAGCTTGCAGAGCACTGGGGAAAGGCAGGCAGAGAATTCCCTGATAGCACCTTCTCTGTGCCTGTTCACATTGCTTCGCAGAATCGCTTTTGTGCAGAAAACATTAACACTTGTTCAGAAGGAAAGAAAGCACAGAGCCCCAGATTCTATGTTGTCCTGGAGAGCTTGCTGAGCACTGGGGAAAGGCAGGCAGAGAATTCCTTGCTAGCACCTTCTCTGTGCCTGGGAAGCAGAAGTGTTCACATTGCTTCGCAGAATCGCTTTTGTGCAGAAAACAGTAACACTTGTTCAGAAGGAAAGAAAGCACAGAGCCCCAGATTCTATGTTGTCCTGGAGAGCTTGCAGAGCACCGGGGAAAGGCAGGCAGAGAATTCCCTGATAGCACCTTCTCTGTGCCTGTTCACATTGCTTCGCAGAATCGCTTTTGTGCAGAAAACAGTAACACTTGTTCAGAAGGAAAGAAAGCACAGAGCCCCAGATTCTATGTTGTCCTGGAGAGCTTGCAGAGCACTGGGGAAAGGCAGGCAGAGAATTCCCTGCTAGCACCTTCTCTGTGCCTGGGAAGCAGGAGTGTTCACATTGCTTCGCAAGAATCGCTTTTGTGCAGAAAACAGTAACACTTGTTCAGAACGAAAGAAAGCACAGAGCCCCAGATTTTATGTTGTCCTGGAGAGCTTGCAGAGCACTGGGGAAAGGCAGGCAGAGAATTCCTTGCTAGCACCTTCTCTGTGCCTGGGAAGCAGAAGTGTTCACATTGCTTCGCAGAATCGCTTTTGTGCAGAAAACAGTAACACTTGTTCAGAAGGAAAGAAAGCACAGAGCCCCAGATTTTATGTTGTCCTGGAGAGCTTGCAGAGCACTGGGGAAAGGCTGGCAGAGAATTTCTTGCTAGCACCTTCTCTGTCCCTGGGAAGCAGAAGTGTTCACATTGCTTCGCAAGAATCGCTTTTGTGCAGAAAACACTAACACTTGTTCAGAAGGAAAGAAAGCACAGAGCCCCAGATTCTATGTTGTCCTGGAGAGCTTGCAGAGCACTGGGGAAAGGCAGGCAGAGAATTCCCTGATATCACCTTCTCTGTGCCTGTTCACATTGCTTCGCAGAATCGCTTTTGTGCAGAAAACAGTAACACTTGTTCAGAAGGAAAGAAAGCACAGAGCCCCAGATTCTATGTTGTCCTGGAGAGCTTGCAGAGCACTGGGGAAAGGCAGGCAGAGAATTCCCTGATAGCACCTTCTCTGTGCCTGGGAAGCAGAAGTGTTCACATTGCTTCGCAAGAATCGCTTTTGTGCAGAAAACAGTAACACTTGTTCAGAAGGAAAGAAAGCACAGAGCCCCAGATTTTATGTTGTCCTGGAGAGCTTGCAGAGCACTGGGGAAAGGCAGGCAGAGAATTCCCTGATAGCACCTTCTCTGTGCCTGTTCACATTGCTTCGCAGAATCGCTTTTGTGCAGAAAACAGTAACACTTGTTCAGAAGGAAAGAAAGCACAGAGCCCCAGATTTTATGTTGTCCTGGAGAGCTTGCAGAGCACTGGGGAAAGGCAGGCAGAGAATTCCTTGCTAGCACCTTCTCTGTGCCTGGGAAGCAGAAGTGTTCACATTGCTTCGCAGAATCGCTTTTGTGCAGAAAACAGTAACACTTGTTCAGAAGGAAAGAAAGCACAGAGCCCCAGATTTTACATTATCCTGGAGAGCTTGCAGAGCACTGGGGAAAGGCAGGCAGAGAATTCCCTGATAGCACCTTCTCTGTGCCTGTTCACATTGCTTCGCAGAATCGCTTTTGTGCAGAAAACAGTAACACTTGTTCAGAAGGAAAGAAAGCACAGAGCCCCAGATTTTATGTTGTCCTGGAGAGCTTGCAGAGCACTGGGGAAAGGCAGGCAGAGAATTCCCTGATAGCACCTTCTCTGTGCCTGTTCACATTGCTTCGCAGAATCGCTTTTATGCAGAAAACAGTAACACTTGTTCAGAACGAAAGAAAGCACAGAGCCCCAGATTTTATGTTGTCCTCGAGAGCTTGCAGAGCACTGGGGAAAGGCAGGCAGAGAATTCCCTGCTAGCACCTTCTCTGTGCCTGGGAAGCAGAAGTGTTCACATTGCTTCGCAAGAATCGCTTTTGTGCAGAAAACACTAACACTTGTTCAGAAGGAAAGAAAGCACAGAGCCCCAGATTTTATGTTGTCCTCGAGAGCTTGCAGAGCACTGGGGAAAGGCAGGCAGAGAATTCCCTGCTAGCACCTTCTCTGTGCCTGTTCACATTGCTTCGCAAGAATCGCTTTTGTGCAGAAAACAGTAACACTTGTTCAGAAGGAAAGAAAGCACAGAGCCCCAGATTTTATGTTGTCCTGGAGAGCTTGCAGAGCACTGGGGAAAGGCAGGCAGAGAAATCCCTGATAGCACCTTCTCTGTGCCTGGGAAGCAGAAGTGTTCACATTGCTTCGCAAGAATCGCTTTTGTGCAGAAAACAGTAACACTTGTTCAGAACGAAAGAAAGCACAGAGCCCCAGATTTTATGTTGTCCTGGAGAGCTTGCAGAGCACTGGGGAAAGGCAGGCAGAGAATTCCCTGCTAGCACCTTCTCTGTGCCTGTTCACATTGCTTCGCAGAATCGCTTTTGTGCAGAAAACAGTAACACTTGTTCAGAAGGAAAGAAAGCACAGAGCCCCAGATTCTATGTTGTCCTGGAGAGCTTGCAGAGCACTGGGGAAAGGCAGGCAGAGAATTCCCTGATAGCACCTTCTCTGTGCCTGGGAAGCAGAAGTGTTCACATTGCTTCGCAAGAATCGCTTTTGTGCAGAAAACAGTAACACTTGTTCAGAAGGAAAGAAAGCACAGAGCCCCAGATTCTATGTTGTCCTGGAGAGCTTGCTGAGCACTGGGGAAAGGCAGGCAGAGAATTCCTTGCTAGCACCTTCTCTGTGCCTGGGAAGCAGAAGTGTTCACATTGCTTCGCAGAATCGCTTTTGTGCAGAAAACAGTAACACTTGTTCAGAAGGAAAGAAAGCACAGAGCCCCAGATTCTATGTTGTCCTGGAGAGCTTGCAGAGCACTGGGGAAAGGCAGGCAGAGAATTCCCTGATAGCACCTTCTCTGTGCCTGTTCACATTGCTTCGCAGAATCGCTTTTGTGCAGAAAACATTAACACTTGTTCAGAAGGAAAGAAAGCACAGAGCCCCAGATTCTATGTTGTCCTGGAGAGCTTGCTGAGCACTGGGGAAAGGCAGGCAGAGAATTCCTTGCTAGCACCTTCTCTGTGCCTGGGAAGCAGAAGTGTTCACATTGCTTCGCAGAATCGCTTTTGTGCAGAAAACAGTAACACTTGTTCAGAAGGAAAGAAAGCACAGAGCCCCAGATTCTATGTTGTCCTGGAGAGCTTGCAGAGCACCGGGGAAAGGCAGGCAGAGAATTCCCTGATAGCACCTTCTCTGTGCCTGTTCACATTGCTTCGCAGAATCGCTTTTGTGCAGAAAACAGTAACACTTGTTCAGAAGGAAAGAAAGCACAGAGCCCCAGATTCTATGTTGTCCTGGAGAGCTTGCAGAGCACTGGGGAAAGGCAGGCAGAGAATTCCCTGCTAGCACCTTCTCTGTGCCTGGGAAGCAGGAGTGTTCACATTGCTTCGCAAGAATCGCTTTTGTGCAGAAAACACTAACACTTGTTCAGAAGGAAAGAAAGCACAGAGCCCCAGATTTTATGTTGTCCTGGAGAGCTTGCAGAGCACTGGGGAAAGGCAGGCAGAGAATTCCTTGCTAGCACCTTCTCTGTGCCTGGGAAGCAGAAGTGTTCACATTGCTTCGCAGAATCGCTTTTGTGCAGAAAACATTAACACTTGTTCAGAAGGAAAGAAAGCACAGAGCCCCAGATTTTATGTTGTCCTGGAGAGCTTGCAGAGCACTGGGGAAAGGCTGGCAGAGAATTTCTTGCTAGCACCTTCTCTGTGCCTGGGAAGCAGAAGTGTTCACATTGCTTCGCAAGAATCGCTTTTGTGCAGAAAACACTAACACTTGTTCAGAAGGAAAGAAAGCACAGAGCCCCAGATTCTATGTTGTCCTGGAGAGCTTGCAGAGCACTGGGGAAAGGCAGGCAGAGAATTCCCTGATATCACCTTCTCTGTGCCTGTTCACATTGCTTCGCAGAATCGCTTTTGTGCAGAAAACACTAACACTTGTTCAGAAGGAAAGAAAGCACAGAGCCCCAGATTTTATGTTGTCCTGGAGAGCTTGCAGAGCACTGGGGAAAGGCAGGCAGAGAATTCCTTGCTAGCACCTTCTCTGTGCCTGGGAAGCAGAAGTGTTCACATTGCTTCGCAGAATCGCTTTTGTGCAGAAAACAGTAACACTTGTTCAGAAGGAAAGAAAGCACAGAGCCCCAGATTTTACATTATCCTGGAGAGCTTGCAGAGCACTGGGGAAAGGCAGGCAGAGAATTCCCTGCTAGCACCTTCTCTGTGCCTGGGAAGCAGAAGTGTTCACATTGCTTCGCAAGAATCGCTTTTGTGCAGAAAACACTAACACTTGTTCAGAAGGAAAGAAAGCACAGAGCCCCAGATTTTATGTTGTCCTGGAGAGCTTGCAGAGCACTGGGGAAAGGCAGGCAGAGAATTCCCTGCTAGCACCTTCTCTGTGCCTGTTCACATTGCTTCGCAAGAATCGCTTTTGTGCAGAAAACAGTAACACTTGTTCAGAAGGAAAGAAAGCACAGAGCCCCAGATTTTATGTTGTCCTGGAGAGCTTGCAGAGCACTGGGGAAAGGCAGGCTGAGAATTCCCTGCTAGCACCTTCTCTGTGCCTGGGAAGCAGAAGTGTTCACATTGCTTCGCAAGAATCGCTTTTGTGCAGAAAACAGTAACACTTGTTCAGAAGGAAAGAAAGCACAGAGCCCCAGATTTTATGTTGTCCTGGAGAGCTTGCAGAGCACTGGGGAAAGGCAGGCAGAGAATTCCCTGATAGCACCTTCTCTGTGCCTGTTTTATTGCTTCGCAGAATCGCTTTTGTGCAGAAAACAGTAACACTTGTTCAGAAGGAAAGAAAGCACAGAGCCCCAGATTCTATGTTGTCCTGGAGAGCTTGCAGAGCACTGGGGAAAGGCAGGCAGAGAATTCCTTGCTAGCACCTTCTCTGTGCCTGGGAAGCAGAAGTGTTCACATTGCTTCGCAAGAATCGCTTTTGTGCAGAAAACAGTAACACTTGTTCAGAAGGAAAGAAAGCACAGAGCCCCAGATTCTATGTTGTCCTGGAGAGCTTGCTGAGCACTGGGGAAAGGCAGGCAGAGAATTCCTTGCTAGCACCTTCTCTGTGCCTGGGAAGCAGAAGTGTTCACATTGCTTCGCAGAATCGCTTTTGTGCAGAAAACAGTAACACTTGTTCAGAACGAAAGAAAGCACAGAGCCCCAGATTCTATGTTGTCCTGGAGAGCTTGCAGAGCACTGGGGAAAGGCAGGCAGAGAATTCCCTGATAGCACCTTCTCTGTGCCTGTTCACATTGCTTCGCAGAATCGCTTTTGTGCAGAAAACATTAACACTTGTTCAGAAGGAAAGAAAGCACAGAGCCCCAGATTCTATGTTGTCCTGGAGAGCTTGCTGAGCACTGGGGAAAGGCAGGCAGAGAATTCCTTGCTAGCACCTTCTCTGTGCCTGGGAAGCAGAAGTGTTCACATTGCTTCGCAGAATCGCTTTTGTGCAGAAAACAGTAACACTTGTTCAGAAGGAAAGAAAGCACAGAGCCCCAGATTCTATGTTGTCCTGGAGAGCTTGCAGAGCACTGGGGAAAGGCAGGCAGAGAATTCCCTGCTAGCACCTTCTCTGTGCCTGTTCACATTGCTTCGCAGAATCGCTTTTGTGCAGAAAACAGTAACACTTGTTCAGAAGGAAAGAAAGCACAGAGCCCCAGATTCTATGTTGTCCTGGAGAGCTTGCAGAGCACTGGGGAAAGGCAGGCAGAGAATTCCCTGCTAGCACCTTCTCTGTGCCTGGGAAGCAGGAGTGTTCACATTGCTTCGCAAGAATCGCTTTTGTGCAGAAAACACTAACACTTGTTCAGAAGGAAAGAAAGCACAGAGCCCCAGATTTTATGTTGTCCTGGAGAGCTTGCAGAGCACTGGGGAAAGGCAGGCAGAGAATTCCTTGCTAGCACCTTCTCTGTGCCTGGGAAGCAGAAGTGTTCACATTGCTTCGCACAATCGCTTTTGTGCAGAAAACAGTAACACTTGTTCAGAAGGAAAGAAAGCACAGAGCCCCAGATTCTATGTTGTCCTGGAGAGCTTGCAGAGCACTGGGGAAAGGCAGGCAGAGAATTCCCTGCTAGCACCTTCTCTGTGCCTGGGAAGCAGAAGTGTTCACATTGCTTCGCAAGAATCGCTTTTGTGCAGAAAACAGTAACACTTGTTCAGAAGGAAAGAAAGCACAGAGCCCCAGATTCTATGTTGTCCTGGAGAGCTTGCAGAGCACTGGGGAAAGGCAGGCAGAGAATTCCCTGCTAGCACCTTCTCTGTGCCTGCGAAGCAGAAGTGTTCACATTGCTTCGCAAGAATCGCTTTTGTGCAGAAAACATTAACACTTGTTCAGAAGGAAAGAAAGCACAGAGCCCCAGATTTTATGTTGTCCTGGAGAGCTTGCAGAGCACTGGGGAAAGGCAGGCAGAGAATTCCCTGATAGCACCTTCTCTGTGCCTGTTCACATTGCTTCGCAGAATCGCTTTTGTGCAGAAAACAGTAACACTTGTTCAGAAGGAAAGAAAGCACAGAGCCCCAGATTTTATGTTGTCCTGGAGAGCTTTTAGAGCACTGGGGAAAGGCAGGCAGAGAATTCCCTGATAGCACCTTCTCTGTGCCTGGGAAGCAGAAGTGTTCACATTGCTTCGCAGAATCGCTTTTGTGCAGAAAACACTAACACTTGTTCAGAAGGAAAGAAAGCACAGAGCCCCAGATTTTATGTTGTCCTGGAGAGCTTGCAGAGCACTGGGGAAAGGCAGGCAGAGAATTCCTTGCTAGCACCTTCTCTGTCCCTGGGAAGCAGAAGTGTTCACATTGCTTCGCAAGAATCGCTTTTGTGCAAAAAACACTAACACTTGTTCAGAAGGAAAGAAAGCACAGAGCCCCAGATTCTATGTTGTCCTGGAGAGCTTGCAGAGCACTGGGGAAAGGCAGGCAGAGAATTCCCTGCTAGCACCTTCTCTGTGCCTGGGAAGCAGAAGTGTTCACATTGCTTCGCAAGAATCGCTTTTGTGCAGAAAACAGTAACACTTGTTCAGAACGAAAGAAAGCACAGAGCCCCAGATTTTATGTTGTCCTGGAGAGCTTGCAGAGCACTGGGGAAAGGCAGGCAGAGAATTCCCTGATAGCACCTTCTCTGTGCCTGTTCACATTGCTTCGCAGAATCGCTTTTGTGCAGAAAACAGTAACACTTGTTCAGAACGAAAGAAAGCACAGAGCCCCAGATTTTATGTTGTCCTGGAGAGCTTGCAGAGCACTGGGGAAAGGCAGGCAGAGAATTCCCTGCTAGCACCTTCTCTGTGCCTGGGAAGCAGAAGTGTTCACATTGCTTCGCAAGAATCGCTTTTGTGCAGAAAACACTAACACTTGTTCAGAAGGAAAGAAAGCACAGAGCCCCAGATTTTATGTTGTCCTGGAGAGCTTGCAGAGCACTGGGGAAAGGCAGGCAGAGAATTCCCTGCTAGCACCTTCTCTGTGCCTGGGAAGCAGAAGTGTTCACATTGCTTCGCAAGAATCGCTTTTGTGCAGAAAACAGTAACACTTGTTCAGAAGGAAAGAAAGCACAGAGCCCCAGATTTTATGTTGTCCTGGAGAGCTTGCAGAGCACTGGGGAAAGGCAGGCAGAGAATTCCCTGATAGCACCTTCTCTGTGCCTGTTCACATTGCTTCGCAGAATCGCTTTTGTGCAGAAAACAGTAACACTTGTTCAGAAGGAAAGAAAGCACAGAGCCCCAGATTTTATGTTGTCCTGGAGAGCTTTTAGAGCACTGGGAAAAGGCAGGCAGAGAATTCCCTGATAGCACCTTCTCTGTGCCTGGGAAGCAGAAGTGTTCACATTGCTTCGCAGAATCGCTTTTGTGCAGAAAACACTAACACTTGTTCAGAAGGAAAGAAAGCACAGAGCCCCAGATTTTATGTTGTCCTGGAGAGCTTGCAGAGCACTGGGGAAAGGCAGGCAGAGAATTCCCTGCTAGCACCTTCTCTGTGCCTGCGAAGCAGAAGTGTTCACATTGCTTCGCAAGAATCGCTTTTGTGCAGAAAACAGTAACACTTGTTCAGAAGGAAAGAAAGCACAGAGCCCCAGATTTTATGTTGTCCTGGAGAGCTTGCAGAGCACTGGGGAAAGGCAGGCAGAGAATTCCCTGATAGCACCTTCTCTGTGCCTGTTCACATTGCTTCGCAGAATCGCTTTTGTGCAGAAAACAGTAACACTTGTTCAGAAGGAAAGAAAGCACAGAGCCCCAGATTCTATGTTGTCCTGGAGAGCTTGCAGAGCACTGGGGAAAGGCAGGCAGAGAATTCCCTGCTAGCACCTTCTCTGTGCCTGGGAAGCAGAAGTGTTCACATTGCTTCGCAAGAATCGCTTTTGTGCAGAAAACAGTAACACTTGTTCAGAAGGAAAGAAAGCACAGAGCCCCAGATTCTATGTTGTCCTGGAGAGCTTGCAGAGCACTGGGGAAAGGCAGGCAGAGAATTCCCTGCTAGCACCTTCTCTGTGCCTGCGAAGCAGAAGTGTTCACATTGCTTCGCAAGAATCGCTTTTGTGCAGAAAACATTAACACTTGTTCAGAAGGAAAGAAAGCACAGAGCCCCAGATTTTATGTTGTCCTGGAGAGCTTGCAGAGCACTGGGGAAAGGCAGGCAGAGAATTCCCTGATAGCACCTTCTCTGTGCCTGTTCACATTGCTTCGCAGAATCGCTTTTGTGCAGAAAACAGTAACACTTGTTCAGAAGGAAAGAAAGCACAGAGCCCCAGATTTTATGTTGTCCTGGAGAGCTTTTAGAGCACTGGGGAAAGGCAGGCAGAGAATTCCCTGATAGCACCTTCTCTGTGCCTGGGAAGCAGAAGTGTTCACATTGCTTCGCAGAATCGCTTTTGTGCAGAAAACACTAACACTTGTTCAGAAGGAAAGAAAGCACAGAGCCCCAGATTTTATGTTGTCCTGGAGAGCTTGCAGAGCACTGGGGAAAGGCTGGCAGAGAATTCCTTGCTAGCACCTTCTCTGTCCCTGGGAAGCAGAAGTGTTCACATTGCTTCGCAAGAATCGCTTTTGTGCAAAAAACACTAACACTTGTTCAGAAGGAAAGAAAGCACAGAGCCCCAGATTCTATGTTGTCCTGGAGAGCTTGCAGAGCACTGGGGAAGGCAGGCAGAGAATTCCCTGCTAGCACCTTCTCTGTGCCTGGGAAGCAGAAGTGTTCACATTGCTTCGCAAGAATCGCTTTTGTGCAGAAAACAGTAACACTTGTTCAGAACGAAAGAAAGCACAGAGCCCCAGATTTTATGTTGTCCTGGAGAGCTTGCAGAGCACTGGGGAAAGGCAGGCAGAGAATTCCCTGATAGCACCTTCTCTGTGCCTGTTCACATTGCTTCGCAGAATCGCTTTTGTGCAGAAAACAGTAACACTTGTTCAGAACGAAAGAAAGCACAGAGCCCCAGATTTTATGTTGTCCTGGAGAGCTTGCAGAGCACTGGGGAAAGGCAGGCAGAGAATTCCCTGCTAGCACCTTCTCTGTGCCTGGGAAGCAGAAGTGTTCACATTGCTTCGCAAGAATCGCTTTTGTGCAGAAAACACTAACACTTGTTCAGAAGGAAAGAAAGCACAGAGCCCCAGATTTTATGTTGTCCTGGAGAGCTTGCAGAGCACTGGGGAAAGGCAGGCAGAGAATTCCCTGCTAGCACCTTCTCTGTGCCTGGGAAGCAGAAGTGTTCACATTGCTTCGCAAGAATCGCTTTTGTGCAGAAAACAGTAACACTTGTTCAGAAGGAAAGAAAGCACAGAGCCCCAGATTTTATGTTGTCCTGGAGAGCTTGCAGAGCACTGGGGAAAGGCAGGCAGAGAATTCCCTGATAGCACCTTCTCTGTGCCTGTTCACATTGCTTCGCAGAATCGCTTTTGTGCAGAAAACAGTAACACTTGTTCAGAAGGAAAGAAAGCACAGAGCCCCAGATTTTATGTTGTCCTGGAGAGCTTTTAGAGCACTGGGAAAAGGCAGGCAGAGAATTCCCTGATAGCACCTTCTCTGTGCCTGGGAAGCAGAAGTGTTCACATTGCTTCGCAGAATCGCTTTTGTGCAGAAAACACTAACACTTGTTCAGAAGGAAAGAAAGCACAGAGCCCCAGATTTTATGTTGTCCTGGAGAGCTTGCAGAGCACTGGGGAAAGGCAGGCAGAGAATTCCCTGCTAGCACCTTCTCTGTGCCTGCGAAGCAGAAGTGTTCACATTGCTTCGCAAGAATCGCTTTTGTGCAGAAAACATTAACACTTGTTCAGAAGGAAAGAAAGCACAGAGCCCCAGATTTTATGTTGTCCTGGAGAGCTTGCAGAGCACTGGGGAAAGGCAGGCAGAGAATTCCCTGATAGCACCTTCTCTGTGCCTGTTCACATTGCTTCGCAGAATCGCTTTTGTGCAGAAAACAGTAACACTTGTTCAGAAGGAAAGAAAGCACAGAGCCCCAGATTTTATGTTGTCCTGGAGAGCTTTTAGAGCACTGGGAAAAGGCAGGCAGAGAATTCCCTGATAGCACCTTCTCTGTGCCTGGGAAGCAGAAGTGTTCACATTGCTTCGCAGAATCGCTTTTGTGCAGAAAACACTAACACTTGTTCAGAAGGAAAGAAAGCACAGAGCCCCAGATTTTATGTTGTCCTGGAGAGCTTGCAGAGCACTGGGGAAAGGCTGGCAGAGAATTCCTTGCTAGCACCTTCTCTGTCCCTGGGAAGCAGAAGTGTTCACATTGCTTCGCAAGAATCGCTTTTGTGCAGAAAACACTAACACTTGTTCAGAAGGAAAGAAAGCACAGAGCCCCAGATTCTATGTTGTCCTGGAGAGCTTGCAGAGCACTGGGGAAAGGCTGGCAGAGAATTTCTTGCTAGCACCTTCTCTGTGCCTGGGAAGCAGAAGTGTTCACATTGCTTCGCAAGAATCGCTTTTGTGCAGAAAACACTAACACTTGTTCAGAAGGAAAGAAAGCACAGAGCCCCAGATTCTATGTTGTCCTGGAGAGCTTGCAGAGCACTGGGGAAAGGCAGGCAGAGAATTCCCTGATATCACCTTCTCTGTGCCTGTTCACATTGCTTCGCAGAATCGCTTTTGTGCAGAAAACAGTAACACTTGTTCAGAAGGAAAGAAAGCACAGAGCCCCAGATTCTATGTTGTCCTGGAGAGCTTGCAGAGCACTGGGGAAAGGCAGGCAGAGAATTCCCTGATAGCACCTTCTCTGTGCCTGGGAAGCAGAAGTGTTCACATTGCTTCGCAAGAATCGCTTTTGTGCAGAAAACAGTAACACTTGTTCAGAAGGAAAGAAAGCACAGAGCCCCAGATTTTATGTTGTCCTGGAGAGCTTGCAGAGCACTGGGGAAAGGCAGGCAGAGAATTCCCTGATAGCACCTTCTCTGTGCCTGTTCACATTGCTTCGCAGAATCGCTTTTGTGCAGAAAACACTAACACTTGTTCAGAAGGAAAGAAAGCACAGAGCCCCAGATTTTATGTTGTCCTGGAGAGCTTGCAGAGCACTGGGGAAAGGCAGGCAGAGAATTCCTTGCTAGCACCTTCTCTGTGCCTGGGAAGCAGAAGTGTTCACATTGCTTCGCAGAATCGCTTTTGTGCAGAAAACAGTAACACTTGTTCAGAAGGAAAGAAAGCACAGAGCCCCAGATTTTACATTATCCTGGAGAGCTTGCAGAGCACTGGGGAAAGGCAGGCAGAGAATTCCCTGCTAGCACCTTCTCTGTGCCTGGGAAGCAGAAGTGTTCACATTGCTTCGCAAGAATCGCTTTTGTGCAGAAAACACTAACACTTGTTCAGAAGGAAAGAAAGCACAGAGCCCCAGATTTTATGTTGTCCTGGAGAGCTTGCAGAGCACTGGGGAAAGGCAGGCAGAGAATTCCCTGCTAGCACCTTCTCTGTGCCTGTTCACATTGCTTCGCAAGAATCGCTTTTGTGCAGAAAACAGTAACACTTGTTCAGAAGGAAAGAAAGCACAGAGCCCCAGATTTTATGTTGTCCTGGAGAGCTTGCAGAGCACTGGGGAAAGGCAGGCAGAGAATTCCCTGCTAGCACCTTCTCTGTGCCTGGGAAGCAGAAGTGTTCACATTGCTTCGCAAGAATCGCTTTTGTGCAGAAAACAGTAACACTTGTTCAGAAGGAAAGAAAGCACAGAGCCCCAGATTTTATGTTGTCCTGGAGAGCTTGCAGAGCACTGGGGAAAGGCAGGCAGAGAATTCCCTGATAGCACCTTCTCTGTGCCTGTTTTATTGCTTCGCAGAATCGCTTTTGTGCAGAAAACAGTAACACTTGTTCAGAAGGAAAGAAAGCACAGAGCCCCAGATTCTATGTTGTCCTGGAGAGCTTGCAGAGCACTGGGGAAAGGCAGGCAGAGAATTCCTTGCTAGCACCTTCTCTGTGCCTGGGAAGCAGAAGTGTTCACATTGCTTCGCAAGAATCGCTTTTGTGCAGAAAACAGTAACACTTGTTCAGAAGGAAAGAAAGCACAGAGCCCCAGATTCTATGTTGTCCTGGAGAGCTTGCTGAGCACTGGGGAAAGGCAGGCAGAGAATTCCCTGATAGCACCTTCTCTGTGCCTGGGAAGCAGAAGTGTTCACATTGCTTCGCAGAATCGCTTTTGTGCAGAAAACAGTAACACTTGTTCAGAACGAAAGAAAGCACAGAGCCCCAGATTCTATGTTGTCCTGGAGAGCTTGCAGAGCACTGGGGAAAGGCAGGCAGAGAATTCCCTGATAGCACCTTCTCTGTGCCTGTTCACATTGCTTCGCAGAATCGCTTTTGTGCAGAAAACATTAACACTTGTTCAGAAGGAAAGAAAGCACAGAGCCCCAGATTCTATGTTGTCCTGGAGAGCTTGCTGAGCACTGGGGAAAGGCAGGCAGAGAATTCCTTGCTAGCACCTTCTCTGTGCCTGGGAAGCAGAAGTGTTCACATTGCTTCGCAGAATCGCTTTTGTGCAGAAAACAGTAACACTTGTTCAGAAGGAAAGAAAGCACAGAGCCCCAGATTCTATGTTGTCCTGGAGAGCTTGCAGAGCACTGGGGAAAGGCAGGCAGAGAATTCCCTGATAGCACCTTCTCTGTGCCTGTTCACATTGCTTCGCAGAATCGCTTTTGTGCAGAAAACAGTAACACTTGTTCAGAAGGAAAGAAAGCACAGAGCCCCAGATTTTATGTTGTCCTGGAGAGCTTGCAGAGCACTGGGGAAAGGCAGGCAGAGAATTCCCTGATAGCACCTTCTCTGTGCCTGTTCACATTGCTTCGCAGAATCGCTTTTGTGCAGAAAACAGTAACACTTGTTCAGAAGGAAAGAAAGCACAGAGCCCCAGATTCTATGTTGTCCTGGAGAGCTTGCAGAGCACTGGGGAAAGGCAGGCAGAGAATTCCCTGCTAGCACCTTCTCTGTGCCTGGGAAGCAGGAGTGTTCACATTGCTTCGCAAGAATCGCTTTTGTGCAGAAAACACTAACACTTGTTCAGAAGGAAAGAAAGCACAGAGCCCCAGATTTTATGTTGTCCTGGAGAGCTTGCAGAGCACTGGGGAAAGGCAGGCAGAGAATTCCTTGCTAGCACCTTCTCTGTGCCTGGGAAGCAGAAGTGTTCACATTGCTTCGCAGAATTGCTTTTGTGCAGAAAACACTAACACTTGTTCAGAAGGAAAGAAAGCACAGAGCCCCAGATTTTATGTTGTCCTGGAGAGCTTGCAGAGCACTGGGGAAAGGCAGGCAGAGAATTCCCTGATAGCACCTTCTCTGTGCCTGTTCACATTGCTTCGCAGAATCGCTTTTGTGCAGAAAACAGTAACACTTGTTCAGAAGGAAAGAAAGCACAGAGCCCCAGATTCTATGTTGTCCTGGAGAGCTTGCAGAGCACTGGGGAAAGGCAGGCAGAGAATTCCCTGCTAGCACCTTCTCTGTGCCTGGGAAGCAGAAGTGTTCACATTGCTTCGCAAGAATCGCTTTTGTGCAGAAAACAGTAACACTTGTTCAGAAGGAAAGAAAGCACAGAGCCCCAGATTCTATGTTGTCCTGGAGAGCTTGCAGAGCACTGGGGAAAGGCAGGCAGAGAATTCCCTGCTAGCACCTTCTCTGTGCCTGCGAAGCAGAAGTGTTCACATTGCTTCGCAAGAATCGCTTTTGTGCAGAAAACATTAACACTTGTTCAGAAGGAAAGAAAGCACAGAGCCCCAGATTTTATGTTGTCCTGGAGAGCTTGCAGAGCACTGGGGAAAGGCAGGCAGAGAATTCCCTGATAGCACCTTCTCTGTGCCTGTTCACATTGCTTCGCAGAATCGCTTTTGTGCAGAAAACAGTAACACTTGTTCAGAAGGAAAGAAAGCACAGAGCCCCAGATTTTATGTTGTCCTGGAGAGCTTGCAGAGCACTGGGGAAAGGCAGGCAGAGAATTCCCTGATAGCACCTTCTCTGTGCCTGGGAAGCAGAAGTGTTCACATTGCTTCGCAGAATCGCTTTTGTGCAGAAAACACTAACACTTGTTCAGAAGGAAAGAAAGCACAGAGCCCCAGATTTTATGTTGTCCTGGAGAGCTTGCAGAGCACTGGGGAAAGGATGGCAGAGAATTCCTTGCTAGCACATTCTCTGTCCCTGGGAAGCAGAAGTGTTCACATTGCTTCGCAAGAATCGCTTTTGTGCAAAAAACACTAACACTTGTTCAGAAGGAAAGAAAGCACAGAGCCCCAGATTCTATGTTGTCCTGGAGAGCTTGCAGAGCACTGGGGAAAGGCAGGCAGAGAATTCCCTGATAGCACCTTCTCTGTGCCTGTTCACATTGCTTCGCAAGAATCGCTTTTGTGCAGAAAACAGTAACACTTGTTCAGAAGGAAAGAAAGCACAGAGCCCCAGATTCTATGTTGTCCTGGAGAGCTTGCTGAGCACTGGGGAAAGGCAGGCAGAGAATTCCCTGCTAGCACCTTCTCTGTGCCTGGGAAGCAGAAGTGTTCACATTGCTTCGCAAGAATCGCTTTTGTGCAGAAAACAGTAACACTTGTTCAGAACGAAAGAAAGCACAGAGCCCCAGATTTTATGTTGTCCTGGAGAGCTTGCAGAGCACTGGGGAAAGGCAGGCAGAGAATTCCCTGATAGCACCTTCTCTGTGCCTGTTCACATTGCTTCGCAGAATCGCTTTTGTGCAGAAAACAGTAACACTTGTTCAGAACGAAAGAAAGCACAGAGCCCCAGATTTTATGTTGTCCTGGAGAGCTTGCAGAGCACTGGGGAAAGGCAGGCAGAGAATTCCCTGCTAGCACCTTCTCTGTGCCTGGGAAGCAGAAGTGTTCACATTGCTTCGCAAGAATCGCTTTTGTGCAGAAAACACTAACACTTGTTCAGAAGGAAAGAAAGCACAGAGCCCCAGATTTTATGTTGTCCTGGAGAGCTTGCAGAGCACTGGGGAAAGGCAGGCAGAGAATTCCCTGCTAGCACCTTCTCTGTGCCTGGGAAGCAGAAGTGTTCACATTGCTTCGCAAGAATCGCTTTTGTGCAGAAAACAGTAACACTTGTTCAGAACGAAAGAAAGCACAGAGCCCCAGATTTTATGTTGTCCTGGAGAGCTTGCAGAGCACTGGGGAAAGGCAGGCAGAGAATTCCCTGATAGCACCTTCTCTGTGCCTGTTCACATTGCTTCGCAGAATCGCTTTTGTGCAGAAAACAGTAACACTTGTTCAGAAGGAAAGAAAGCACAGAGCCCCAGATTTTATGTTGTCCTGGAGAGCTTTTAGAGCACTGGGAAAAGGCAGGCAGAGAATTCCCTGATAGCACCTTCTCTGTGCCTGGGAAGCAGAAGTGTTCACATTGCTTCGCAGAATCGCTTTTGTGCAGAAAACACTAACACTTGTTCAGAAGGAAAGAAAGCACAGAGCCCCAGATTTTATGTTGTCCTGGAGAGCTTGCAGAGCACTGGGGAAAGGCAGGCAGAGAATTCCCTGCTAGCACCTTCTCTGTGCCTGCGAAGCAGAAGTGTTCACATTGCTTCGCAAGAATCGCTTTTGTGCAGAAAACATTAACACTTGTTCAGAAGGAAAGAAAGCACAGAGCCCCAGATTTTATGTTGTCCTGGAGAGCTTGCAGAGCACTGGGGAAAGGCAGGCAGAGAATTCCCTGATAGCACCTTCTCTGTGCCTGTTCACATTGCTTCGCAGAATCGCTTTTGTGCAGAAAACAGTAACACTTGTTCAGAAGGAAAGAAAGCACAGAGCCCCAGATTTTATGTTGTCCTGGAGAGCTTGCAGAGCACTGGGGAAAGGCAGGCAGAGAATTCCCTGATAGCACCTTCTCTGTGCCTGGGAAGCAGAAGTGTTCACATTGCTTCGCAGAATCGCTTTTGTGCAGAAAACACTAACACTTGTTCAGAAGGAAAGAAAGCACAGAGCCCCAGATTTTATGTTGTCCTGGAGAGCTTGCAGAGCACTGGGGAAAGGCTGGCAGAGAATTCCTTGCTAGCACCTTCTCTGTCCCTGGGAAACAGAAGTGTTCACATTGCTTCGCAAGAATCGCTTTTGTGCAGAAAACACTAACACTTGTTCAGAAGGAAAGAAAGCACAGAGCCCCAGATTCTATGTTGTCCTGGAGAGCTTGCAGAGCACTGGGGAAAGGCAGGCAGAGAATTCCCTGATAGCACCTTCTCTGTGCCTGTTCACATTGCTTCGCAAGAATCGCTTTTGTGCAGAAAACAGTAACACTTGTTCAGAAGGAAAGAAAGCACAGAGCCCCAGATTCTATGTTGTCCTGGAGAGCTTGCAGAGCACTGGGGAAAGGCAGGCAGAGAATTCCCTGCTAGCACCTTCTCTGTGCCTGGGAAGCAGAAGTGTTCACATTGCTTCGCAAGAATCGCTTTTGTGCAGAAAACAGTAACACTTGTTCAGAACGAAAGAAAGCACAGAGCCCCAGATTTTATGTTGTCCTGGAGAGCTTGCAGAGCACTGGGGAAAGGCAGGCAGAGAATTCCCTGATAGCACCTTCTCTGTGCCTGTTTTATTGCTTCGCAGAATCGCTTTTGTGCAGAAAACAGTAACACTTGTTCAGAAGGAAAGAAAGCACAGAGCCCCAGATTCTATGTTGTCCTGGAGAGCTTGCAGAGCACTGGGGAAAGGCAGGCAGAGAATTCCCTGCTAGCACCTTCTCTGTGCCTGGGAAGCAGAAGTGTTCACATTGCTTCGCAAGAATCGCTTTTGTGCAGAAAACAGTAACACTTGTTCAGAAGGAAAGAAAGCACAGAGCCCCAGATTCTATGTTGTCCTGGAGAGCTTGCTGAGCACTGGGGAAAGGCAGGCAGAGAATTCCTTGCTAGCACCTTCTCTGTGCCTGGGAAGCAGAAGTGTTCACATTGCTTCGCAGAATCGCTTTTGTGCAGAAAACAGTAACACTTGTTCAGAACGAAAGAAAGCACAGAGCCCCAGATTCTATGTTGTCCTGGAGAGCTTGCAGAGCACTGGGGAAAGGCAGGCAGAGAATTCCCTGATATCACCTTCTCTGTGCCTGTTCACATTGCTTCGCAGAATCGCTTTTGTGCAGAAAACAGTAACACTTGTTCAGAAGGAAAGAAAGCACAGAGCCCCAGATTCTATGTTGTCCTGGAGAGCTTGCAGAGCACTGGGGAAAGGCAGGCAGAGAATTCCCTGCTAGCACCTTCTCTGTGTCTGGGAAGCAGAATTGTTCACATTGCTTCGCAAGAATCGCTTTTGTGCAGAAAACACTAACACTTGTTCAGAAGGAAAGAAAGCACAGAGCCCCAGATTTTATGTTGTCCTGGAGAGCTTGCAGAGCACTGGGGAAAGGCAGGCAGAGAAATCCTTGCTAGCACCTTCTCTGTGCCTGGGAAGCAGAAGTGTTCACATTGCTTCGCAAGAATCGCTTTTGTGCAGAAAACACTAACACTTGTTCAGAAGGAAAGAAAGCACAGAGCCCCAGATTTTATGTTGTCCTGGAGAGCTTGCAGAGCACTGGGGAAAGGCAGGCAGAGAATTCCCTGATAGCACCTTCTCTGTGCCTGTTCACATTGCTTCGCAGAATCGCTTTTGTGCAGAAAACAGTAACACTTGTTCAGAAGGAAAGAAAGCACAGAGCCCCAGATTTTATGTTGTCCTGGAGAGCTTGCAGAGCACTGGGGAAAGGCAGGCAGAGAATTCCTTGCTAGCACCTTCTCTGTGCCTGGGAAGCAGAAGTGATCACATTCCTTCGCATAATCGCTTTTGTGCAGAAAACACTAACACTTGTTCAGAAGGAAAGAAAGCACAGAGCCCCAGATTTTATGTTGTCCTGGAGAGCTTGCAGAGCACTGGGGAAAGGCTGGCAGAGAATTCCTTGCTAGCACCTTCTCTGTGCCTGGGAAGCAGAAGTGTTCACATTGCTTCGCAAGAATCGCTTTTGTGCAGAAAACACTAACACTTGTTCAGAAGGAAAGAAAGCACAGAGCCCCAGATTCTATGTTGTCCTGGAGAGCTTGCAGAGCACTGGGGAAAGGCAGGCAGAGAATTCCCTGATAGCACCTTCTCTGTGCCTGTTCACATTGCTTCGCAGAATCGCTTTTGTGCAGAAAACAGTAACAGTTGTTCAGAAGGAAAGAAAGCACAGAGCCCCAGATTCTATGTTGTCCTGGAGAGCTTGCAGAGCACTGGGGAAAGGCAGGCAGAGAATTCCCTGCTAGCACCTTCTCTGTGCCTGGGAAGCAGAAGTGTTCACATTGCTTCGCAAGAATCGCTTTTGTGCAGAAAACAGTAACACTTGTTCAGAAGGAAAGAAAGCACAGAGCCCCAGATTTTATGTTGTCCTGGAGAGCTTGCAGAGCACTGGGGAAAGGCAGGCAGAGAATTCCTTGCTAGCACCTTCTCTGTGCCTGGGAAGCAGAAGTGTTCACATTGCTTCGCAGAATCGCTTTTGTGCAGAAAACAGTAACACTTGTTCAGAAGGAAAGAAAGCACAGAGCCCCAGATTCTATGTTGTCCTGGAGAGCTTGCAGAGCACTGGGGAAAGGCAGGCAGAGAATTCCCTGCTAGCACCTTCTCTGTGCCTGGGAAGCAGAAGTGTTCACATTGCTTCGCAAGAATCGCTTTTGTGCAGAAAACACTAACACTTGTTCAGAAGGAAAGAAAGCACAGAGCCCCAGATTTTATGTTGTCCTCGAGAGCTTGCAGAGCACTGGGGAAAGGCAGGCAGAGAATTCCCTGATAGCACCTTCTCTGTGCCTGTTCACATTGCTTCGCAAGAATCGCTTTTGTGCAGAAAACAGTAACACTTGTTCAGAAGGAAAGAAAGCACAGAGCCCCAGATTTTATGTTGTCCTGGAGAGCTTGCAGAGCACTGGGGAAAGGCAGGCAGAGAATTCCCTGCTAGCACCTTCTCTGTGCCTGTTCACATTGCTTCGCAGAATCGCTTTTGTGCAGAAAACAGTAACACTTGTTCAGAAGGAAAGAAAGCACAGAGCCCCAGATTCTATGTTGTCCTGGAGAGCTTGCAGAGCACTGGGGAAAGGCAGGCAGAGAATTCCCTGATAGCACCTTCTCTGTGCCTGGGAAGCAGAAGTGTTCACATTGCTTCGCAAGAATCGCTTTTGTGCAGAAAACACTAACACTTGTTCAGAAGGAAAGAAAGCACAGAGCCCCAGATTCTATGTTGTCCTGGAGAGCTTGCTGAGCACTGGGGAAAGGCAGGCAGAGAATTCCCTGCTAGCACCTTCTCTGTGCCTGCGAAGCAGAAGTGTTCACATTGCTTCGCAAGAATCGCTTTTGTGCAGAAAACATTAACACTTGTTCAGAAGGAAAGAAAGCACAGAGCCCCAGATTTTATGTTGTCCTGGAGAGCTTGCAGAGCACTGGGGAAAGGCAGGCAGAGAATTCCCTGATAGCACCTTCTCTGTGCCTGTTCACATTGCTTCGCAGAATCGCTTTTGTGCAGAAAACAGTAACACTTGTTCAGAAGGAAAGAAAGCACAGAGCCCCAGATTTTATGTTGTCCTGGAGAGCTTTTAGAGCACTGGGAAAAGGCAGGCAGAGAATTCCCTGATAGCACCTTCTCTGTGCCTGGGAAGCAGAAGTGTTCACATTGCTTCGCAGAATCGCTTTTGTGCAGAAAACACTAACACTTGTTCAGAAGGAAAGAAAGCACAGAGCCCCAGATTTTATGTTGTCCTGGAGAGCTTGCAGAGCACTGGGGAAAGGCTGGCAGAGAATTCCTTGCTAGCACCTTCTCTGTCCCTGGGAAGCAGAAGTGTTCACATTGCTTCGCAAGAATCGCTTTTGTGCAGAAAACACTAACACTTGTTCAGAAGGAAAGAAAGCACAGAGCCCCAGATTCTATGTTGTCCTGGAGAGCTTGCAGAGCACTGGGGAAAGGCTGGCAGAGAATTTCTTGCTAGCACCTTCTCTGTGCCTGGGAAGCAGAAGTGTTCACATTGCTTCGCAAGAATCGCTTTTGTGCAGAAAACACTAACACTTGTTCAGAAGGAAAGAAAGCACAGAGCCCCAGATTCTATGTTGTCCTGGAGAGCTTGCAGAGCACTGGGGAAAGGCAGGCAGAGAATTCCCTGATATCACCTTCTCTGTGCCTGTTCACATTGCTTCGCAGAATCGCTTTTGTGCAGAAAACAGTAACACTTGTTCAGAAGGAAAGAAAGCACAGAGCCCCAGATTCTATGTTGTCCTGGAGAGCTTGCAGAGCACTGGGGAAAGGCAGGCAGAGAATTCCCTGATAGCACCTTCTCTGTGCCTGGGAAGCAGAAGTGTTCACATTGCTTCGCAAGAATCGCTTTTGTGCAGAAAACAGTAACACTTGTTCAGAAGGAAAGAAAGCACAGAGCCCCAGATTTTATGTTGTCCTGGAGAGCTTGCAGAGCACTGGGGAAAGGCAGGCAGAGAATTCCCTGATAGCACCTTCTCTGTGCCTGTTCACATTGCTTCGCAGAATCGCTTTTGTGCAGAAAACACTAACACTTGTTCAGAAGGAAAGAAAGCACAGAGCCCCAGATTTTATGTTGTCCTGGAGAGCTTGCAGAGCACTGGGGAAAGGCAGGCAGAGAATTCCTTGCTAGCACCTTCTCTGTGCCTGGGAAGCAGAAGTGTTCACATTGCTTCGCAGAATCGCTTTTGTGCAGAAAACAGTAACACTTGTTCAGAAGGAAAGAAAGCACAGAGCCCCAGATTTTACATTATCCTGGAGAGCTTGCAGAGCACTGGGGAAAGGCAGGCAGAGAATTCCCTGCTAGCACCTTCTCTGTGCCTGGGAAGCAGAAGTGTTCACATTGCTTCGCAAGAATCGCTTTTGTGCAGAAAACACTAACACTTGTTCAGAAGGAAAGAAAGCACAGAGCCCCAGATTTTATGTTGTCCTGGAGAGCTTGCAGAGCACTGGGGAAAGGCAGGCAGAGAATTCCCTGCTAGCACCTTCTCTGTGCCTGTTCACATTGCTTCGCAAGAATCGCTTTTGTGCAGAAAACAGTAACACTTGTTCAGAAGGAAAGAAAGCACAGAGCCCCAGATTTTATGTTGTCCTGGAGAGCTTGCAGAGCACTGGGGAAAGGCAGGCAGAGAATTCCCTGCTAGCACCTTCTCTGTGCCTGGGAAGCAGAAGTGTTCACATTGCTTCGCAAGAATCGCTTTTGTGCAGAAAACAGTAACACTTGTTCAGAAGGAAAGAAAGCACAGAGCCCCAGATTTTATGTTGTCCTGGAGAGCTTGCAGAGCACTGGGGAAAGGCAGGCAGAGAATTCCCTGATAGCACCTTCTCTGTGCCTGTTTTATTGCTTCGCAGAATCGCTTTTGTGCAGAAAACAGTAACACTTGTTCAGAAGGAAAGAAAGCACAGAGCCCCAGATTCTATGTTGTCCTGGAGAGCTTGCAGAGCACTGGGGAAAGGCAGGCAGAGAATTCCTTGCTAGCACCTTCTCTGTGCCTGGGAAGCAGAAGTGTTCACATTGCTTCGCAAGAATCGCTTTTGTGCAGAAAACAGTAACACTTGTTCAGAAGGAAAGAAAGCACAGAGCCCCAGATTCTATGTTGTCCTGGAGAGCTTGCTGAGCACTGGGGAAAGGCAGGCAGAGAATTCCTTGCTAGCACCTTCTCTGTGCCTGGGAAGCAGAAGTGTTCACATTGCTTCGCAGAATCGCTTTTGTGCAGAAAACAGTAACACTTGTTCAGAACGAAAGAAAGCACAGAGCCCCAGATTCTATGTTGTCCTGGAGAGCTTGCAGAGCACTGGGGAAAGGCAGGCAGAGAATTCCCTGATAGCACCTTCTCTGTGCCTGTTCACATTGCTTCGCAGAATCGCTTTTGTGCAGAAAACATTAACACTTGTTCAGAAGGAAAGAAAGCACAGAGCCCCAGATTCTATGTTGTCCTGGAGAGCTTGCTGAGCACTGGGGAAAGGCAGGCAGAGAATTCCTTGCTAGCACCTTCTCTGTGCCTGGGAAGCAGAAGTGTTCACATTGCTTCGCAGAATCGCTTTTGTGCAGAAAACAGTAACACTTGTTCAGAAGGAAAGAAAGCACAGAGCCCCAGATTCTATGTTGTCCTGGAGAGCTTGCAGAGCACTGGGGAAAGGCAGGCAGAGAATTCCTTGCTAGCACCTTCTCTGTGCCTGTTCACATTGCTTCGCAGAATCGCTTTTGTGCAGAAAACAGTAACACTTGTTCAGAAGGAAAGAAAGCACAGAGCCCCAGATTTTATGTTGTCCTGGAGAGCTTGCAGAGCACTGGGGAAAGGCAGGCAGAGAATTCCCTGATAGCACCTTCTCTGTGCCTGTTCACATTGCTTCGCAGAATCGCTTTTGTGCAGAAAACAGTAACACTTGTTCAGAAGGAAAGAAAGCACAGAGCCCCAGATTCTATGTTGTCCTGGAGAGCTTGCAGAGCACTGGGGAAAGGCAGGCAGAGAATTCCCTGCTAGCACCTTCTCTGTGCCTGGGAAGCAGGAGTGTTCACATTGCTTCGCAAGAATCGCTTTTGTGCAGAAAACACTAACACTTGTTCAGAAGGAAAGAAAGCACAGAGCCCCAGATTTTATGTTGTCCTGGAGAGCTTGCAGAGCACTGGGGAAAGGCAGGCAGAGAATTCCTTGCTAGCACCTTCTCTGTGCCTGGGAAGCAGAAGTGTTCACATTGCTTCGCAGAATCGCTTTTGTGCAGAAAACACTAACACTTGTTCAGAAGGAAAGAAAGCACAGAGCCCCAGATTTTATGTTGTCCTGGAGAGCTTGCAGAGCACTGGGGAAAGGCAGGCAGAGAATTCCCTGATAGCACCTTCTCTGTGCCTGTTCACATTGCTTCGCAGAATCGCTTTTGTGCAGAAAACAGTAACACTTGTTCAGAAGGAAAGAAAGCACAGAGCCCCAGATTCTATGTTGTCCTGGAGAGCTTGCAGAGCACTGGGGAAAGGCAGGCAGAGAATTCCCTGCTAGCACCTTCTCTGTGCCTGGGAAGCAGAAGTGTTCACACTGCTTCGCAAGAATCGCTTTTGTGCAGAAAACAGTAACACTTGTTCAGAAGGAAAGAAAGCACAGAGCCCCAGATTCTATGTTGTCCTGGAGAGCTTGCAGAGCACTGGGGAAAGGCAGGCAGAGAATTCCCTGCTAGCACCTTCTCTGTGCCTGCGAAGCAGAAGTGTTCACATTGCTTCGCAAGAATCGCTTTTGTGCAGAAAACATTAACACTTGTTCAGAAGGAAAGAAAGCACAGAGCCCCAGATTTTATGTTGTCCTGGAGAGCTTGCAGAGCACTGGGGAAAGGCAGGCAGAGAATTCCCTGATAGCACCTTCTCTGTGCCTGTTCACATTGCTTCGCAGAATCGCTTTTGTGCAGAAAACAGTAACACTTGTTCAGAAGGAAAGAAAGCACAGAGCCCCAGATTTTATGTTGTCCTGGAGAGCTTTTAGAGCACTGGGGAAAGGCAGGCAGAGAATTCCCTGATAGCACCTTCTCTGTGCCTGGGAAGCAGAAGTGTTCACATTGCTTCGCAGAATCGCTTTTGTGCAGAAAACACTAACACTTGTTCAGAAGGAAAGAAAGCACAGAGCCCCAGATTTTATGTTGTCCTGGAGAGCTTTTAGAGCACTGGGAAAAGGCAGGCAGAGAATTCCCTGATAGCACCTTCTCTGTGCCTGGGAAGCAGAAGTGTTCACATTGCTTCGCAGAATCGCTTTTGTGCAGAAAACACTAACACTTGTTCAGAAGGAAAGAAAGCACAGAGCCCCAGATTTTATGTTGTCCTGGAGAGCTTGCAGAGCACTGGGGAAAGGCAGGCAGAGAATTCCCTGCTAGCACCTTCTCTGTGCCTGCGAAGCAGAAGTGTTCACATTGCTTCGCAAGAATCGCTTTTGTGCAGAAAACATTAACACTTGTTCAGAAGGAAAGAAAGCACAGAGCCCCAGATTTTATGTTGTCCTGGAGAGCTTGCAGAGCACTGGGGAAAGGCAGGCAGAGAATTCCCTGATAGCACCTTCTCTGTGCCTGTTCACATTGCTTCGCAGAATCGCTTTTGTGCAGAAAACAGTAACACTTGTTCAGAAGGAAAGAAAGCACAGAGCCCCAGATTTTATGTTGTCCTGGAGAGCTTGCAGAGCACTGGGGAAAGGCAGGCAGAGAATTCCCTGATAGCACCTTCTCTGTGCCTGGGAAGCAGAAGTGTTCACATTGCTTCGCAGAATCGCTTTTGTGCAGAAAACACTAACACTTGTTCAGAAGGAAAGAAAGCACAGAGCCCCAGATTTTATGTTGTCCTGGAGAGCTTGCAGAGCACTGGGGAAAGGCAGGCAGAGAATTCCCTGATAGCACCTTCTCTGTGCCTGTTCACATTGCTTCGCAGAATCGCTTTTGTGCAGAAAACAGTAACAGTTGTTCAGAAGGAAAGAAAGCACAGAGCCCCAGATTCTATGTTGTCCTGGAGAGCTTGCAGAGCACTGGGGAAAGGCAGGCAGAGAATTCCCTGATAGCACCTTCTCTGTGCCTGTTCACATTGCTTCGCAAGAATCGCTTTTGTGCAGAAAACAGTAACACTTGTTCAGAAGGAAAGAAAGCACAGAGCCCCAGATTCTATGTTGTCCTGGAGAGCTTGCTGAGCACTGGGGAAAGGCAGGCAGAGAATTCCCTGCTAGCACCTTCTCTGTGCCTGCGAAGCAGAAGTGTTCACATTGCTTCGCAAGAATCGCTTTTGTGCAGAAAACATTAACACTTGTTCAGAAGGAAAGAAAGCACAGAGCCCCAGATTTTATGTTGTCCTGGAGAGCTTGCAGAGCACTGGGGAAAGGCAGGCAGAGAATTCCCTGATAGCACCTTCTCTGTGCCTGTTCACATTGCTTCGCAGAATCGCTTTTGTGCAGAAAACAGTAACACTTGTTCAGAAGGAAAGAAAGCACAGAGCCCCAGATTTTATGTTGTCCTGGAGAGCTTGCAGAGCACTGGGGAAAGGCAGGCAGAGAATTCCCTGATAGCACCTTCTCTGTGCCTGGGAAGCAGAAGTGTTCACATTGCTTCGCAGAATCGCTTTTGTGCAGAAAACACTAACACTTGTTCAGAAGGAAAGAAAGCACAGAGCCCCAGATTTTATGTTGTCCTGGAGAGCTTGCAGAGCACTGGGGAAAGGATGGCAGAGAATTCCTTGCTAGCACCTTCTCTGTCCCTGGGAAGCAGAAGTGTTCACATTGCTTCGCAAGAATCGCTTTTGTGCAAAAAACACTAACACTTGTTCAGAAGGAAAGAAAGCACAGAGCCCCAGATTCTATGTTGTCCTGGAGAGCTTGCAGAGCACTGGGGAAAGGCAGGCAGAGAATTCCCTGATAGCACCTTCTCTGTGCCTGTTCACATTGCTTCGCAAGAATCGCTTTTGTGCAGAAAACAGTAACACTTGTTCAGAAGGAAAGAAAGCACAGAGCCCCAGATTCTATGTTGTCCTGGAGAGCTTGCTGAGCACTGGGGAAAGGCAGGCAGAGAATTCCCTGCTAGCACCTTCTCTGTGCCTGGGAAGCAGAAGTGTTCACATTGCTTCGCAAGAATCGCTTTTGTGCAGAAAACAGTAACACTTGTTCAGAACGAAAGAAAGCACAGAGCCCCAGATTTTATGTTGTCCTGGAGAGCTTGCAGAGCACTGGGGAAAGGCAGGCAGAGAATTCCCTGATAGCACCTTCTCTGTGCCTGTTCACATTGCTTCGCAGAATCGCTTTTGTGCAGAAAACAGTAACACTTGTTCAGAACGAAAGAAAGCACAGAGCCCCAGATTTTATGTTGTCCTGGAGAGCTTGCAGAGCACTGGGGAAAGGCAGGCAGAGAATTCCCTGCTAGCACCTTCTCTGTGCCTGGGAAGCAGAAGTGTTCACATTGCTTCGCAAGAATCGCTTTTGTGCAGAAAACACTAACACTTGTTCAGAAGGAAAGAAAGCACAGAGCCCCAGATTTTATGTTGTCCTGGAGAGCTTGCAGAGCACTGGGGAAAGGCAGGCAGAGAATTCCCTGCTAGCACCTTCTCTGTGCCTGGGAAGCAGAAGTGTTCACATTGCTTCGCAAGAATCGCTTTTGTGCAGAAAACAGTAACACTTGTTCAGAACGAAAGAAAGCACAGAGCCCCAGATTTTATGTTGTCCTGGAGAGCTTGCAGAGCACTGGGGAAAGGCAGGCAGAGAATTCCCTGATAGCACCTTCTCTGTGCCTGTTCACATTGCTTCGCAGAATCGCTTTTGTGCAGAAAACAGTAACACTTGTTCAGAAGGAAAGAAAGCACAGAGCCCCAGATTTTATGTTGTCCTGGAGAGCTTTTAGAGCACTGGGAAAAGGCAGGCAGAGAATTCCCTGATAGCACCTTCTCTGTGCCTGGGAAGCAGAAGTGTTCACATTGCTTCGCAGAATCGCTTTTGTGCAGAAAACACTAACACTTGTTCAGAAGGAAAGAAAGCACAGAGCCCCAGATTTTATGTTGTCCTGGAGAGCTTGCAGAGCACTGGGGAAAGGCAGGCAGAGAATTCCCTGCTAGCACCTTCTCTGTGCCTGCGAAGCAGAAGTGTTCACATTGCTTCGCAAGAATCGCTTTTGTGCAGAAAACATTAACACTTGTTCAGAAGGAAAGAAAGCACAGAGCCCCAGATTTTATGTTGTCCTGGAGAGCTTGCAGAGCACTGGGGAAAGGCAGGCAGAGAATTCCCTGATAGCACCTTCTCTGTGCCTGTTCACATTGCTTCGCAGAATCGCTTTTGTGCAGAAAACAGTAACACTTGTTCAGAAGGAAAGAAAGCACAGAGCCCCAGATTTTATGTTGTCCTGGAGAGCTTGCAGAGCACTGGGGAAAGGCAGGCAGAGAATTCCCTGATAGCACCTTCTCTGTGCCTGGGAAGCAGAAGTGTTCACATTGCTTCGCAGAATCGCTTTTGTGCAGAAAACACTAACACTTGTTCAGAAGGAAAGAAAGCACAGAGCCCCAGATTTTATGTTGTCCTGGAGAGCTTGCAGAGCACTGGGGAAAGGCTGGCAGAGAATTCCTTGCTAGCACCTTCTCTGTCCCTGGGAAGCAGAAGTGTTCACATTGCTTCGCAAGAATCGCTTTTGTGCAGAAAACACTAACACTTGTTCAGAAGGAAAGAAAGCACAGAGCCCCAGATTCTATGTTGTCCTGGAGAGCTTGCAGAGCACTGGGGAAAGGCAGGCAGAGAATTCCCTGATAGCACCTTCTCTGTGCCTGTTCACATTGCTTCGCAAGAATCGCTTTTGTGCAGAAAACAGTAACACTTGTTCAGAAGGAAAGAAAGCACAGAGCCCCAGATTCTATGTTGTCCTGGAGAGCTTGCAGAGCACTGGGGAAAGGCAGGCAGAGAATTCCCTGCTAGCACCTTCTCTGTGCCTGGGAAGCAGAAGTGTTCACATTGCTTCGCAAGAATCGCTTTTGTGCAGAAAACAGTAACACTTGTTCAGAACGAAAGAAAGCACAGAGCCCCAGATTTTATGTTGTCCTGGAGAGCTTGCAGAGCACTGGGGAAAGGCAGGCAGAGAATTCCCTGATAGCACCTTCTCTGTGCCTGTTCACATTGCTTCGCAGAATCGCTTTTGTGCAGAAAACAGTAACACTTGTTCAGAACGAAAGAAAGCACAGAGCCCCAGATTCTATGTTGTCCTGGAGAGCTTGCAGAGCGCTGGGGAAAGGCAGGCAGAGAATTCCCTGCTAGCACCTTCTCTGTGCCTGGGAAGCAGAAGTGTTCACATTGCTTCGCAAGAATCGCTTTTGTGCAGAAAACAGTAACACTTGTTCAGAAGGAAAGAAAGCACAGAGCCCCAGATTTTATGTTGTCCTGGAGAGCTTGCAGAGCACTGGGGAAAGGCAGGCAGAGAATTCCCTGATAGCACCTTCTCTGTGCCTGTTTTATTGCTTCGCAGAATCGCTTTTGTGCAGAAAACAGTAACACTTGTTCAGAAGGAAAGAAAGCACAGAGCCCCAGATTCTATGTTGTCCTGGAGAGCTTGCAGAGCACTGGGGAAAGGCAGGCAGAGAATTCCCTGCTAGCACCTTCTCTGTGCCTGGGAAGCAGAAGTGTTCACATTGCTTCGCAAGAATCGCTTTTGTGCAGAAAACAGTAACACTTGTTCAGAAGGAAAGAAAGCACAGAGCCCCAGATTCTATGTTGTCCTGGAGAGCTTGCTGAGCACTGGGGAAAGGCAGGCAGAGAATTCCTTGCTAGCACCTTCTCTGTGCCTGGGAAGCAGAAGTGTTCACATTGCTTCGCAGAATCGCTTTTGTGCAGAAAACAGTAACACTTGTTCAGAACGAAAGAAAGCACAGAGCCCCAGATTCTATGTTGTCCTGGAGAGCTTGCAGAGCACTGGGGAAAGGCAGGCAGAGAATTCCCTGATATCACCTTCTCTGTGCCTGTTCACATTGCTTCGCAGAATCGCTTTTGTGCAGAAAACAGTAACACTTGTTCAGAAGGAAAGAAAGCACAGAGCCCCAGATTCTATGTTGTCCTGGAGAGCTTGCAGAGCACTGGGGAAAGGCAGGCAGAGAATTCCCTGCTAGCACCTTCTCTGTGTCTGGGAAGCAGAATTGTTCACATTGCTTCGCAAGAATCGCTTTTGTGCAGAAAACACTAACACTTGTTCAGAAGGAAAGAAAGCACAGAGCCCCAGATTTTATGTTGTCCTGGAGAGCTTGCAGAGCACTGGGGAAAGGCAGGCAGAGAAATCCTTGCTAGCACCTTCTCTGTGCCTGGGAAGCAGAAGTGTTCACATTGCTTCGCAAGAATCGCTTTTGTGCAGAAAACACTAACACTTGTTCAGAAGGAAAGAAAGCACAGAGCCCCAGATTTTATGTTGTCCTGGAGAGCTTGCAGAGCACTGGGGAAAGGCAGGCAGAGAATTCCCTGATAGCACCTTCTCTGTGCCTGTTCACATTGCTTCGCAGAATCGCTTTTGTGCAGAAAACAGTAACACTTGTTCAGAAGGAAAGAAAGCACAGAGCCCCAGATTTTATGTTGTCCTGGAGAGCTTGCAGAGCACTGGGGAAAGGCAGGCAGAGAATTCCTTGCTAGCACCTTCTCTGTGCCTGGGAAGCAGAAGTGATCACATTCCTTCGCATAATCGCTTTTGTGCAGAAAACACTAACACTTGTTCAGAAGGAAAGAAAGCACAGAGCCCCAGATTTTATGTTGTCCTGGAGAGCTTGCAGAGCACTGGGGAAAGGCTGGCAGAGAATTCCTTGCTAGCACCTTCTCTGTGCCTGGGAAGCAGAAGTGTTCACATTGCTTCGCAAGAATCGCTTTTGTGCAGAAAACACTAACACTTGTTCAGAAGGAAAGAAAGCACAGAGCCCCAGATTCTATGTTGTCCTGGAGAGCTTGCAGAGCACTGGGGAAAGGCAGGCAGAGAATTCCCTGATAGCACCTTCTCTGTGCCTGTTCACATTGCTTCGCAGAATCGCTTTTGTGCAGAAAACAGTAACAGTTGTTCAGAAGGAAAGAAAGCACAGAGCCCCAGATTCTATGTTGTCCTGGAGAGCTTGCAGAGCACTGGGGAAAGGCAGGCAGAGAATTCCCTGCTAGCACCTTCTCTGTGCCTGGGAAGCAGAAGTGTTCACATTGCTTCGCAAGAATCGCTTTTGTGCAGAAAACAGTAACACTTGTTCAGAAGGAAAGAAAGCACAGAGCCCCAGATTTTATGTTGTCCTGGAGAGCTTGCAGAGCACTGGGGAAAGGCAGGCAGAGAATTCCTTGCTAGCACCTTCTCTGTGCCTGGGAAGCAGAAGTGTTCACATTGCTTCGCAGAATCGCTTTTGTGCAGAAAACAGTAACACTTGTTCAGAAGGAAAGAAAGCACAGAGCCCCAGATTCTATGTTGTCCTGGAGAGCTTGCAGAGCACTGGGGAAAGGCAGGCAGAGAATTCCCTGCTAGCACCTTCTCTGTGCCTGGGAAGCAGAAGTGTTCACATTGCTTCGCAAGAATCGCTTTTGTGCAGAAAACACTAACACTTGTTCAGAAGGAAAGAAAGCACAGAGCCCCAGATTTTATGTTGTCCTCGAGAGCTTGCAGAGCACTGGGGAAAGGCAGGCAGAGAATTCCCTGATAGCACCTTCTCTGTGCCTGTTCACATTGCTTCGCAAGAATCGCTTTTGTGCAGAAAACAGTAACACTTGTTCAGAAGGAAAGAAAGCACAGAGCCCCAGATTTTATGTTGTCCTGGAGAGCTTGCAGAGCACTGGGGAAAGGCAGGCAGAGAATTCCCTGCTAGCACCTTCTCTGTGCCTGTTCACATTGCTTCGCAGAATCGCTTTTGTGCAGAAAACAGTAACACTTGTTCAGAAGGAAAGAAAGCACAGAGCCCCAGATTCTATGTTGTCCTGGAGAGCTTGCAGAGCACTGGGGAAAGGCAGGCAGAGAATTCCCTGATAGCACCTTCTCTGTGCCTGGGAAGCAGAAGTGTTCACATTGCTTCGCAAGAATCGCTTTTGTGCAGAAAACACTAACACTTGTTCAGAAGGAAAGAAAGCACAGAGCCCCAGATTCTATGTTGTCCTGGAGAGCTTGCTGAGCACTGGGGAAAGGCAGGCAGAGAATTCCCTGCTAGCACCTTCTCTGTGCCTGCGAAGCAGAAGTGTTCACATTGCTTCGCAAGAATCGCTTTTGTGCAGAAAACATTAACACTTGTTCAGAAGGAAAGAAAGCACAGAGCCCCAGATTTTATGTTGTCCTGGAGAGCTTGCAGAGCACTGGGGAAAGGCAGGCAGAGAATTCCCTGATAGCACCTTCTCTGTGCCTGTTCACATTGCTTCGCAGAATCGCTTTTGTGCAGAAAACAGTAACACTTGTTCAGAAGGAAAGAAAGCACAGAGCCCCAGATTTTATGTTGTCCTGGAGAGCTTTTAGAGCACTGGGAAAAGGCAGGCAGAGAATTCCCTGATAGCACCTTCTCTGTGCCTGGGAAGCAGAAGTGTTCACATTGCTTCGCAGAATCGCTTTTGTGCAGAAAACACTAACACTTGTTCAGAAGGAAAGAAAGCACAGAGCCCCAGATTTTATGTTGTCCTGGAGAGCTTGCAGAGCACTGGGGAAAGGCTGGCAGAGAATTCCTTGCTAGCACCTTCTCTGTCCCTGGGAAGCAGAAGTGTTCACATTGCTTCGCAAGAATCGCTTTTGTGCAGAAAACACTAACACTTGTTCAGAAGGAAAGAAAGCACAGAGCCCCAGATTCTATGTTGTCCTGGAGAGCTTGCAGAGCACTGGGGAAAGGCTGGCAGAGAATTTCTTGCTAGCACCTTCTCTGTGCCTGGGAAGCAGAAGTGTTCACATTGCTTCGCAAGAATCGCTTTTGTGCAGAAAACACTAACACTTGTTCAGAAGGAAAGAAAGCACAGAGCCCCAGATTCTATGTTGTCCTGGAGAGCTTGCAGAGCACTGGGGAAAGGCAGGCAGAGAATTCCCTGATATCACCTTCTCTGTGCCTGTTCACATTGCTTCGCAGAATCGCTTTTGTGCAGAAAACAGTAACACTTGTTCAGAAGGAAAGAAAGCACAGAGCCCCAGATTCTATGTTGTCCTGGAGAGCTTGCAGAGCACTGGGGAAAGGCAGGCAGAGAATTCCCTGATAGCACCTTCTCTGTGCCTGGGAAGCAGAAGTGTTCACATTGCTTCGCAAGAATCGCTTTTGTGCAGAAAACAGTAACACTTGTTCAGAAGGAAAGAAAGCACAGAGCCCCAGATTTTATGTTGTCCTGGAGAGCTTGCAGAGCACTGGGGAAAGGCAGGCAGAGAATTCCCTGATAGCACCTTCTCTGTGCCTGTTCACATTGCTTCGCAGAATCGCTTTTGTGCAGAAAACACTAACACTTGTTCAGAAGGAAAGAAAGCACAGAGCCCCAGATTTTATGTTGTCCTGGAGAGCTTGCAGAGCACTGGGGAAAGGCAGGCAGAGAATTCCTTGCTAGCACCTTCTCTGTGCCTGGGAAGCAGAAGTGTTCACATTGCTTCGCAGAATCGCTTTTGTGCAGAAAACAGTAACACTTGTTCAGAAGGAAAGAAAGCACAGAGCCCCAGATTTTACATTATCCTGGAGAGCTTGCAGAGCACTGGGGAAAGGCAGGCAGAGAATTCCCTGCTAGCACCTTCTCTGTGCCTGGGAAGCAGAAGTGTTCACATTGCTTCGCAAGAATCGCTTTTGTGCAGAAAACACTAACACTTGTTCAGAAGGAAAGAAAGCACAGAGCCCCAGATTTTATGTTGTCCTGGAGAGCTTGCAGAGCACTGGGGAAAGGCAGGCAGAGAATTCCCTGCTAGCACCTTCTCTGTGCCTGTTCACATTGCTTCGCAAGAATCGCTTTTGTGCAGAAAACAGTAACACTTGTTCAGAAGGAAAGAAAGCACAGAGCCCCAGATTTTATGTTGTCCTGGAGAGCTTGCAGAGCACTGGGGAAAGGCAGGCAGAGAATTCCCTGCTAGCACCTTCTCTGTGCCTGGGAAGCAGAAGTGTTCACATTGCTTCGCAAGAATCGCTTTTGTGCAGAAAACAGTAACACTTGTTCAGAAGGAAAGAAAGCACAGAGCCCCAGATTTTATGTTGTCCTGGAGAGCTTGCAGAGCACTGGGGAAAGGCAGGCAGAGAATTCCCTGATAGCACCTTCTCTGTGCCTGTTTTATTGCTTCGCAGAATCGCTTTTGTGCAGAAAACAGTAACACTTGTTCAGAAGGAAAGAAAGCACAGAGCCCCAGATTCTATGTTGTCCTGGAGAGCTTGCAGAGCACTGGGGAAAGGCAGGCAGAGAATTCCTTGCTAGCACCTTCTCTGTGCCTGGGAAGCAGAAGTGTTCACATTGCTTCGCAAGAATCGCTTTTGTGCAGAAAACAGTAACACTTGTTCAGAAGGAAAGAAAGCACAGAGCCCCAGATTCTATGTTGTCCTGGAGAGCTTGCTGAGCACTGGGGAAAGGCAGGCAGAGAATTCCTTGCTAGCACCTTCTCTGTGCCTGGGAAGCAGAAGTGTTCACATTGCTTCGCAGAATCGCTTTTGTGCAGAAAACAGTAACACTTGTTCAGAACGAAAGAAAGCACAGAGCCCCAGATTCTATGTTGTCCTGGAGAGCTTGCAGAGCACTGGGGAAAGGCAGGCAGAGAATTCCCTGATAGCACCTTCTCTGTGCCTGTTCACATTGCTTCGCAGAATCGCTTTTGTGCAGAAAACATTAACACTTGTTCAGAAGGAAAGAAAGCACAGAGCCCCAGATTCTATGTTGTCCTGGAGAGCTTGCTGAGCACTGGGGAAAGGCAGGCAGAGAATTCCTTGCTAGCACCTTCTCTGTGCCTGGGAAGCAGAAGTGTTCACATTGCTTCGCAGAATCGCTTTTGTGCAGAAAACAGTAACACTTGTTCAGAAGGAAAGAAAGCACAGAGCCCCAGATTCTATGTTGTCCTGGAGAGCTTGCAGAGCACTGGGGAAAGGCAGGCAGAGAATTCCTTGCTAGCACCTTCTCTGTGCCTGTTCACATTGCTTCGCAGAATCGCTTTTGTGCAGAAAACAGTAACACTTGTTCAGAAGGAAAGAAAGCACAGAGCCCCAGATTTTATGTTGTCCTGGAGAGCTTGCAGAGCACTGGGGAAAGGCAGGCAGAGAATTCCCTGATAGCACCTTCTCTGTGCCTGTTCACATTGCTTCGCAGAATCGCTTTTGTGCAGAAAACAGTAACACTTGTTCAGAAGGAAAGAAAGCACAGAGCCCCAGATTCTATGTTGTCCTGGAGAGCTTGCAGAGCACTGGGGAAAGGCAGGCAGAGAATTCCCTGCTAGCACCTTCTCTGTGCCTGGGAAGCAGGAGTGTTCACATTGCTTCGCAAGAATCGCTTTTGTGCAGAAAACACTAACACTTGTTCAGAAGGAAAGAAAGCACAGAGCCCCAGATTTTATGTTGTCCTGGAGAGCTTGCAGAGCACTGGGGAAAGGCAGGCAGAGAATTCCTTGCTAGCACCTTCTCTGTGCCTGGGAAGCAGAAGTGTTCACATTGCTTCGCAGAATCGCTTTTGTGCAGAAAACACTAACACTTGTTCAGAAGGAAAGAAAGCACAGAGCCCCAGATTTTATGTTGTCCTGGAGAGCTTGCAGAGCACTGGGGAAAGGCAGGCAGAGAATTCCCTGATAGCACCTTCTCTGTGCCTGTTCACATTGCTTCGCAGAATCGCTTTTGTGCAGAAAACAGTAACACTTGTTCAGAAGGAAAGAAAGCACAGAGCCCCAGATTCTATGTTGTCCTGGAGAGCTTGCAGAGCACTGGGGAAAGGCAGGCAGAGAATTCCCTGCTAGCACCTTCTCTGTGCCTGGGAAGCAGAAGTGTTCACACTGCTTCGCAAGAATCGCTTTTGTGCAGAAAACAGTAACACTTGTTCAGAAGGAAAGAAAGCACAGAGCCCCAGATTCTATGTTGTCCTGGAGAGCTTGCAGAGCACTGGGGAAAGGCAGGCAGAGAATTCCCTGCTAGCACCTTCTCTGTGCCTGCGAAGCAGAAGTGTTCACATTGCTTCGCAAGAATCGCTTTTGTGCAGAAAACATTAACACTTGTTCAGAAGGAAAGAAAGCACAGAGCCCCAGATTTTATGTTGTCCTGGAGAGCTTGCAGAGCACTGGGGAAAGGCAGGCAGAGAATTCCCTGATAGCACCTTCTCTGTGCCTGTTCACATTGCTTCGCAGAATCGCTTTTGTGCAGAAAACAGTAACACTTGTTCAGAAGGAAAGAAAGCACAGAGCCCCAGATTTTATGTTGTCCTGGAGAGCTTTTAGAGCACTGGGGAAAGGCAGGCAGAGAATTCCCTGATAGCACCTTCTCTGTGCCTGGGAAGCAGAAGTGTTCACATTGCTTCGCAGAATCGCTTTTGTGCAGAAAACACTAACACTTGTTCAGAAGGAAAGAAAGCACAGAGCCCCAGATTTTATGTTGTCCTGGAGAGCTTGCAGAGCACTGGGGAAAGGCTGGCAGAGAATTCCTTGCTAGCACCTTCTCTGTCCCTGGGAAGCAGAAGTGTTCACATTGCTTCGCAAGAATCGCTTTTGTGCAAAAAACACTAACACTTGTTCAGAAGGAAAGAAAGCACAGAGCCCCAGATTCTATGTTGTCCTGGAGAGCTTGCTGAGCACTGGGGAAAGGCAGGCAGAGAATTCCCTGATAGCACCTTCTCTGTGCCTGTTCACATTGCTTCGCAAGAATCGCTTTTGTGCAGAAAACAGTAACACTTGTTCAGAAGGAAAGAAAGCACAGAGCCCCAGATTCTATGTTGTCCTGGAGAGCTTGCTGAGCACTGGGGAAAGGCAGGCAGAGAATTCCCTGCTAGCACCTTCTCTGTGCCTGGGAAGCAGAAGTGTTCACATTGCTTCGCAAGAATCGCTTTTGTGCAGAAAACAGTAACACTTGTTCAGAACGAAAGAAAGCACAGAGCCCCAGATTTTATGTTGTCCTGGAGAGCTTGCAGAGCACTGGGGAAAGGCAGGCAGAGAATTCCCTGATAGCACCTTCTCTGTGCCTGTTCACATTGCTTCGCAGAATCGCTTTTGTGCAGAAAACAGTAACACTTGTTCAGAACGAAAGAAAGCACAGAGCCCCAGATTTTATGTTGTCCTGGAGAGCTTGCAGAGCACTGGGGAAAGGCAGGCAGAGAATTCCCTGCTAGCACCTTCTCTGTGCCTGGGAAGCAGAAGTGTTCACATTGCTTCGCAAGAATCGCTTTTGTGCAGAAAACACTAACACTTGTTCAGAAGGAAAGAAAGCACAGAGCCCCAGATTTTATGTTGTCCTGGAGAGCTTGCAGAGCACTGGGGAAAGGCAGGCAGAGAATTCCCTGCTAGCACCTTCTCTGTGCCTGGGAAGCAGAAGTGTTCACATTGCTTCGCAAGAATCGCTTTTGTGCAGAAAACAGTAACACTTGTTCAGAACGAAAGAAAGCACAGAGCCCCAGATTTTATGTTGTCCTGGAGAGCTTGCAGAGCACTGGGGAAAGGCAGGCAGAGAATTCCCTGATAGCACCTTCTCTGTGCCTGTTCACATTGCTTCGCAGAATCGCTTTTGTGCAGAAAACAGTAACACTTGTTCAGAAGGAAAGAAAGCACAGAGCCCCAGATTTTATGTTGTCCTGGAGAGCTTTTAGAGCACTGGGAAAAGGCAGGCAGAGAATTCCCTGATAGCACCTTCTCTGTGCCTGGGAAGCAGAAGTGTTCACATTGCTTCGCAGAATCGCTTTTGTGCAGAAAACACTAACACTTGTTCAGAAGGAAAGAAAGCACAGAGCCCCAGATTTTATGTTGTCCTGGAGAGCTTGCAGAGCACTGGGGAAAGGTAGGCAGAGAATTCCCTGCTAGCACCTTCTCTGTGCCTGCGAAGCAGAAGTGTTCACATTGCTTCGCAAGAATCGCTTTTGTGCAGAAAACATTAACACTTGTTCAGAAGGAAAGAAAGCACAGAGCCCCAGATTTTATGTTGTCCTGGAGAGCTTGCAGAGCACTGGGGAAAGGCAGGCAGAGAATTCCCTGATAGCACCTTCTCTGTGCCTGTTCACATTGCTTCGCAGAATCGCTTTTGTGCAGAAAACAGTAACACTTGTTCAGAAGGAAAGAAAGCACAGAGCCCCAGATTTTATGTTGTCCTGGAGAGCTTGCAGAGCACTGGGGAAAGGCAGGCAGAGAATTCCCTGATAGCACCTTCTCTGTGCCTGGGAAGCAGAAGTGTTCACATTGCTTCGCAGAATCGCTTTTGTGCAGAAAACACTAACACTTGTTCAGAAGGAAAGAAAGCACAGAGCCCCTGATTTTATGTTGTCCTGGAGAGCTTGCAGAGCACTGGGGAAAGGCTGGCAGAGAATTCCTTGCTAGCACCTTCTCTGTCCCTGGGAAGCAGAAGTGTTCACATTGCTTCGCAAGAATCGCTTTTGTGCAGAAAACACTAACACTTGTTCAGAAGGAAAGAAAGCACAGAGCCCCAGATTCTATGTTGTCCTGGAGAGCTTGCAGAGCACTGGGGAAAGGCAGGCAGAGAATTCCCTGATAGCACCTTCTCTGTGCCTGTTCACATTGCTTCGCAAGAATCGCTTTTGTGCAGAAAACAGTAACACTTGTTCAGAAGGAAAGAAAGCACAGAGCCCCAGATTCTATGTTGTCCTGGAGAGCTTGCAGAGCACTGGGGAAAGGCAGGCAGAGAATTCCCTGCTAGCACCTTCTCTGTGCCTGGGAAGCAGAAGTGTTCACATTGCTTCGCAAGAATCGCTTTTGTGCAGAAAACAGTAACACTTGTTCAGAACGAAAGAAAGCACAGAGCCCCAGATTTTATGTTGTCCTGGAGAGCTTGCAGAGCACTGGGGAAAGGCAGGCAGAGAATTCCCTGATAGCACCTTCTCTGTGCCTGTTCACATTGCTTCGCAGAATCGCTTTTGTGCAGAAAACAGTAACACTTGTTCAGAACGAAAGAAAGCACAGAGCCCCAGATTCTATGTTGTCCTGGAGAGCTTGCAGAGCGCTGGGGAAAGGCAGGCAGAGAATTCCCTGCTAGCACCTTCTCTGTGCCTGGGAAGCAGAAGTGTTCACATTGCTTCGCAAGAATCGCTTTTGTGCAGAAAACAGTAACACTTGTTCAGAAGGAAAGAAAGCACAGAGCCCCAGATTTTATGTTGTCCTGGAGAGCTTGCAGAGCACTGGGGAAAGGCAGGCAGAGAATTCCCTGATAGCACCTTCTCTGTGCCTGTTTTATTGCTTCGCAGAATCGCTTTTGTGCAGAAAACAGTAACACTTGTTCAGAAGGAAAGAAAGCACAGAGCCCCAGATTCTATGTTGTCCTGGAGAGCTTGCAGAGCACTGGGGAAAGGCAGGCAGAGAATTCCCTGCTAGCACCTTCTCTGTGCCTGGGAAGCAGAAGTGTTCACATTGCTTCGCAAGAATCGCTTTTGTGCAGAAAACAGTAACACTTGTTCAGAAGGAAAGAAAGCACAGAGCCCCAGATTCTATGTTGTCCTGGAGAGCTTGCTGAGCACTGGGGAAAGGCAGGCAGAGAATTCCTTGCTAGCACCTTCTCTGTGCCTGGGAAGCAGAAGTGTTCACATTGCTTCGCAGAATCGCTTTTGTGCAGAAAACAGTAACACTTGTTCAGAACGACAGAAAGCACAGAGCCCCAGATTCTATGTTGTCCTGGAGAGCTTGCAGAGCACTGGGGAAAGGCAGGCAGAGAATTCCCTGATATCACCTTCTCTGTGCCTGTTCACATTGCTTCGCAGAATCGCTTTTGTGCAGAAAACAGTAACACTTGTTCAGAAGGAAAGAAAGCACAGAGCCCCAGATTCTATGTTGTCCTGGAGAGCTTGCAGAGCACTGGGGAAAGGCAGGCAGAGAATTCCCTGCTAGCACCTTCTCTGTGTCTGGGAAGCAGAATTGTTCACATTGCTTCGCAAGAATCGCTTTTGTGCAGAAAACACTAACACTTGTTCAGAAGGAAAGAAAGCACAGAGCCCCAGATTTTATGTTGTCCTGGAGAGCTTGCAGAGCACTGGGGAAAGGCAGGCAGAGAAATCCTTGCTAGCACCTTCTCTGTGCCTGGGAAGCAGAAGTGTTCACATTGCTTCGCAAGAATCGCTTTTGTGCAGAAAACACTAACACTTGTTCAGAAGGAAAGAAAGCACAGAGCCCCAGATTTTATGTTGTCCTGGAGAGCTTGCAGAGCACTGGGGAAAGGCAGGCAGAGAATTCCCTGATAGCACCTTCTCTGTGCCTGTTCACATTGCTTCGCAGAATCGCTTTTGTGCAGAAAACAGTAACACTTGTTCAGAAGGAAAGAAAGCACAGAGCCCCAGATTTTATGTTGTCCTGGAGAGCTTGCAGAGCACTGGGGAAAGGCAGGCAGAGAATTCCTTGCTAGCACCTTCTCTGTGCCTGGGAAGCAGAAGTGATCACATTCCTTCGCATAATCGCTTTTGTGCAGAAAACACTAACACTTGTTCAGAAGGAAAGAAAGCACAGAGCCCCAGATTTTATGTTGTCCTGGAGAGCTTGCAGAGCACTGGGGAAAGGCTGGCAGAGAATTCCTTGCTAGCACCTTCTCTGTGCCTGGGAAGCAGAAGTGTTCACATTGCTTCGCAAGAATCGCTTTTGTGCAGAAAACACTAACACTTGTTCAGAAGGAAAGAAAGCACAGAGCCCCAGATTCTATGTTGTCCTGGAGAGCTTGCAGAGCACTGGGGAAAGGCAGGCAGAGAATTCCCTGATAGCACCTTCTCTGTGCCTGTTCACATTGCTTCGCAGAATCGCTTTTGTGCAGAAAACAGTAACAGTTGTTCAGAAGGAAAGAAAGCACAGAGCCCCAGATTCTATGTTGTCCTGGAGAGCTTGCAGAGCACTGGGGAAAGGCAGGCAGAGAATTCCCTGCTAGCACCTTCTCTGTGCCTGGGAAGCAGAAGTGTTCACATTGCTTCGCAAGAATCGCTTTTGTGCAGAAAACAGTAACACTTGTTCAGAAGGAAAGAAAGCACAGAGCCCCAGATTTTATGTTGTCCTGGAGAGCTTGCAGAGCACTGGGGAAAGGCAGGCAGAGAATTCCTTGCTAGCACCTTCTCTGTGCCTGGGAAGCAGAAGTGTTCACATTGCTTCGCAGAATCGCTTTTGTGCAGAAAACAGTAACACTTGTTCAGAAGGAAAGAAAGCACAGAGCCCCAGATTCTATGTTGTCCTGGAGAGCTTGCAGAGCACTGGGGAAAGGCAGGCAGAGAATTCCCTGCTAGCACCTTCTCTGTGCCTGGGAAGCAGAAGTGTTCACATTGCTTCGCAAGAATCGCTTTTGTGCAGAAAACACTAACACTTGTTCAGAAGGAAAGAAAGCACAGAGCCCCAGATTTTATGTTGTCCTCGAGAGCTTGCAGAGCACTGGGGAAAGGCAGGCAGAGAATTCCCTGATAGCACCTTCTCTGTGCCTGTTCACATTGCTTCGCAAGAATCGCTTTTGTGCAGAAAACAGTAACACTTGTTCAGAAGGAAAGAAAGCACAGAGCCCCAGATTTTATGTTGTCCTGGAGAGCTTGCAGAGCACTGGGGAAAGGCAGGCAGAGAATTCCCTGCTAGCACCTTCTCTGTGCCTGTTCACATTGCTTCGCAGAATCGCTTTTGTGCAGAAAACAGTAACACTTGTTCAGAAGGAAAGAAAGCACAGAGCCCCAGATTCTATGTTGTCCTGGAGAGCTTGCAGAGCACTGGGGAAAGGCAGGCAGAGAATTCCCTGATAGCACCTTCTCTGTGCCTGGGAAGCAGAAGTGTTCACATTGCTTCGCAAGAATCGCTTTTGTGCAGAAAACACTAACACTTGTTCAGAAGGAAAGAAAGCACAGAGCCCCAGATTCTATGTTGTCCTGGAGAGCTTGCTGAGCACTGGGGAAAGGCAGGCAGAGAATTCCTTGCTAGCACCTTCTCTGTGCCTGGGAAGCAGAAGTGTTCACATTGCTTCGCAGAATCGCTTTTGTGCAGAAAACAGTAACACTTGTTCAGAAGGAAAGAAAGCACAGAGCCCCAGATTCTATGTTGTCCTGGAGAGCTTGCAGAGCACTGGGGAAAGGCAGGCAGAGAATTCCCTGATAGCACCTTCTCTGTGCCTGTTCACATTGCTTCGCAGAATCGCTTTTGTGCAGAAAACATTAACACTTGTTCAGAAGGAAAGAAAGCACAGAGCCCCAGATTCTATGTTGTCCTGGAGAGCTTGCTGAGCACTGGGGAAAGGCAGGCAGAGAATTCCTTGCTAGCACCTTCTCTGTGCCTGGGAAGCAGAAGTGTTCACATTGCTTCGCAGAATCGCTTTTGTGCAGAAAACAGTAACACTTGTTCAGAAGGAAAGAAAGCACAGAGCCCCAGATTCTATGTTGTCCTGGAGAGCTTGCAGAGCACCGGGGAAAGGCAGGCAGAGAATTCCCTGATAGCACCTTCTCTGTGCCTGTTCACATTGCTTCGCAGAATCGCTTTTGTTCAGAAAACAGTAACACTTGTTCAGAAGGAAAGAAAGCACAGAGCCCCAGATTCTATGTTGTCCTGGAGAGCTTGCAGAGCACTGGGGAAAGGGAGGCAGAGAATTCCCTGCTAGCACCTTCTCTGTGCCTGGGAAGCAGAAGTGTTCACATTGCTTCGCAAGAATCGCTTTTGTGCAGAAAACACTAACACTTGTTCAGAAGGAAAGAAAGCACAGAGCCCCAGATTTTATGTTGTCCTGGAGAGCTTGCAGAGCACTGGGGAAAGGCAGGCAGAGAAATCCTTGCTAGCACCTTCTCTGTGCCTGGGAAGCAGAAGTGTTCACATTGCTTCGCAAGAATCGCTTTTGTGCAGAAAACACTAACACTTGTTCAGAAGGAAAGAAAGCACAGAGCCCCAGATTTTATGTTGTCCTGGAGAGCTTGCAGAGCACTGGGGAAAGGCAGGCAGAGAATTCCCTGATAGCACCTTCTCTGTGCCTGTTCACATTGCTTCGCAGAATCGCTTTTGTGCAGAAAACAGTAACACTTGTTCAGAAGGAAAGAAAGCACAGAGCCCCAGATTTTATGTTGTCCTGGAGAGCTTGCAGAGCACTGGGGAAAGGCAGGCAGAGAATTCCTTGCTAGCACCTTCTCTGTGCCTGGGAAGCAGAAGTGTTCACATTGCTTCGCAAGAATCGCTTTTGTGCAGAAAACACTAACACTTGTTCAGAAGGAAAGAAAGCACAGAGCCCCAGATTTTATGTTGTCCTGGAGAGCTTGCAGAGCACTGGGGAAAGGCTGGCAGAGAATTCCTTGCTAGCACCTTCTCTGTGCCTGGGAAGCAGAAGTGTTCACATTGCTTCGCAAGAATCGCTTTTGTGCAGAAAACAGTAACACTTGTTCAGAAGGAAAGAAAGCACAGAGCCCCAGATTCTATGTTGTCCTGGAGAGCTTGCAGAGCACTGGGGAAAGGCAGGCAGAGAATTCCCTGATAGCACCTTCTCTGTGCCTGTTCACATTGCTTCGCAGAATCGCTTTTGTGCAGAAAACAGTAACAGTTGTTCAGAAGGAAAGAAAGCACAGAGCCCCAGATTCTATGTTGTCCTGGAGAGCTTGCAGAGCACTGGGGAAAGGCAGGCAGAGAATTCCCTGCTAGCACCTTCTCTGTGCCTGGGAAGCAGAAGTGTTCACATTGCTTCGCAGAATCGCTTTTGTGCAGAAAACAGTAACACTTGTTCAGAAGGAAAGAAAGCACAGAGCCCCAGATTTTATGTTGTCCTGGAGAGCTTGCAGAGCACTGGGGAAATGCAGGCAGAGAATTCCCTGCTAGCACCTTCTCTGTGCCTGGGAAGCAGAAGTGTTCACATTGCTTCGCAAGAATCGCTTTTGTGCAGAAAACACTAACACTTGTTCAGAAGGAAAGAAAGCACAGAGCCCCAGATTTTATGTTGTCCTCGAGAGCTTGCAGAGCACTGGGGAAAGGCAGGCAGAGAATTCCCTGATAGCACCTTCTCTGTGCCTGTTCACATTGCTTCGCAAGAATCGCTTTTGTGCAGAAAACAGTAACACTTGTTCAGAAGGAAAGAAAGCACAGAGCCCCAGATTTTATGTTGTCCTGGAGAGCTTGCAGAGCACTGGGGAAAGGCAGGCAGAGAATTCCTTGCTAGCACCTTCTCTGTGCCTGGGAAGCAGAAGTGATCACATTCCTTCGCATAATCGCTTTTGTGCAGAAAACACTAACACTTGTTCAGAAGGAAAGAAAGCACAGAGCCCCAGATTTGCTGTTGTTCTGGAGAGCTTGCAGAGCACTGGGGAAAGGCAGGCAGAGAATTCCCTGATAGCACCTTCTCTGTGCCTGGGAAGCAGAAGTGTTCACATTGCTTCGCAAGAATCGCTTTTGTGCAGAAAACACTAACACTTGTTCAGAAGGAAAGAAAGCACAGAGCCCCAGATTCTATGTTGTCCTGGAGAGCTTGCTGAGCACTGGGGAAAGGCAGGCAGAGAATTCCTTGCTAGCACCTTCTCTGTGCCTGGGAAGCAGAAGTGTTCACATTGCTTCGCAGAATCGCTTTTGTGCAGAAAACAGTAACACTTGTTCAGAAGGAAAGAAAGCACAGAGCCCCAGATTCTATGTTGTCCTGGAGAGCTTGCAGAGCACTGGGGAAAGGCAGGCAGAGAATTCCCTGATAGCACCTTCTCTGTGCCTGTTCACATTGCTTCGCAGAATCGCTTTTGTGCAGAAAACATTAACACTTGTTCAGAAGGAAAGAAAGCACAGAGCCCCAGATTCTATGTTGTCCTGGAGAGCTTGCTGAGCACTGGGGAAAGGCAGGCAGAGAATTCCTTGCTAGCACCTTCTCTGTGCCTGGGAAGCAGAAGTGTTCACATTGCTTCGCAGAATCGCTTTTGTGCAGAAAACAGTAACACTTGTTCAGAAGGAAAGAAAGCACAGAGCCCCAGATTCTATGTTGTCCTGGAGAGCTTGCAGAGCACCGGGGAAAGGCAGGCAGAGAATTCCCTGATAGCACCTTCTCTGTGCCTGTTCACATTGCTTCGCAGAATCGCTTTTGTGCAGAAAACAGTAACACTTGTTCAGAAGGAAAGAAAGCACAGAGCCCCAGATTCTATGTTGTCCTGGAGAGCTTGCAGAGCACTGGGGAAAGGCAGGCAGAGAATTCCCTGCTAGCACCTTCTCTGTGCCTGGGAAGCAGGAGTGTTCACATTGCTTCGCAAGAATCGCTTTTGTGCAGAAAACACTAACACTTGTTCAGAAGGAAAGAAAGCACAGAGCCCCAGATTTTATGTTGTCCTGGAGAGCTTGCAGAGCACTGGGGAAAGGCAGGCAGAGAATTCCTTGCTAGCACCTTCTCTGTGCCTGGGAAGCAGAAGTGTTCACATTGCTTCGCAGAATCGCTTTTGTGCAGAAAACAGTAACACTTGTTCAGAAGGAAAGAAAGCACAGAGCCCCAGATTTTATGTTGTCCTGGAGAGCTTGCAGAGCACTGGGGAAAGGCTGGCAGAGAATTTCTTGCTAGCACCTTCTCTGTCCCTGGGAAGCAGAAGTGTTCACATTGCTTCGCAAGAATCGCTTTTGTGCAGAAAACACTAACACTTGTTCAGAAGGAAAGAAAGCACAGAGCCCCAGATTCTATGTTGTCCTGGAGAGCTTGCAGAGCACTGGGGAAAGGCAGGCAGAGAATTCCCTGATATCACCTTCTCTGTGCCTGTTCACATTGCTTCGCAGAATCGCTTTTGTGCAGAAAACAGTAACACTTGTTCAGAAGGAAAGAAAGCACAGAGCCCCAGATTCTATGTTGTCCTGGAGAGCTTGCAGAGCACTGGGGAAAGGCAGGCAGAGAATTCCCTGATAGCACCTTCTCTGTGCCTGGGAAGCAGAAGTGTTCACATTGCTTCGCAAGAATCGCTTTTGTGCAGAAAACAGTAACACTTGTTCAGAAGGAAAGAAAGCACAGAGCCCCAGATTTTATGTTGTCCTGGAGAGCTTGCAGAGCACTGGGGAAAGGCAGGCAGAGAATTCCCTGATAGCACCTTCTCTGTGCCTGTTCACATTGCTTCGCAGAATCGCTTTTGTGCAGAAAACAGTAACACTTGTTCAGAAGGAAAGAAAGCACAGAGCCCCAGATTTTATGTTGTCCTGGAGAGCTTGCAGAGCACTGGGGAAAGGCAGGCAGAGAATTCCTTGCTAGCACCTTCTCTGTGCCTGGGAAGCAGAAGTGTTCACATTGCTTCGCAGAATCGCTTTTGTGCAGAAAACAGTAACACTTGTTCAGAAGGAAAGAAAGCACAGAGCCCCAGATTTTACATTATCCTGGAGAGCTTGCAGAGCACTGGGGAAAGGCAGGCAGAGAATTCCCTGCTAGCACCTTCTCTGTGCCTGGGAAGCAGAAGTGTTCACATTGCTTCGCAAGAATCGCTTTTGTGCAGAAAACACTAACACTTGTTCAGAAGGAAAGAAAGCACAGAGCCCCAGATTTTATGTTGTCCTGGAGAGCTTGCAGAGCACTGGGGAAAGGCAGGCAGAGAATTCCTTGCTAGCACCTTCTCTGTGCCTGGGAAGCAGAAGTGTTCACATTGCTTCGCAGAATCGCTTTTGTGCAGAAAACAGTAACACTTGTTCAGAAGGAAAGAAAGCACAGAGCCCCAGATTTTATGTTGTCCTGGAGAGCTTGCAGAGCACTGGGGAAAGGCTGGCAGAGAATTTCTTGCTAGCACCTTCTCTGTCCCTGGGAAGCAGAAGTGTTCACATTGCTTCGCAAGAATCGCTTTTGTGCAGAAAACACTAACACTTGTTCAGAAGGAAAGAAAGCACAGAGCCCCAGATTCTATGTTGTCCTGGAGAGCTTGCAGAGCACTGGGGAAAGGCAGGCAGAGAATTCCCTGATATCACCTTCTCTGTGCCTGTTCACATTGCTTCGCAGAATCGCTTTTGTGCAGAAAACAGTAACACTTGTTCAGAAGGAAAGAAAGCACAGAGCCCCAGATTCTATGTTGTCCTGGAGAGCTTGCAGAGCACTGGGGAAAGGCAGGCAGAGAATTCCCTGATAGCACCTTCTCTGTGCCTGGGAAGCAGAAGTGTTCACATTGCTTCGCAAGAATCGCTTTTGTGCAGAAAACAGTAACACTTGTTCAGAAGGAAAGAAAGCACAGAGCCCCAGATTTTATGTTGTCCTGGAGAGCTTGCAGAGCACTGGGGAAAGGCAGGCAGAGAATTCCCTGATAGCACCTTCTCTGTGCCTGTTCACATTGCTTCGCAGAATCGCTTTTGTGCAGAAAACAGTAACACTTGTTCAGAAGGAAAGAAAGCACAGAGCCCCAGATTTTATGTTGTCCTGGAGAGCTTGCAGAGCACTGGGGAAAGGCAGGCAGAGAATTCCTTGCTAGCACCTTCTCTGTGCCTGGGAAGCAGAAGTGTTCACATTGCTTCGCAGAATCGCTTTTGTGCAGAAAACAGTAACACTTGTTCAGAAGGAAAGAAAGCACAGAGCCCCAGATTTTACATTATCCTGGAGAGCTTGCAGAGCACTGGGGAAAGGCAGGCAGAGAATTCCCTGCTAGCACCTTCTCTGTGCCTGGGAAGCAGAAGTGTTCACATTGCTTCGCAAGAATCGCTTTTGTGCAGAAAACACTAACACTTGTTCAGAAGGAAAGAAAGCACAGAGCCCCAGATTTTATGTTGTCCTGGAGAGCTTGCAGAGCACTGGGGAAAGGCAGGCAGAGAATTCCCTGCTAGCACCTTCTCTGTGCCTGTTCACATTGCTTCGCAAGAATCGCTTTTGTGCAGAAAACAGTAACACTTGTTCAGAAGGAAAGAAAGCACAGAGCCCCAGATTTTATGTTGTCCTGGAGAGCTTGCAGAGCACTGGGGAAAGGCAGGCAGAGAATTCCCTGCTAGCACCTTCTCTGTGCCTGGGAAGCAGAAGTGTTCACATTGCTTCGCAAGAATCGCTTTTGTGCAGAAAACAGTAACACTTGTTCAGAAGGAAAGAAAGCACAGAGCCCCAGATTTTATGTTGTCCTGGAGAGCTTGCAGAGCACTGGGGAAAGGCAGGCAGAGAATTCCCTGATAGCACCTTCTCTGTGCCTGTTTTATTGCTTCGCAGAATCGCTTTTGTGCAGAAAACAGTAACACTTGTTCAGAAGGAAAGAAAGCACAGAGCCCCAGATTCTATGTTGTCCTGGAGAGCTTGCAGAGCACTGGGGAAAGGCAGGCAGAGAATTCCTTGCTAGCACCTTCTCTGTGCCTGGGAAGCAGAAGTGTTCACATTGCTTCGCAAGAATCGCTTTTGTGCAGAAAACAGTAACACTTGTTCAGAAGGAAAGAAAGCACAGAGCCCCAGATTCTATGTTGTCCTGGAGAGCTTGCTGAGCACTGGGGAAAGGCAGGCAGAGAATTCCTTGCTAGCACCTTCTCTGTGCCTGGGAAGCAGAAGTGTTCACATTGCTTCGCAGAATCGCTTTTGTGCAGAAAACAGTAACACTTGTTCAGAACGAAAGAAAGCACAGAGCCCCAGATTCTATGTTGTCCTGGAGAGCTTGCAGAGCACTGGGGAAAGGCAGGCAGAGAATTCCCTGATAGCACCTTCTCTGTGCCTGTTCACATTGCTTCGCAGAATCGCTTTTGTGCAGAAAACATTAACACTTGTTCAGAAGGAAAGAAAGCACAGAGCCCCAGATTCTATGTTGTCCTGGAGAGCTTGCTGAGCACTGGGGAAAGGCAGGCAGAGAATTCCTTGCTAGCACCTTCTCTGTGCCTGGGAAGCAGAAGTGTTCACATTGCTTCGCAGAATCGCTTTTGTGCAGAAAACAGTAACACTTGTTCAGAAGGAAAGAAAGCACAGAGCCCCAGATTCTATGTTGTCCTGGAGAGCTTGCAGAGCACTGGGGAAAGGCAGGCAGAGAATTCCTTGCTAGCACCTTCTCTGTGCCTGTTCACATTGCTTCGCAGAATCGCTTTTGTGCAGAAAACAGTAACACTTGTTCAGAAGGAAAGAAAGCACAGAGCCCCAGATTTTATGTTGTCCTGGAGAGCTTGCAGAGCACTGGGGAAAGGCAGGCAGAGAATTCCCTGATAGCACCTTCTCTGTGCCTGTTCACATTGCTTCGCAGAATCGCTTTTGTGCAGAAAACAGTAACACTTGTTCAGAAGGAAAGAAAGCACAGAGCCCCAGATTCTATGTTGTCCTGGAGAGCTTGCAGAGCACTGGGGAAAGGCAGGCAGAGAATTCCCTGCTAGCACCTTCTCTGTGCCTGGGAAGCAGGAGTGTTCACATTGCTTCGCAAGAATCGCTTTTGTGCAGAAAACACTAACACTTGTTCAGAAGGAAAGAAAGCACAGAGCCCCAGATTTTATGTTGTCCTGGAGAGCTTGCAGAGCACTGGGGAAAGGCAGGCAGAGAATTCCTTGCTAGCACCTTCTCTGTGCCTGGGAAGCAGAAGTGTTCACATTGCTTCGCAGAATCGCTTTTGTGCAGAAAACACTAACACTTGTTCAGAAGGAAAGAAAGCACAGAGCCCCAGATTTTATGTTGTCCTGGAGAGCTTGCAGAGCACTGGGGAAAGGCAGGCAGAGAATTCCCTGATAGCACCTTCTCTGTGCCTGTTCACATTGCTTCGCAGAATCGCTTTTGTGCAGAAAACAGTAACACTTGTTCAGAAGGAAAGAAAGCACAGAGCCCCAGATTCTATGTTGTCCTGGAGAGCTTGCAGAGCACTGGGGAAAGGCAGGCAGAGAATTCCCTGCTAGCACCTTCTCTGTGCCTGGGAAGCAGAAGTGTTCACACTGCTTCGCAAGAATCGCTTTTGTGCAGAAAACAGTAACACTTGTTCAGAAGGAAAGAAAGCACAGAGCCCCAGATTCTATGTTGTCCTGGAGAGCTTGCAGAGCACTGGGGAAAGGCAGGCAGAGAATTCCCTGCTAGCACCTTCTCTGTGCCTGCGAAGCAGAAGTGTTCACATTGCTTCGCAAGAATCGCTTTTGTGCAGAAAACATTAACACTTGTTCAGAAGGAAAGAAAGCACAGAGCCCCAGATTTTATGTTGTCCTGGAGAGCTTGCAGAGCACTGGGGAAAGGCAGGCAGAGAATTCCCTGATAGCACCTTCTCTGTGCCTGTTCACATTGCTTCGCAGAATCGCTTTTGTGCAGAAAACAGTAACACTTGTTCAGAAGGAAAGAAAGCACAGAGCCCCAGATTTTATGTTGTCCTGGAGAGCTTTTAGAGCACTGGGGAAAGGCAGGCAGAGAATTCCCTGATAGCACCTTCTCTGTGCCTGGGAAGCAGAAGTGTTCACATTGCTTCGCAGAATCGCTTTTGTGCAGAAAACACTAACACTTGTTCAGAAGGAAAGAAAGCACAGAGCCCCAGATTTTATGTTGTCCTGGAGAGCTTGCAGAGCACTGGGGAAAGGCTGGCAGAGAATTCCTTGCTAGCACCTTCTCTGTCCCTGGGAAGCAGAAGTGTTCACATTGCTTCGCAAGAATCGCTTTTGTGCAAAAAACACTAACACTTGTTCAGAAGGAAAGAAAGCACAGAGCCCCAGATTCTATGTTGTCCTGGAGAGCTTGCTGAGCACTGGGGAAAGGCAGGCAGAGAATTCCCTGATAGCACCTTCTCTGTGCCTGTTCACATTGCTTCGCAAGAATCGCTTTTGTGCAGAAAACAGTAACACTTGTTCAGAAGGAAAGAAAGCACAGAGCCCCAGATTCTATGTTGTCCTGGAGAGCTTGCTGAGCACTGGGGAAAGGCAGGCAGAGAATTCCCTGCTAGCACCTTCTCTGTGCCTGGGAAGCAGAAGTGTTCACATTGCTTCGCAAGAATCGCTTTTGTGCAGAAAACAGTAACACTTGTTCAGAACGAAAGAAAGCACAGAGCCCCAGATTTTATGTTGTCCTGGAGAGCTTGCAGAGCACTGGGGAAAGGCAGGCAGAGAATTCCCTGATAGCACCTTCTCTGTGCCTGTTCACATTGCTTCGCAGAATCGCTTTTGTGCAGAAAACAGTAACACTTGTTCAGAACGAAAGAAAGCACAGAGCCCCAGATTTTATGTTGTCCTGGAGAGCTTGCAGAGCACTGGGGAAAGGCAGGCAGAGAATTCCCTGCTAGCACCTTCTCTGTGCCTGGGAAGCAGAAGTGTTCACATTGCTTCGCAAGAATCGCTTTTGTGCAGAAAACACTAACACTTGTTCAGAAGGAAAGAAAGCACAGAGCCCCAGATTTTATGTTGTCCTGGAGAGCTTGCAGAGCACTGGGGAAAGGCAGGCAGAGAATTCCCTGCTAGCACCTTCTCTGTGCCTGGGAAGCAGAAGTGTTCACATTGCTTCGCAAGAATCGCTTTTGTGCAGAAAACAGTAACACTTGTTCAGAACGAAAGAAAGCACAGAGCCCCAGATTTTATGTTGTCCTGGAGAGCTTGCAGAGCACTGGGGAAAGGCAGGCAGAGAATTCCCTGATAGCACCTTCTCTGTGCCTGTTCACATTGCTTCGCAGAATCGCTTTTGTGCAGAAAACAGTAACACTTGTTCAGAAGGAAAGAAAGCACAGAGCCCCAGATTTTATGTTGTCCTGGAGAGCTTTTAGAGCACTGGGAAAAGGCAGGCAGAGAATTCCCTGATAGCACCTTCTCTGTGCCTGGGAAGCAGAAGTGTTCACATTGCTTCGCAGAATCGCTTTTGTGCAGAAAACACTAACACTTGTTCAGAACGAAAGAAAGCACAGAGCCCCAGATTTTATGTTGTCCTGGAGAGCTTGCAGAGCACTGGGGAAAGGCAGGCAGAGAATTCCCTGCTAGCACCTTCTCTGTGCCTGCGAAGCAGAAGTGTTCACATTGCTTCTCAAGAATCGCTTTTGTGCAGAAAACATTAACACTTGTTCAGAAGGAAAGAAAGCACAGAGCCCCAGATTTTATGTTGTCCTGGAGAGCTTGCAGAGCACTGGGGAAAGGCAGGCAGAGAATTCCCTGATAGCACCTTCTCTGTGCCTGTTCACATTGCTTCGCAGAATCGCTTTTGTGCAGAAAACAGTAACACTTGTTCAGAAGGAAAGAAAGCACAGAGCCCCAGATTTTATGTTGTCCTGGAGAGCTTGCAGAGCACTGGGGAAAGGCAGGCAGAGAATTCCCTGATAGCACCTTCTCTGTGCCTGGGAAGCAGAAGTGTTCACATTGCTTCGCAGAATCGCTTTTGTGCAGAAAACACTAACACTTGTTCAGAAGGAAAGAAAGCACAGAGCCCCAGATTTTATGTTGTCCTGGAGAGCTTGCAGAGCACTGGGGAAAGGCTGGCAGAGAATTCCTTGCTAGCACCTTCTCTGTCCCTGGGAAGCAGAAGTGTTCACATTGCTTCGCAAGAATCGCTTTTGTGCAGAAAACACTAACACTTGTTCAGAAGGAAAGAAAGCACAGAGCCCCAGATTCTATGTTGTCCTGGAGAGCTTGCAGAGCACTGGGGAAAGGCAGGCAGAGAATTCCCTGATAGCACCTTCTCTGTGCCTGTTCACATTGCTTCGCAAGAATCGCTTTTGTGCAGAAAACAGTAACACTTGTTCAGAAGGAAAGAAAGCACAGAGCCCCAGATTCTATGTTGTCCTGGAGAGCTTGCAGAGCACTGGGGAAAGGCAGGCAGAGAATTCCCTGCTAGCACCTTCTCTGTGCCTGGGAAGCAGAAGTGTTCACATTGCTTCGCAAGAATCGCTTTTGTGCAGAAAACAGTAACACTTGTTCAGAACGAAAGAAAGCACAGAGCCCCAGATTTTATGTTGTCCTGGAGAGCTTGCAGAGCACTGGGGAAAGGCAGGCAGAGAATTCCCTGATAGCACCTTCTCTGTGCCTGTTCACATTGCTTCGCAGAATCGCTTTTGTGCAGAAAACAGTAACACTTGTTCAGAACGAAAGAAAGCACAGAGCCCCAGATTCTATGTTGTCCTGGAGAGCTTGCAGAGCGCTGGGGAAAGGCAGGCAGAGAATTCCCTGCTAGCACCTTCTCTGTGCCTGGGAAGCAGAAGTGTTCACATTGCTTCGCAAGAATCGCTTTTGTGCAGAAAACAGTAACACTTGTTCAGAAGGAAAGAAAGCACAGAGCCCCAGATTTTATGTTGTCCTGGAGAGCTTGCAGAGCACTGGGGAAAGGCAGGCAGAGAATTCCCTGATAGCACCTTCTCTGTGCCTGTTTTATTGCTTCGCAGAATCGCTTTTGTGCAGAAAACAGTAACACTTGTTCAGAAGGAAAGAAAGCACAGAGCCCCAGATTCTATGTTGTCCTGGAGAGCTTGCAGAGCACTGGGGAAAGGCAGGCAGAGAATTCCCTGCTAGCACCTTCTCTGTGCCTGGGAAGCAGAAGTGTTCACATTGCTTCGCAAGAATCGCTTTTGTGCAGAAAACAGTAACACTTGTTCAGAAGGAAAGAAAGCACAGAGCCCCAGATTCTATGTTGTCCTGGAGAGCTTGCAGAGCACTGGGGAAAGGCAGGCAGAGAATTCCTTGCTAGCACCTTCTCTGTGCCTGGGAAGCAGAAGTGTTCACATTGCTTCGCAGAATCGCTTTTGTGCAGAAAACAGTAACACTTGTTCAGAACGAAAGAAAGCACAGAGCCCCAGATTCTATGTTGTCCTGGAGAGCTTGCAGAGCACTGGGGAAAGGCAGGCAGAGAATTCCCTGATATCACCTTCTCTGTGCCTGTTCACATTGCTTCGCAGAATCGCTTTTGTGCAGAAAACAGTAACACTTGTTCAGAAGGAAAGAAAGCACAGAGCCCCAGATTCTATGTTGTCCTGGAGAGCTTGCAGAGCACTGGGGAAAGGCAGGCAGAGAATTCCCTGCTAGCACCTTCCCTGTGTCTGGGAAGCTGAATTGTTCACATTGCTTCGCAAGAATCGCTTTTGTGCAGAAAACACTAACACTTGTTCAGAAGGAAAGAAAGCACAGAGCCCCAGATTTTATGTTGTCCTGGAGAGCTTGCAGAGCACTGGGGAAAGGCAGGCAGAGAAATCCTTGCTAGCACCTTCTCTGTGCCTGGGAAGCAGAAGTGTTCACATTGCTTCGCAAGAATCGCTTTTGTGCAGAAAACACTAACACTTGTTCAGAAGGAAAGAAAGCACAGAGCCCCAGATTTTATGTTGTCCTGGAGAGCTTGCAGAGCACTGGGGAAAGGCAGGCAGAGAATTCCCTGATAGCACCTTCTCTGTGCCTGTTCACATTGCTTCGCAGAATCGCTTTTGTGCAGAAAACAGTAACACTTGTTCAGAAGGAAAGAAAGCACAGAGCCCCAGATTTTATGTTGTCCTGGAGAGCTTGCAGAGCACTGGGGAAAGGCAGGCAGAGAATTCCTTGCTAGCACCTTCTCTGTGCCTGGGAAGCAGAAGTGATCACATTCCTTCGCATAATCGCTTTTGTGCAGAAAACACTAACACTTGTTCAGAAGGAAAGAAAGCACAGAGCCCCAGATTTTATGTTGTCCTGGAGAGCTTGCAGAGCACTGGGGAAAGGCTGGCAGAGAATTCCTTGCTAGCACCTTCTCTGTGCCTGGGAAGCAGAAGTGTTCACATTGCTTCGCAAGAATCGCTTTTGTGCAGAAAACACTAACACTTGTTCAGAAGGAAAGAAAGCACAGAGCCCCAGATTCTATGTTGTCCTGGAGAGCTTGCAGAGCACTGGGGAAAGGCAGGCAGAGAATTCCCTGATAGCACCTTCTCTGTGCCTGTTCACATTGCTTCGCAGAATCGCTTTTGTGCAGAAAACAGTAACAGTTGTTCAGAAGGAAAGAAAGCACAGAGCCCCAGATTCTATGTTGTCCTGGAGAGCTTGCAGAGCACTGGGGAAAGGCAGGCAGAGAATTCCC